>NC_044321.2:99207937-99507937 GCF_007474595.2 Lynx canadensis
CCCATGTCGGGCTCTGCTGACGGCTCAGAGCTTGGGGCCTGCTTCGGATTCTGTGTCTCCTTCCTTCTGCCCCTCCACCTCTCATTTTCTCTCTCTCTCAAATATAAATAAACATAAAAATTGTTTTAAAAAAAGATGAATAGCATGGACAAGTAAGTGGACAGTGCACCTGTAGTGGGGAAGAGATACCAGTGAAAAAAAAGACCGTGAGTAGGAGATGAGTTATGAAAGGAACGAAAGAGGACAGTGGTTTTCTTCAGAGAAGGCCATAGGAGTAGAAGTAGAGCATCATTTGAATGCTTGTTGGAAATTACTCATTGTTTCTAATGGGTGTGAAGATTGTAAGTTTTAAGGAAAACGCCCTTTGATTGAATAAATCACATTAAATGTTGGACAAAGTTGCTGAGGCAGGATGTCAGGCATGAGGAGGAACAAGAAGCAATGGAATGATGATATTCTCTGAAACCAACAAACATACTCACTAGGTGGACTTTCCAGTTGGATGCCTTTATGGTTTTGTAAAAAGTGAGACTCAAAGGGTGTCCTGACCAAGAGAAGGGTTTCCCTCAAGCTCCAGGTTGTCTATTGAGGATTAAAAGGAAGGACTGCTAAATGCAATGCAGTATCCTGGATTGGATCCTGGAACAGAAAAAAAACAAAACAACAACAAAAAAAACAACTACCATTGGAAAAACTGTTGAAATCTTAGCCTGGAGTTCTGAAGTGTAGTCAATAGTCATTATCAATGTTGGTTTCTTGGTTTTGACAAATGTACCATAGTCATATAAGAGGTTGACACTGGGGAAAATGGCGGGGGGGGGGGGGCGGAGATACATGGAAATTTTCTGTACTATCTTTGTAAGTTTTATGTAAATCTAAAATTACTTCAGGGGCGTCTGGGTGGCTCAGTTGGTTAAGCATCTGACTTTGGCTCAGGTCATGATCTCACGGTTCATAAGTTTGAGCCTCGTGTTGGGCTCTCTGCTGTCATTGCAGAGCCCGCTTCAGACCGTCTGTGCCCCTCCCTTTCTGCCCCTCTCCCGCGTGCTGTCTCTCAAAAGTAAAATAAACATTCAAAAAGAAATAAAAATAAAATTACTCCAAAAATATTTTAAAATAACTAAAGCTGGGGGGCAAAAAAGTGCTTTAATTTGAAAGTAAGATACTGATTTTGGTAGAGAGGTGTTGCCCTTGGTGCAAGGCACACCCAAGAGAGAATGTCAGATTAGAAGGCTGTAAGGACTGCTCCAGATAAGGAGTAAAAAGTAAGGTAATGGAACACAAGCAAGGAAAAGAAGTCTGCGGCTAGACTTGCATCAGAGTACTTAGTGTAAATCCTGAGGAAAATCTCTCAATAGTAATAATGCATATTGCAGTGAAATAGTAATGGTTGGTTTAATACAAGCTCATTCTCTAACATAGGTTATCCTTTAGTCTTTAACCAGTGTTCAATTCACATGGAATTAATATTTGCCGCCTTTAGTTAGAGTCGTGGGAAATCAGAGGTATTCCTTCCCTTCTTCCTTATAGACATGAGCTGCAGTTAAACCCTAGGTTTTGAGTGAGACAGCTCCTGTTTTGTTCTTCTTTGCATGTTGTTTCATTGTGTCAAATCCTGCATTTAAAAAAATGAAACAGCTTCAAAAATTATTATAAACCACATCCACCTTTGTTCTTTAAAATCTTTTTTTAATGTTTATTTATTTTGAGAGAGAGAGAGAGAGAGTGCAAGCGTGCCACAGAGGAGGGTAGAGAGATGGGGAGACAGAGAATCCCAAGCAGGCTCCGCAATATCAGCACAGAGCCCTATATGGGGCTCGATCTCATGAACTGTGAGGTCATGACCTGAGCCTAAATCGAGAGTCAGACATTGAACCGACTGAGACCCCCAGGTGCCCCAGCCCTCTTTTTCTTTTTTGGCCATGTCATACAACAGGCATGCTTTGGTCATGCTACCAGGCATTCTTCATGTCCCCCGAGTCTGTATATGGTGGCTGGGCCTTAGATCACCACTTTTTGGATTTCTGAATTGTTACTACATGTGTAACAAGTCACAGGCCATCCCACCACCTAGCCTGCTCTACAATGCCAGCTATGCAAGTTGTGTCAGCTAACCAGTCTGGTAGCTTCACTCCCCTTTGGTCGATTTTTGGATAATGGAGTGGATTCGGTAAGATTCTGGTTTTAAGTAGTAAACTGTATCTCAAGCCAGCTTAAGCAAAAAGATATAAATGGTCATTCACAAAAAGGAAATGGTGGAGGTCTCGTGGTATCTGCAGGCCGGAATGTAGCTGGACCTCTAGAGGAAACCAGATCTAGGAGCCAGAAAGTCAGCACAGGAGCCCAGAAAGCATATTCTCTTTTGGTCTCTCATCTTTGCTTTTCTCTCTTTGTAGAATGACTTTCTGGGCTTCTCTGTCAACACAGAGACTGACTGGCTGACTCTATGTCCTATGAAAAATTCCCAGGAGGAAGACTCTTATTCGTTAACTTCTTGGCAGGCACTACCCCTAATCTAGTCAACTGCAATCGTGGGGGCAGAGTCACACATTGTAAACCTGACTTCCTCTCCATATAGGTAGAAAAGTAGTACTGAGAGAAGCAAGAAGTACTGTGAGCTATGTAGACACCTCAGAAGCTGTTTACTATAAGAAATGGGCATAACCATAATGGAGAGAAGAAAAAGGAGATCTGATAGTTGTATGAAACATACAACTACACAAACTATGTGACATGGAACATTCTATTCTCTTAGGGTCAAGAGTCAAGTGTTGCTTCAGTTCCTCAAAAAATATTGAATATTTGTGCATGGGTTTGGCTAAGTACCATTGGCACAAATTATCAGGTATGGTCTCGTGTCCTCAGTTGAGTTAGGGAGAGGTGTCTATGAGAAAATAACCCCTTATTCTTCCTTCCCTTTCTCAAATTCCAAATATGAGTGAAGTCATGATTTCTTTCTCTGACTTATTTCACTTAGCATAATATACTCTAGTTCCATCCATGTTGAGGGAGGCAAACCGTAAGAGAGCTCTTTTTTTTTTTTAACGTTTTATTTATTTTTGAGACAGGGAGAGACAGAGCATGAACAGGGAAGGGTCAGAGAGAGGGAGACACAGAATCTGAAACAGGCTCCAGGCTCTGAGCACAGAGTCCGACACGGGGGCTCGAGCTCACGGACCGCGAGATCATGACCTGAGCCAAAGTCGGCCGCCTAACCGACTGAGCCACCCAGGCGCCCCAATAAGAGACTCTTAAATACAGACAACAAACTGAGGGGTGCTGGAGGGGAGGAGGGTAGGGGATAGGCTAGATGGGCGATGGGCATTAAGGAGGGCACTTTTTGAGATGAGCACGGGGCATCGTACGTAAGTGATGAATCACTGGGTTCTACTTCTGAAGCCAAGACTCCACTGTATGCTAACGAATGTGAATTTAAATTAAGAAAATAAAATAAGATTATTTTATGTCTTTAAAACAAAAGAAAATAAACCCACAGTACAAGAAAGTACAATATTAAATCACAAGTAATACAGATGTTAAGTTCTATTTGGGTTTATGTCTATAATGAAAATGTATCGTTTATCTTTTTAAGGTCCAAATTACTAACGGTACAAATGCATACTCGTGTTCATTTTATTTTATATTTGTATGAAGACCGTAGGGACTGTGGAGAAGCCCAATGACTGTGTCTCAACAAGGAAGTTGCTTGAAGAAATTTGTGCAGGGGCACCTGGGTGGCTCAGTCAATTGAGCATCCGACTTCGGCTCAGGTCATGATCTCACAGTCTGTGAGTTCAAGCCCCGTGTCGGGCTCTGTGCTGACAGCTCAGAGCCCGGAGCCTGCTTCGGGTTCTGTGTCTCCCTCTCTCTCTGCCCCTCCCCCCCTCACGCTCTGTCTCTGAAAAATGAATAAATCTTAAAAAAAATTAAAAAAAAAGAAATTTGTGCAACAGTGATCTAATTAAGCCCAACGCCTCCAGGGCCTGCCCCACCCATAGGTGGGCCGAAATACACAATGTCGTCTCTCCTGGTCATTTTTGTGGACACTGCCCCACAAATTCCTTTTGTAAAACCATATGTCTTCTAGAGTACCCTGTTTGAGTGCAAACTGCGCTTTGCAATACTGTGTGATCAAGCATTTGTAACTTAGCATGATTGGTTTAGAGACTGGTAAACTTAGATGAGAAATCCAAAAAGATCTTGAGTACAGAGCAGAGGCAATAGCCCCTTCGGGGACTTTGGAAGTGAATGATGAGATGTGGAACGAGATGGTGAGGGGCCACTGGAAATTGAGTCACTTAGTTCAGGTTACTGCCAAGAATTCCAAAGGCTGCCTTACAAATTTCCATTCCTGGTAAAGCTACCATAAAAATCTTAATGGCAAAGATTAGGTGTCCTGTTTTCTCTTTAACCTCCTATAAAGGTTTAGGGGCCCCTAGGTGGCTCAGTTGGTTAAGCATCTGACTTCAGCTCAGATCACGATCTCAAGGTTCATGAGTTCGAGCCCCACGTCAGGCTCTCTGCTGTCAGCACAGAGCCTGCTTCAGATCCTCTGTCCTCCCCACCTCTCAAAAATAAATAAACATTAAAAAACTAAACTCTTACCAGGTTTATACTCATACTGACTTTCCTTATTCTTATAGAATCCTGTGAATAAATCTTCGGTTGACTGAAGGATCAGAGTTAGGGAATATACTGAAGAAAATAGGAGCCTCAACACTCTGATTCCATCAGAGGAGCCAGTCTTCTGTGTAGCCTCCTGTTCCTGCCCCAAAATAGCTCTCTGGCTGAACTGATGCCAGGAAATTTCCTATTAGAGTCCTTGCTTATATATAGGTTCTTTGGATATTATTAACTAAGCCCGACACGTAGATGGTGTTCAATAGTATTTGTCCTAAGATATGGTGATGACATCAGGGATTAGCATGAATGTCTTTCAGTTTAATGAGATCAGCTTACCCATATAAAAGCTGTTGGGTAGAGGAAGGTTGGAAAGATATAAATCATGGTTCTATTTATGCTGTGACAGCACAACATAGCACGTTTAAGAAGACCAAGATAGAAAATACAAACAGGCTATGAGCACCATGTCACAGAGAGGTTTACCCCTACCCCATCACACCGCTTCCCCTCTCTTCCATGATATCCTAGCCACGTGCCGATTTACGTCTGCCGATAAGGCCGTGTGGGCTGAACTGCTCTGCCAGGGTGAAATATACAAAGCCACTGCTCATCCCTCCTCAACTGCTCCAAACAAATCGTCAGAGGGTGAAAATAACTCAGTGACTAGATTTCCTGGTTTGACTTTGTTCACGGCAATTTATCTAGATAAGCCTTCCTTTTTTCTCCATTATTCTGGGGAAATACAGTCAGAAAAGATCATGCAAAGTAAATATACTGGGTTTTAAGGAAAATGTATATATTCCGCTTCTAAGAAATATGTTTAAGGGGAACAAAAGGAATTATGGAGTTTTTGTTGCCGGTTTTGACACAAATCAGCTGCGTCTTCATCACCCGGTAACCACCTCACCCTTTTTGTTTCTATAAAATTAGACAGTGGCTGGAAATGGTGAAAAAGTATGCTGGTCAATCAAGAGGAAAAATTTTATAGTGAAAAACAGAGATTAAAAAAATCGCACCAAGAACTTGGAGAACAATTTGACAGATTTCGAGCCAACCTGTGTCATTTATAGTACAATTGAGTCCAAGGACTGTGTGTATAAAACAGATTAAAATGACTGGTCCCTGGAGAAAAGGGATTTGAATACATAAGTGCTTTTCTATGTCAGCTATGTTTTTAGTAAAATTTTGAGAACACTGCAAAGCTCACATTTGCTACTAAAATTTTTACTTTTTAGAAATGTAGTTCATGTAGATAAAGGTTTCCCGGACCCAAATGAAAATTATTCTATGGGAGAAACTGTCTCCAGTTTAAAAACTATGCCATAGAGTGCCTATCGGGGTAAGAAAATAGTTCAATTATTTTTTAATATTTGTCCAATCAAAGCAGCACCATATCTGACTAATTCCATTATTATAATTTGAATACTCTATTACAGTATCGATATCCTGCTGCTTTTATGGTATGTCTTGTTTTACACAAGCAATGAACTCAGGAAAATGCTTATGGAGATAGAATCCTATTACCCTCCACTGTGTCTAATATGGTTCTGCTGTTTTAAGGACACTCCTTTTCCTCTCCCCCCTTGTCCCTCTTCTGTCTCCACCCTCACCCCCGCCCAGTTCAGTGAAGTGCACTAGGCCAGCGGGATAGGGAGGCACGGGGTGATATACTGGTCAGAGTAAACTTTTTTCTTGAAAAACCACTGACTGTCAGCCACCCCAGTATGGCGTAAGAACACTTAACAACGGAAACACCAGATCGATTTGAATTAAGCTTTTCATGCAACAAACACAGCTGAACACTGGTGTACTGGTTGTTTTCGGCACTGGAGACACAAATATGAATAAGATAGTTTCTGACTCTATTAAGTGAAGAACATCACTTGAAAGAGGAGGGAGGAGTGACAGTTTACAGTGTGGCTGGGTTTTAAAGGATTGGATAGGAATTTGCCAGGTGGGCAAGGAAGAGAAGGGCTTCTGGGCAAAAGGCATAGCATGGGCAAGGCAAGACGATATGAAATGACAAGACGTTTTGGGGGCTTCTAAGCAAATGGTGAGGGGAGGAGAGGATGGAAAGTGGCCAGGGATGGTGTTGCAAAGGGACAAGAGCTGGGCTGCAAAGGGCTTTGTAGACCACTGATTGTTAGAGAGGCGTTCTCTCTTGTTGGGTGGGGGTAGTACATATGGCCTGGATGAACTGGCCCCAAACCTTGTATTTCTTTTGATCCTCATTTCATGCTTACTAAGTTGTTTTCTGGCTGGATCTTAGAGATACCTTCGGATCAGGAAAGGAACACTCAGAGCATTAAGCAGAAATAAAATGGTAAGTGGAGAAATAGAACTCCATTTAAGATGAATAAAGTAGACAGAAAATTCAGAAACAGACCCAACTCTCTTTGGAAATTAATTATATGCTAAAACTAGCATTTCAAACCAATATAGAAATGGTGGGCTTTTCAGGAAATGATGTTGGGACAATTGGTTAGCCTCTTGGGGAAAAAAAATTAAGCTTGATTCTCCCCCCATCAAAAAGCAACTTGACCCCTACCTCATTCCTCATACCAGATAAATTCCAAATGGAGCAAAGATTTAAATATTAAAACAAAAATACTAGGAGAAAATATAGGCAAACATTTCAATAATCCTAAGGTGGGGAAGATATTTTAAAGTATGATCCGAAACTCAGGAATCACAGAAAGATTGAGAAATTTGACTACGTAAAAATGTATAGCTTCCTAAATAGCAAATGAACATTGAAAATAAAAACAATGAACCGTGGAAATTATTTACATTTATGATAAATGGCAAATTTACTTAATGTATAAAGAGCTTTTTTGAATAAAAAAAACCCCTCAACACCAGAATTAGGAAAATAGCCAATGGATGCTGATAACCTAATCAGTCTCTCCAAAATCAAAGTAACTTTAAATTATGTATCCTAAATGTTAAAAAATTCAACTAAAAATTCTTTAATGCCTTATTTCTTTCATCTTTGTTTCTTTGGACAAAGACTGACTCTCTTTCTTCTCAAATATGTATAACTGACGAATATTTTGCCTTCTTTATTTTGACTGCCCTTGTTTTCAAAATGTGTACTTGAAAACTGCTTTTCAAATGTATATTAACCGTTTGAAATATGTCTATTTTTGAGCTTCCCTTCCTGGTGAATCCCAAAACAATACCTGAAAAGATATGGGGGTAGATCTTTGTAACCACTTAAAAAGAAATGTAGAGGCGCCTGAGTGGCTCAGTCGGTTAAGTGTCCGACTTGGGCTCAGGTCATGGTCTTGCAGTTCCTGGGTTGAGCTCCATGTCGGGCTTTATGCTGACAGTGTGGAGCCTGCTTCGGATTCTGTGTCTCCCTCTCTCTCTGCCCCTCCCCCACTCGTTCTCTCTCTCTCTCTCTCTCTCTCTCAAAAATAAATAAACATTAAAAAAAGTTAAAAAATAAACAAAAATAAACATTAAAAAGTAAGAACAAAAAGAAATGCAAAACTGGTATGCTGAAATCTGAGGGTGTACTAGTTTCTGGATTCTGGCTGGGGCTCAGTCCCTCTCATTGCTTCATGCACACTGATGTTTTGTAGCTTTCAGTACACAATTCTTTGACCTCCTTGGTTTAATTTATTCTTAGGTATTTTCTTCTTTTGGATGCTATGGTAAATGCAAATGTTTTCTTAATTTCCTTTTTGGATTGTTCATTGCTCGTGTATAGAAATGCAATTGATTTTTGTATGTTGATCTTGTATTCTGTAAATTTACTGTGTTCATTTATTAGCTTATGTAGATTTTTCTGGAGGCTTTATAATTTTCTGCTTATAAGATCATGTCATCTGTGAATAAATTTCAGCTCTTCCTCTCCAATTTGGATGTCTTTTCTTTCTTTTTCTTGCCTAATTGACCTGGCTAGAACATCCAGTACGTTGTTGAATAGCAGTGAAGAAAATGACATCCTTGTGTTGTTCCTGAACTTAGGAATGTGGGAGGAAAGCGTCCAGTCTTTCACTGTTGAATATGATGTCAGCTATAGGTTTTTCATAAATGCCTTTTATCAGGTTGAGAAAATTCCCTTCTTTTCCTAGTTTTCTGAATGTTTTTATCCTAAAATGGTGTTAGATTTTGTCTAATGCCTTTTCTTCATTAATCAAGATGATCATGTGGATTTTTTCTGTCATTCTATTAATGTGGAGTATTATTACGTTGACTGATTTTCTTATGTTGAACTACCCTTGCACTTGTGGGACAAATCCCACTTGATCCTGGTTTATAATCCTTTTAATATGCTGCAGAATTTGGTTTGCTGGTATTTTCTTGAGGATTTTTTTTTTAATTTTAGAAAGAGAGAGAACGTGTGCAAATGGAGGAGAGGGGCAGAGGGAGAGAGAGAGAGAGAGGGAGAGAGAGAGAGAGAGAGAGAGAGAGAATCTGAAGCAGGCTCCATGCTAAAGCTCGATCCCATGTCCCTGGGATCATGACCTGAGCTGAAATCAAGAGTCAGATGCTCAACCGACTGAGCCACCCAGGCACCCCAAGGATTTTTGTATCTATATTCATAAAGGATATTGGTCTGTAGTTTTTCTTTTTTGTTATATCTTTGTCTGGCTTTGGTGTCAGGGTAATGCTAGCCTCAAGAATGAGTTAGGAAGGAAGTATTTTCACTACTAATGCTTTTTGGAAGAGTTTGAGAAGGGTTAGTGTTTATTATTATTAAGATTTTATTTTAAGTAGTCTCCACACCCAACATGGGGTTCAAACCCACAACACTGAGATCAAGAGTTGCATGCTCTACCAACTGACCCAGCCAAGTGCCCCTAGTGTTAATTATTTTTAAATGTTTGGTAGAATTCACCAGTATAGACATCTGGTTCTACGCTTTTCTGTTTGATTACTAACTCAGCCTCTTGTTATAGATCTGGTTAGATTTTTTATTTCTTCTTTAGTCAGTTTCAGTAATTTTTGTCATTTATTTTTTAAAAATGTTTTCAGCATATGCATGAAATCTGCTTTTTGTCTCTGATCCTATCTTGGTTATTTATGTCTTCTCTCTTTCTTTCTTATTAAATAAGCCCACCAAAAGTTTGCCAATTTTACTAATCAATCTTTTCAAAAAAATTGGATTTGTTGATATTCTTTACTTTATATATGGTTTCTATGTAATTAGTCTCTTTGTTTTTGTTTTCTTCTTCACTTTAGTTTTGGTTTTAATTCATTGATTTTCATACATTGATTATGTATATGGGAAATATTAGTTTGGGGTATATAAAATAGTCTTTTTTTATGGGAAACTAATGATCAATATGGGCAATTTAATGCAGTTCATCCTAATATTTAAAGCTAAAAACATTTGCTGTAAGCAATATTTTTTACAAGGTAGAAAAATGATATTACAAAGATTTTATTGTTTATGAGTACATTTTTCTTTTTTTTTTAATTTTTAAAAATTTATTTATTTTTTGAGAAACATAGAACAAGTTGGGGAGGGGCAGAGAGAGAAGGAGACACAGAATCTGAAGCAGGCTTCAGGCTCCGAGCGGTCAGCACAGAGCCTGATGCGGGGCTTGAACTCACAAACTGTGAGATTATGACCTGAGCCGAAGTCGGACGCTCAATCGACTGAGCCACACAGGCGCCCCTGAGTGCATTTATTTCGAGTAAAACTGAAAATCATACACGGGAAAGATATACAACAATTTCGAGATAGTAGTTACCTTAGGGAAGGAAAGCAGGTGAAGGGATTTATGTGTAATATTTTATTTCTTACAAAGAAAATATTAAAAATATAAATAAAGATGTAGAGCAAATGAGGCAAAATACCAACACCTGTTTTATTTTGTTGGTGGGGAAATCCCACAAAACTTGATAATTAGAATTTTTGTTATCATCCTGTCTAGATGTTAACAATTAGTGCATCCAGGTAAGTACTATATGAAACACTTATATAAACAAGAACAATAATAACGTTTTTATAAATTGTGTATTTCATTGATGATTTCTGTTTACAATGTGCTATTGACTTTGTTCATTATTTCTACTGATTCTTGCTCCTGGAGTCTAGTTTCTTTGCATGCTTGCTCATCTTTGTGTGTTCCTTGTTGTATTTAAATTTTTTTTTGTAAGAATAATTTGAGATCAGGGATAAAGGTATCTTCTTCCAAAGAGGATATGTATTTTTTTCTGTCAGGCACTTGGGGCACCAAGTGCTTTAAGTGTAGTTGAAAGCTTGAGGTTCTCTGAGGGGGGCCTGTGTGGCTCAGTCAATTAAATGTCCGGCTCTTGGTTTTGGCTCAGGTCATGGTCTCACGGTTTGTGGGTTTGAGCCCCACATCGGGCTCTGTGCTGACAGTGTGGAGCCTGCTTGGGATTCTCTCTCTCTCTCTCTCTCTCTCTCTCTCTCTCTCTGTCCCTCCCCTGCTCACTCTCTCTCTCAAAATAAATAAAGTAAAAAATAAAATAAAAAACAAAGCTTGATGTTCTCTGAATAACCCAGAGAATTGGACTTAGGCTGTGATCCCATGTAAAGACTGTCCCAATTCTGGGCGAAGCACTCTCAGGACTTTGGGGCCCTGACTTCTGGGTCCTGCCTGTGGGAAGTTCTCCTGTTTGTGAGGCCTCTGGGTTTTACTTCTGTCCTGCTGCCACTTGTTCTGTGAGTCTTCAGAATGAAAATTCACAAATTGGAGGGATTGTCAAGAACCCTCAGAGAAGAAAGTTGCTTTTGTTCTTATTCATCTCCCTGGTGAATATTTTCCTGTTAATTTTGGCCTCGTAATTCCCTACTGTCGTGTTGGGTCTTTTATGCTTTTAAGGTGGTAATTTTTCTATTTTATCTAGCTTTTTCACTTGTTTTCAGCAGGAGGGTTGTCCAAACAATCTAGCCCTCGATTATCAGAATTAGGAAGCTAGCATTTAATTCAGTTCCGTCTTATCTTCTCTCTCTCTTCTTAAGGTGAAAGTCGTCCCTGTAGGTTGTTTCAGGCTCGATTCCTCACCTCCCACGTGTGATCATTCAAACAGGAGAAGACATATTTCCACAAGAGTGAGCAGTGATCATAAGGCCGAGGACAGTCCCCCAGGGCAAAAGAAATCTGCAGATGAGGTGACTCTAGTTCACCTAGCAATTTTTACAACCATTTATATTATCAAACAGAACTCGGTTTATCAGTCTAACAATATCTTCATTTGGGATGCGTCAGAGTTTCTTTCGAGAACGAAGCATCATGACTTACTCTGCACGTCTGGAACTGAAGGGCCCATCCAAAGGGTTCTCCCCAGCTGCTCCCCCAAAAGCAGCAGCTTGAACTAAAGACGAATTCACATTTCTAGTCGTCAAGTTCTGTACTTGAATTTTTTTTTTTTAATTTTGAAAGCGGGAGTGTGAGCAGGGGAAGGGCAGAGAGAGAGGGACAGAGAATCTAAAGTGGGCTCTGTGAGCCCGATGTGGGGCTCGAACTCACGAACCTTGAGGTCGTGACCTGAGCCAGAGTCCGACGCTCAACCGACTGAGCCACCCAGGTGCCACATGTGCTCGTATTTTTTAAATAACGGCTACCTCAACCTTTACCCACCAATATGTTTTAAAAGTTCCTAGGGCCTCACAATTCATCATAACAGGCAGACTCCACTGGACTCCTTCCTCCATCTTCCCCCTTCTTATCTTTGGATAGTTTAAAGGGAACAAGGTTGGTGACCCACAATGCTGCCTTTCATAGGAGCCGCCTGCTGCTATAGGTCTTGTCAACACATTCGCTTATAAAAACAGGCGCCTCTGTGGCAGTATTTCATTCCAGTGATGCTTTTTCCATTCTACCAGTACGTTCCAGAAACGCAATCGTTCTGGTCGATGGCCCTTAGTGCAATGGAGCCAATGTGCAGCTTTACATTTTTTGGTCTTGTGTTTTGACTGGCTGAGAACCCCAAGCCGAGGTGTCTGAACACATCACAGTGATGCTGAATTTTATGAATAAGGAAGAAGCTGGTACATGAAGGGGACTCTCTATTGGTTTTGAAATTTGAAAATTAGTGCTCATTGTTCAGCAAGTTTTTATTTCTTATCTGATAGAAGTAGAGGCTGTTTCAAAGAGGCATCTTAAGATGCTGCGTTTTAGAACAATTTGTTTGAACCCAAGGAAGTTTGTATTTCGGGTGTAGGTGGGAGATGGACTGAGACGGTCTGCATGTAATGGAAAGCACATCGGAGAGGAAGGATGAAGGGAGGGAGGGAGACCACGGCTTCTGAGGCAGAGGAGAAGAATGGATGATGTGGTCAAAGCTGGCCGCCTGCCTTCTCCGGTGCTTCCGTGTTTGTAGGGACAATCAGCGGAGGATATACCAGGTTATGATATAGTAGCAAATGGTCACAAAGTAGTGCTTTAAGGCAACAAAGATTCATTTGTCCCTCATATCCAGTGTGGGTCTGAGGGGCTTTCTAGCACAACTGTGCCTCTATATGGCAACTAGACCATCCAGGCTGATGGGGGCTTTACCATCTAATAATTGCCCCATCTTGAACATATGACGGTTTTACATTGACTGATGTAGCATGAGAAGAGAGGCTGAGGGTGTTGCACAAGCAGTTAAGTACTCTGTTCCAGAAGTTCTATGTGCCACTCCAGCCTACAACCCATGGGCCGAACTTGCCACACGACCCTAACCAACTTCATGACAGATGGAGAAGTGCACTTCCTTGTGTGTCTGGAGGAGAGCCAGACGTTAACGAACAGAAGTCTCTGCCACAGAGGTGTGTGCCTGATGCCTTTCCACCTTGCAAGTTATGTGTCATAAAAAGAAGCCCAACTGTATGGTTCTTAGCCACAGAATACAAGACTCAAATGTATGGCTGTGGCATACTGTGGAGAGAAAGGAGCCATTTGTCTTTAGAAAAAGTCCTTCCCACTCCTGAAGGGAGTACATGTAGAATAACACTCCATTCTTTTGGGTTTTCACAGACCACCACCACAACATGGTGAAATGAACAACAGTTTGATGGGGCGGCTGGGTGGCGCAGTCGGTTAAGCGGCCGACTTCGGCTCAGGTCACGATCTCGCGGTCCGTGGGTTCGAGCCCCGTGTCGGGCTCTGTGCTGACCGCTCGGAGCCTGGAGCCTGCTTCGGATTCTGTGTCTCCCTCTCTCTGACCCTCCCCCGTTCATGCTCTGTCTCTCTCTGTCTCAAAAATAAATGTTAAAAAAAAAATTAAAAAAAAAAAGAAAAAAAAAAAAGAAAAGCAGTTTGATGGTTGATTTTATGTGTGAACCCGGCTAGATGATGATACCTAGCTGTTTCATCAAACGCTAGTCTGGATGTTGCCATGAAGATATTTTTTAGATGTGAATAACATTTATAATCAGTTGACCTTAAGTAAAGCAGAATGCTCTCTATAATATGTGCCATGGGTAGGCCTCGTCCAATCATTTGAAGGCCTTAAGAGCTGAGACTGAAGTTTCCTGAAGAAGTGAATTCTGCCTCAAGACTATAACATAGGAATTCCGCCAGAGTTTCCAGCCTGCTGGCCTGCCCTGGAGATGTCAGACTCAAGACTGCAACATCAACTCTTACCTCAATTTCCAAACTGTTGGCCAGCCCTACAAATTTCAAATTTGTTGGCCCCCACAATCACGTAAGCCAATTCCTTACAAGAAACCTTTCTCGCCCTCTACACACACATATACACCACCCCCGTATACACACCCTATTGGTTCTGTCTCTTGGGAAGACCCTAATACAAACAGTATCTATTACGTTTTCATCTACAGAAGGCCCCGGGAGAATCCTGTAATGAATAGCCATGCTTTGATGGAGTTAAACAAATTGCTAAAATTCATTTTTAGCCGAACATCCTCTCAAGGTTCTCTGGAATAGCTTCAGCAGGACTCATGGGAAGAAACCCTTAAAATCTTGGTAGGGATTTCTTGGTAGGGAGACGGAGTGTAATGAAATATTATAGTTAAGACATTTCAAAAGGCTATTTGTAAGGGACGGTGATCACGTGAATTTGAGTAGAGTCACAAAATTTGTCTAGTGAAAGATTAAGGGCCTACCACTCTGCTGAGACTGTAACTTTCTTTCTCTGACAGATCATGTGACATGTAATTCTGTCTATCACGGGGGCTGTTTCTTCATCAAAATGTATCTCTGAAGGCGCCTGGCTGGCTCAGTCGGAAGAACATGCAATTCTTGGTCTCAGGGTCGTGAGTTTGAGCCCCGTGTTGGGTGTGATTACCTGAATAAATAAAACTTAAACAAAAAAAGAATGTCTTCTTAGTAAGGCACACATATTTTGTGTGATTCCATGACCTCCGAGTCTCTTCTCTGTAACGCCTGTCATAAGTTCATGTGTGAAAGTGATTTTGCCTTACACACACATTTTTGTTTATTGCAAGTAAACAACTTGATTTGAGGGGGGTGGGGAAGCGCCTCAAAGTCAGTGTTTACAGGGGGCCCCCTCTGAGAAATGTTTATGCCCCTAGACCAGTGCTTCTCAGACTTTAATGTGCACAGAGAGCGCTGGGGAGCTCGCCAAAGTGAGGATTTGTGTTCAGTAGGTCTGGAGCGGGGTTGGAGATTCTGCATTTCGAACAAGCTCCCAAGTGATGCCTACACTGCTGGTCACTGCCCCGCACTCTGAGTAGTAAGGCTAGGCGGTTTCATCTATGAATACGGTTCCAATCACCACTTTTGCTGGTAACCCCCGAATCTCTGTCTTCCACTGAGGTCTCCCTCATTTCTAACACCCCGCTCCCCCCGCCCAGTAAACGGCAGCACCCAGTGCTCAAGTCAGAGACCCGAAAATCCTGTGTGACCTTTCTTCCCCTCTCCTTATCTAATCAATGACCAATGTCAAGTCTGCTTTGAAAACACCTCTCAAATTCAACTTCTCTTGTTCTTCACTGTGACATCTATTGCCCTCTCCCAGGTCACCATCCCGTTTCTTGCTTGGGCCACCAAACATTGCCCTCTAACTGGGCTCCCTCCTTTCCCTCTTGCCCTCTGGCCATCCCTTCTCCTCTATGCAACCAGACTTATCTCTCTGCTGCAAACCTGTTCGGGCCACTCTCCTGCTTAAAACTCCTACTGCCATTAGGATAAAGTCCAAATTTGATCCCACGGTTTGCAAGGCTCTGCGGTACCGTTTTTCTGATGATTTCTCTAGCTTCACTTCCTGTCAGTCTCCCATTGCACTCTTGCACTCTGAGATGCCGCTATGCGGTCTTTGTCTAGCTCTCCAATCGAGTCTTTTACCTCCGTGCTTTTGCACAAACTGTTCACTTTGCCCGGGCCACTCTTTCTCCACCTCTTCATCAGGCAAATGCCTATTCATCCTTCAGGCCTCAGCTTAGACATCACTGGAATCTCTCCCTGAGTCACCCAAGTCGTGCTGAGGGCCCTCCTCTGTGCCCCCTCTCTGTGTTCCCCTGTATTCCCCACCCTCATAGCATTATAATTAACAGCTTTCAGTTGACCTTTGAACAACACAGGTTTGAACTGTGCAAATCCACTTATGTGTGGATTTTTCTTTGATAACCGCAGTAGAGTACTATAAATGTATTTTCTCTTCCTTATGATTTTCTTGGTAACATTTTCTCTTCTCTAGCTTACTTTATTGTAAGAATACAGTATATAGTGCATACAACATACAAAATATGTATTAATCGACCGTTAAGGTTATGTAAGGCTCTGGTCAATAGGCTATTAGTAGCTACGTTTCTGGGGAGTGAAAAGTTATTTGTAGATTTTTGACTGCATGGGGGGGTCGGCGCCCCTAACCCCCAAATTGTTCAAGGTCAACTGTGCTAGTTTCCCTCACCAGGGTGTGAGCTCCATACGGGCAGGGACCCCGTCCATCTTGTCCAATGCCTAGCACACAGCTTAGCAATTGGCGGGTGTTCATAAGCATTTGCAAATGAAGGACTAAGTAAGGGAATGAGTGAATGTCAGACATTCTGTATCTCCTGGTGTCAGGATTCTACTGGTGTCTCAGCCATCAGTAAATTTCTGGTTTTCCTGGGAAGGAGCTCTCACCAATTTTCTTGTTTGATTTGCTCCAGGCATGCAGTGCAATCTTAAGGATACACTCAGGGCAAAGCAGCCAAGTGCAAGGGGTTGGAGGATGGGACAGTAGGGTAGGGGTGGTGCTCATGTACCTGGTGAGTTAGTGGTGTTGCTTGTGTCGCTGAAGGCTGTTTTTTCATGCTTGCAATTACAAATTTTGTTAATATCAGGTCTGTCTTTTTCAAGTGGAATGTCAAGTCTGTGAGGACTGGTGCCCAGTTTGCTAACACTTTTGAAGGCCTTCAACTTTGCTGGCCCAGTGCTTACCCCTTGATGAGCAGGAGCCCCAGGAAAGTTTGTGTGCAGGGAGAGTGGATGTTTTGTTTTGGTTTGTTTAGCTCACCTTGCCAGAGGTGGCCAAGTTTGGCTGTGCATTGGTTGCTAATGAGTTTGAGAGTCATTGGCAAAGATAACCAGACTAGAAGTGTGCTCTTGCCCTTGTTGTACAGAGGTGTGGGGTATCCTCTTGAGTGAAGGCATTGCCATATGCTAATGCCGAGTTATTGTCATAACAGCTTTGCTGTGGGAATAAAGTGTCTTCCCAGGTCTTTGTTATTCATTTTAATGTGTAAACATATCAACCGCTGAGTTTCCTTGGAGATCCCACCAACCACTTCTGAAAAGAAAAAGGGGCGCTTTACATGTGGGCGTAGAGATCGCTCTTGTCCTACCCTTGTGAATTTCTTATTCTGTATGACTGATGTCACAGTTTTTATTTCACTTTGCCTTTTAGTCTTCTCCCTGGGTTTGGTTAACAAGGGACCTTTTGCAATTCACCCCAGAGAACCTGTGGATTAATTTATATGTTGTGTCAGAAACACCGAGGTAGGCAACACAACACACGGTAAAAATTCAAAAGTATGTGAAAAGAGTTAACCTAAGGTTCAACACAAGGGTTACAGAATTCTTTAGAAAATGATCTATAAATAAACATTTAGATGTGTTAGAGAAATTCTGAACTGAATCCTTTTGTTACCTATAATTCATGCACTGTGAATATATAACCCACATTTGAGCTGGTTTAATAATTTACATTTTCATATTGTATTCTTCTGAGATCAGGTACAATAATACTGAGAGATCACCTACCTATGTCATTTTGTGTGTGTGTGAGCCTCAACCACCCATTCTCTGATATGTACAGTTATAAACCAATGTTGTAAACATTAGTGCTATTAACCAAGTTTTTCTGGTTCTCTTTGGCATATGGTAGGATTTCACTTCCTGGCCTCTTTGAAGTTGGGTGGGGCCTGTGATTTGTGAGTAATTGCTGTACCCTGGATGTTTGCGTGCCCTCAAAGTTCATCTTAAAGCCCTAATCTCCAATGTGATAGCTTTTGGAAGTGGGGTCTTTAGGAGGTAATTGGGTCATGAAGGTAGAGCCTTCAGGAATGGGATTAGTGCCCTTATAGGAAGAGACACACAAAAATAATAAAGAATAAAGTAAAGATAACCAGGAGGAGGAGGAGGAAGATGAGGAGGAGGAGGGGGAGGAGGAGGAAATAAGAGACAAGAGAGATGCTCTCTCTGCCATGTGAGGATACAACAAGAAGACACCCATCTGTAAACCAGAAAGAGGGCTCTCACCAGGAACATCTTGGCTAGCACCTTAATCACGGACTTCCCAGTGAGAAATAAATTCCTGTTAAGACACACAGTCCATGGTATTTTGTTATAGCAGCCCAAGCTGATAAGACAGTGGCAGTGACATGTCACTTTTAAACCAGAGCACTTAGTTACCAATGGGAGACTCTCTGGAGCTTTCTCTTTCCTTCAGGCTGAGTCCATGCATGCTCGTAATCAATGGAGACCCTTGCCAACTCGTGACAGACACGAAGCATGAATGAGATATAAATATTTGTTATTTTAAGCCACTGAGATTTGAGGATTGTTACTCCAGCAAATCCTAGCCTATCCTGATTGATACACCCAGGCGTAGCATGGGCCTTGCTTCTATACAGAGGTGGCATCAGGGATGTTAATCTTAGAGGAGCCATCTGCCCAACTGTAGTACCCCTTTTAAGTTATTTTGTGGCTTCATCTAATCATCTAACTGGGAAGGACTTGTGCCCCCTCAGCCCTGTAGCAATTGGAGTCCTGAAAGGTAACCTGTAAGTTGACACCATTCCTTTCCAGAAACCTTCCAATCTTGTCTCTTCCAGACCAAAGATACCCTGAACTACAGTACAGAATTTGGGAAACAAAAATTTGAGGGCTATCGAGAGTCATGATTTCTTCAGTGACTGTTCTGCTCCTAACAGATCCTGTACCTTTGGTCAAAGGGTGGCCACCTGACCCAAAGTGGGCTAGTCAGAATTTTCCCCCAGAATTTTTATACTCATACAGGATACAAGCTATAAACACAGAAGCCCAGATCTGTTTAAAGCATTTTTCCCTGCCTCATGTAGAAAATCCAATGGGAGCAGGTAGAAAAGGAAACATTCCAAGAGGAGCAGCAATGAGAAATAGAGAAGTGGAAATCTACAGATAGTGAGAGCAAGCTAATGGTATTTGCGTTCCTTTATCCAGTCATCATGGAAGCTAGCTCCTTCTCTGCCATTGACACATTTTTGGTTCTTGAGTCAATGAATGTACTCGTCCACCCCCACTGCTTATTCACCTTCAACTAGTTGTAGTTGATCCACTTACAACTAAGTCTTGATTAAATAAAGTGGTTTAAGCAACTCTCTTCCTTTTTCTTCTTATATTAATGTGATTTCCCAACTCTTTTATATCATGACACATTTGTGATGACATTTGTATGACACCTGGGGGCAAACTATGGGGTGTGTTTATGAGACTCACTGACAACATCCATTACTTTTTCATGTCATATAATTATAAGAAAAATAAAAACAAAATGTTAAAGAAAATATTAAACATGTATGTCAAACTTATACATAACATATTTTCAAAAATGTTTAATGAAAAACATGAGCTTCCTTCCTTCAATATAACTTTTTATATAGGTGTTGTGCTTGAAGGGATTGTACACCATTCCCTATCAAGATTTTGGTGATGAGTCTTTAAATTCTTCGTGGTCCCCACTGACAAGAAACTTTGTTGCCACAAGTAGATGATCAAGACAATTTAAACCTGAGGCGCCTGGCTGGCTCAGCCCATAGAGTATGTGATTCTAGATCCCGGGGTTGAGTCCCATGTCGGGCATAGAGATTACTTAAAAGATTAAAAAAATGTTTTTTAATCTTTATTTACTTTTGAGAGAGAGAGAGAGCAAGCAGGGAGGGACACAGAGAGAGGGAGGCACAGAACCCGAAGCAGGCTCCAGCTCTGAGCTGTCAGCACAGAGCCCGACACGGGGCTCGAACTCACAAGCTGTGAGATCATGACCTGAGCCAAAGTTGGACGCCCAACCGACTGAGCCACCCAGGTGCCCCTAAAAAAATTTAAAAAAAAAAAAAATTTTTTTTTCAACGTTTATTTATTTTTGGGACAGAGAGAGACAGAGCATGAACGGGCGAGGGGCAGAGAGAGAGGGAGACACAGAATCGGAAACAGGCTCCAGGCTCTGAGCCATCAGCCCAGAGCCCGACGCGGGGCTCGAACTCACGGACCGCGAGATCGTGACCTGGCTGAAGTCAGACGCTTAACCGACTGCGCCACCCAGGCGCCCCTAAAAAATTTTTTTAAATAAAAATTTTAAAATTTATTTGAGAGAGAGAGAGAGAGAGAGAACACACATGCACACACTTATGATGGGGAGGGGCAGAGGGAGAGAGAATCCCAAGCAGGCTCCAAGCTCAGCACGGAGCCTGATGTGAGGCTCGATCTCATGACCCTGGAATCATGACCTGAGCCAAAATCAAGAGTTGGATGCTCAACCAACTGAGCCCCCCAGGCACCTCTAAAAAGAGACAATTTAAACCTCGTTTGACAATAATTCCAAAATTTATAAGAGTTGAAGTATATTTGAAGAGTCATTTTCTGTTATTGATAAATACTATGATGAAATATCTTTTGATAACACAAATGGATTTCAAATCCAGTCAAACTTTCTCATGTCAAGCCTACTGATATTTTGAAATAGTGATGCTACAATCTGCAGAACGCACATGTAGTCACCATGTGGCTAACATGGGTGCAACTCAAAGGGCATAGGAAACGGATTCTAAGTATGGGACATGTGAAGATACAGACTTGAGTCTGGTACCCGGAGCTGCACCCCGTACCCAGCAGTTTCCCAACTCACTCTCTCCCCTGGTCTCCCTCAAAGCGATGTCCTGGTGGTGGAGAACCTCCTCGATACGCTCAGCATGAAGCAGTGGAACAGTGAGTGTGGGAAGTGCCCTTCGTGCTGGCTGCCTGTGAAGACTGCAGGGAAAATTCCAGATTCTGCTCTACAGGGTCTGTCTTCTGAAGGAAAAACAAAGCATCTCAGCTGCTAGCAGCTGGTGGCAACTGGCCTGGGGGCTCTGGTTCCCCTAAGCTCTGCCTGATTGTCCCAAACCCTGAGAAGATCAAAACTTTGCCCACTTCTAATCCACGGACAGCACTCCAGTGTGTCAGGGCCCATCATTTGGGGAGCTCTGCTTTATCTATTAACGCTTTCACTCGAATTCTATAAGGAGATGGCAGGAAGTCTCACCGTTGTAGGCCCTCAGAATGGGGTGCCTCGCTGGCACTCTCACTCACTCTCTCTCAACCTCTCTCTCTCAAGTCTCCCCAGTATTTGTTCTACAGCCCGTCCAGCATTCCCACCCTCTTCCTTGGGAAACTATACTCGTCTCCTCAAGGGGAAGAGTTCCAGCGTGTTTTGATTTCTTCACGTGAGTGCAGACGGAGGCTTGCTGCTACCCAGGTCTGCCGGGCTCTGAGGCAGAGACCTATGGGTGAGGTGACCTTCCCACAGCTGAGTATAACATGCCTCCCGTTACTACCCCCGACATCTAGAGAAGCTTCTGTGCCAGTGCATGCCTCAACCACCGTGCCACCCAGGATGGGGTTGGGCTGCTGGACTCCTAGCAATGCTGTGTTTTAGCAACAGTGGCAACAGCTGAAGAAAACATCTCCTAGGTGGACTGAGCGGGCTTCCAGCTTTCTTTTCTCAAGGCAACAGAAGGCAGTACTGCCCCTTTGAAATGAGTGCACACTCCTGAGATTTCACAGAACTCTTGTGAAGGGGGCACCCTGGAGAGTGAAGAAACATATTCTAGTAATAGGTAAGATGAGAGGCTAGGGATAACTTAATTAGAAAAGTAATAGAAATTTAATTATTTTACTTCAAGCTAGAGAAGCGGTATATATATATATATATATATATATATATATTACACTTTAAATGTGTTCTTTTCCAAAACATAATTGCCTTAAGCTATTATTGGCTTCTAGCACAACTGGTCTTAAGAGGGATGTGATGACACATTAAAGGAGTGGAACAAGCGGGCTGCCCTCTCTGTTAATCATGCCTGTTGTGGACTTGAAGTCTCCCCACAAACCTCACTTTCTTCAGGGCAACTAATCCCTGTTCTGTCAGCTTCTTTAATCCTGGGTGTCCTTGGAAGAGTAGAGCTAAACTTCTGCATTTTCATCATATTTGTTAGTCATTCACATTTATAGGATTGAACCCACCAGCTGATCACTCAGCTTATTGAAGTGCTCCCTCCCATGGTCTGCCCCCCCCCCCCGGGGAGCATGAAGAAAAGAGCCAAGTAGAAAGGAATGTTGGAACCAGAGTCAAGGTCCAGGGAGTTGTCTTCTTTTCTCCCTGGAATTATGAATACCATGCAGGTCACGAAATTGCTACCTGGGTTAACAGCCAAGTCTCTGCCCTCAGCTGGGCTGGTAGATCAGCTCGCCAATCTTGCTATTTGTTTCTTGTTACCTCTCATGCTTCCTCCTCTAGGCCCGCCTAAGCAATTAGGGTGCTTCCCACCACAGCACCACCACTCCATCTACTTCTGTGTCTTTGCCACTGTACTGAAAACCCAATGAGGTCGGATCTTACGTCAGCCTTGTTTTTCACTGTACTTCCATCACCTGGCACAGGGTCTGCCTGGCATAGAGTCAGCATTCAATAAATATGCGTTGTGTGAATTGAACCAAACTATTTGCTTTTGTAACCTGAGCAAATGTATTCCTTTCTCAAATCCTTGGTCTTCCTATGTGTAAAATGACGGCTATGGGCTATTCTCCAAGGTCCTTTTCAGTTCTTGACACGTCATGGTTTACTTTCCTCAAACCTCAGTCTCACTCACTGATAACTTCACCTTCCATTTTGATAGTACCAATTGTCCAGAGTGAGATCTTGCAGCATATTATTTCAAAATTATTTTGCATAAACACCCTTTCTCCCTTCTATCACCTCTTGTTTCAAGGAAGAGAACTTTCTCCTCTCATCCAAAGCCCACTCCTCCATACTCTCCACCCCACCCTACCTTTCTTCTCTGGGATCTCACTTTCATCTATTCATTCAACAGACATTTGTTGAGCATCTACTATGTGCCAGACACCATACTAGTCACTGAGGAGAGAACTGTAAGTGTCTGATCTGTACTTTCAAAGAGCTTAAAGTCTTCCCCTATCGAATCTCTGTAAGTGTTCTCAAATCTTTACCTTCAGCCTGGATACTTTCCCAAAGCTGCTAACTCTGATATTCCAACTTTCTTTTGGGACCCTCCATATGGACATCCTACCAGCCTCTCGTATCACAGGGAACATATCCCAAAATAAACTCTTCTCCCCCGAACTGTTTTCTCTTCTTGTGGATATTCTTACTTTGGTCAGTTTTTCTATCATGATCTGAGTCATGCAGACTTGAAGCCTGAATTATAGTTGCCTTCCTTCTTTTTGCTATCTGTGATAGGCAAATAATGGCTCCCCACAAGATATCCACATCCTAATCCCTGCAACCCATGCCCTTGTATGGCAAAGGGACTTTGCAGATGTGATTAAGATACTGAAATAAGATAGCTCAACACCAAAACAAATCCCATTAAAATTGGGCAGAAGAGGGGCACCTATATGGCTCAGTCGGTTGAGCATCTGACTCTTGATTTTGGCTCAGGTCATGATCTCATAGTCTGTGCATGGAGCCTGCTTGGGCTTCTCTCTCTCTGCCCCTCCCCTACTCGCACACATGGTCATGTGCACTCTATCCCTCAAAATAAATAAATAAACATGAAAAAAACTGAGCAGAAGACATGAATAAATGTTTTCCCAAAGATGATGTACACGTAGCCAACAGACACATGAAAAGACACTCAACATCACTCATCATCAGGGCCATGCAAATCAAAACCACAATGAGTTGTCATCTCACACCTGTCAGAATGGCTAAAATCAAAAACACAAGAAAGAACAAGTGTTGGTGAGGATGTGGAGAAAGGGGAACACCTGTGCGCTGCTGGTGGAAGGCAAACTGGTGCAGCCACTGGAAAACAATATGGATGTTTCTCAAGGAATTAAAACTAGAATTACCATATGATCCAGTAATTCCACTACTGGGTACTTACCCAAAGAATACGGTAACACTAATCCAAAAAGGTACATGCACCCCTATGTTTATTGCAGCATTATTTACAATAAGGCAAGCTATGGAAGGAACCCAAATGCCTATCCATAGATGAATAGATAAAGAAGAGGTAAAAGAAAAAAAAAAAGAAGATGTGGTATAGATATACAATGGAATAATACTCAGCCATAAGAAAGGACAAAATCTTGTCATTTGCAGCAACATGGATGGAGCTAGAAGTATCATGCTAAGTGAAATAAGTCAGACAGAGAAAGACAAATACCATATGATTTCACTCATATGTGGAATTTATGAAACAAAGCAAATGAACCAAGAAAAAAGAAACAAAAAACAGACTCTTCAGTACGGAGAACAAACTGGTAGCTGCCAGAGGGGAGGAGGGTGGGGGATGGGTGAAATAGTTGAAGGGGATTAAGAAGACATTTATTGTGATGAGCACTGAGTAATGAATAGAATTACTGAATCACTATATTGTACACCTGAAATTCATATAACACTGTATGTTAATTTTACTTGAACAAAAAGCATCTAAAAAGAAAAAAAAATCCTTCCTCAATGCGCAGCCTACTTTTTTGAGGTTTGATCATATATATATATATATATATATATATATATATGATATTCAAATATAGGTAGCTAATGGGCTTTACAAACAGTTTTCAAAAGAACCTTATTCTTTTTTTTATAACTTTTTAAAAAAGTTTATTTAAGTAATCTCTACACTCAACATGGGGCTCGAACTCACGATCCCGAGATCGTGAGTCGCATGCTCTTCCGACTGAGTCAGCCAGGTGCCCCAAAAGAACTTTATTCTTTAAAAATATTAATCAAGCCTGATATTTAATGAAAAAAAGTGTTGCTATTCTTTTCTATTTCATGAAGTTATGGAGCCCTTGGATGACTGTGTCTGTAACACGAGTAAGTTGTTTATTAGTTGTCCTCACAAGAAAGTTGAGAAAATTAACAATTGAATGCTTATAAACTTTTTTTCTTGATTGAAAAAAACAAGAATCTTGAAATGGGAAGATTATCCTGGATTATGTGGTTGAGTCTGATATAATCGTAAGTGTCCTTAAGAGACAGGCTGAGGGAGATTTAACATGGAAGAGGAGAGGGCATTGTGACCACGGAGGCGGAGACTGGGGTGACACAGACACAAGGCAAGGAATGGCAGCAGCCACCAGAAGTGGAAAGAGACAAGGAACAGATTCTCCTCTGGAATCTCCAGAAAGAACCAGCCCTGCCCATGCCTTGATTTATGTAAGATTCGTTTTGGACTTCTGGCCTCCAGAACTGTAAGAGACTACATTTCCGTTGTTTCCACCCACTGAATTGGTGGCACTTTGTTACAGCCACCATAGGAAATGAATACACCCTCCTACCTCAAATCAGCTGCTAGTTTACCTCCACCTGTCTCCCAAATCCATCCCCCCCCACCCCTGCCATCTCCACCACCAGTGCCCTCATTCCCATTCTCATTATCTTTACCCCACGTGACTAAAAAAGCTTTCTAGTGAGTCTCCATTTCTTCAGTCTCACCTCTTCCAATTCATCTACTGGAGTGACCTAAAAACAGTGTGGATCCTCCCTGGTATTTCAGACCTTCCACGGGCTGGCCATAAGCCTCTGCCCGAACACATCCAGAGCTGAAGAGCTTCCTGGTTTATGATGTATGACTCAGGATTGCAATTATTAGTTAACTCAGGTTGTTTGAGAATTATTCCTATAACTTCGATTAGGCCTACGTCTACCCATCATGCCGCTCCTGGTTCCCAGCCTCTACCTCTGTCCTCTCTGGGCAGTTAACTTGGCTAGGCTGAACTACATTCCCCAGAATTTCCTTTCCTGTTTCCCATGATGGTGAGCCACAGGAGAGATTCTTGTGTGAGGTTTGAAAGGCAGAAATGAGGCAGCAGCCATGTTGTAGCTCATGCATGTTGCCGGTCTGTTAACTCACCTCATTCGCGTGAGGCAATGGCTCCACCTGCTCCTGGATCTCTCTTCGGCTTCTCCAAGTCCTGTGACGGTTGTGTGTGGCTAGCAGCACACCATATTACCAAAGTCAGAGGCAACAAGAACTAACGCGAGTTTTGGTCTACCCTTGTCGGCTCTAGCGTGTGCTTGCGGGTTTCAGCATGTCTTTGTTCTTCCGCACCATGCGCTCATCTTCCCTTGCCTGCCCTGTGGACTTCAAGCTGTAATATCAGACGCAAAGACAATAGCCTTATGGACATGCAGAGCCTACTTTACCAGCTCTCACAATTCTGCCAATTGCACGCTCAGTTCCAGACCACTGCAATAAAGTGAATTATCACAATAAAGAGTTGAATGGGTTTTTTGGTTTCCCAGTGTATACAAAAGTTATGTTTACACTATATTGTAGTCTGTTAAGTGTGCAATAGTATTAGGTCTAAGAAAACAATGTACATACCTTAGTTGAAAAATACTTGATGGCTAAAAAATGCTAACCTTTATCTGAGCTTTCATAATCACCGTAACAAATATAAGTTTTTTTTAAGTTTGTTTATTTTTGAGAGAGAGAAAGTGTGAGTCAGGGAGGGGCAGAGAGAGGGAAGAGAGAGAGTCCCAAGCAGGCTCCAACCTGTCAGCGTAGAGCCTGATGCGGGGCCCAAACCCACAAACCATGGGATCATGACTTGAGCCAAAGTCGGACGCTTAACCGACTGAGCCACCCGGGTGCCCCCAAAAAACTTTGAAATATTGCCAGAATTATCAAAACGGGACATGGAGACATGAAGTGAGCAAACTCTGTTGGAAGAATAGAGTTGGCCAATAGATTGGCGCCAATAGATTGCTCCATGCAGGGTTGCCACAAACCTTCAATTTATAAAAGAAAAGCAGTATCTGCAAAGCACAATAAAGTGAAGCCCACTTCACTTTATTTTCAATAAAACGAGGTCTGCCTATAATGTCACATCTCTGTAACAAACCTATATAGCACATATAGACAGGCTCCAAGAAGTTAATGCAACTCCTAGTGGTTCTGCTTCTTCCCTGACTCATGCACTCCTCCGGTTGGGACCATTTACTAGAGAATCATCCAGTCGCTCAGCTACAACCTCAGCTCTGTCCCAGGCTCTAAGGATGTACCCTGACCACAGGCCAGAGGGAAGTCAGTGGTTGTAGCTGGTCTTCTGAGACTCTTCCTCAGTCAGGTCACTTTTGTTGCCAAGCCGACTCTGAGCTCAGGTTCTTGGGTCACCCACCCACCTTCGTGTTTGAGGAGGTGGGGGCGAGTGATTGGCAGTACGAGGGGATCATGAAAGGTGCGGGGGAAGCGCGTGCTGGGTGGACAAAGGGGAGATGTTCACCAAATGCCTGCCAGCTTAGCTTGTCCCCAGTACCTTCAGCTCCATCAAGAAGTTCACTTTTCCTCAATTATTTCCATCCCATCACAGGAGGCCTAGCAAATTCCCTACTGTATAGCCCTTCACAGTGCTCTTTGTGGACCATGTTTGCCACACTCTCAAGGTATGAATTATTCTGTCTTTTGGAATAGTGTAGAACAAGTCAATTTCTCTTCTATATAGCATTCCTTTCAAGAGTTTAAAACAAGCCTTAGACTCTACTTGGCCTCTTCCCTCCCCTCAACCTTGGAGTCATCTCTTTTTCAGGCTAAACATACTTCCCACTGCCTTCAGCCCTTCCATGTTCCACTTGAGTCACCTTTTTGAGAGTAGGAACTGTACCTTAAGGTCTGGCACAAAATAGGTGCGTAGTAATTGACTCATTAACATGGTTTTATACTAATGACTCTCCCGGTCAGTCTTCTGGATGCAGTCAGATTGGCACTGGCTTCAATCGTGCACAGACTGGTGCAGAAGATTGGGGGGGTGATCACTTCTTTGGATGCGCTGCTTATCTGAGTTCAGTGTAGTGAGCTCAGACCACATTTGGGAACGTGGTAGCAATTGTTCCATGATGGCCTTTGGGTTCACTTCTACCCCAAGCCTCCCAGACACCACAAAGTCCAGAGGCTTGTTCAACTGAGTTTTCTTGAAGCTGCTAGGGGGAGGGGGTGGATGCATTGGCAACAAACAAGTTGTAGCTGTGGAGTAAAATTCAAAGCCCCCATGGGCATGTCTGCACTGCTATGCTACCCAGGAATGTTAATTATAGAGAAATAAGGACGAATGAGCAAAAAGAAGAGAAGAAAGACCCATGATTCCACTCTCCAGAGGCAGCCACTGTCAACACTGCACACCATAGTTTGTATCCTTCCAAGTTAACGTTGTGGCCCTACCGGTGCTTTGGGGCTTTGGCCAAGTTTTCAACTTCTCCTGGCTTCAATTTCCTCATCTGAGAAACAGATGATAATGCCAATCTAGCAGAGATGTTGTGAAAATCTGATGAGATAATTTCTGTAAAGCACCTAAGGCATAGTTACTCTTAACTTTGTGGCTATTAATTGTTTTATTAGTTCATTCCAATTCCAAATAACAGCTTTAACCACTGATCTGATGTTCCTTGTGATGCTTTTCTTCCTAAAAAAAAAAAAAAAAAAAAGAATGGGACTATAGCTGGAACAAAATTGGCCACAAGTTGATGATTATTGAGAATGTGGGTTCATCGTGGTCTTCTCTCTACTTCTGTATATGTGTAAATTTTCCATACCGAGGAGTTTTTAAAAGACAAAAAAAAAAAAGTAAGAAGTCCTGAATGCAGCCATCGCCTCACTCTTATTACCAAGTCATTTCGTATAGTTTAGGAGCCAGCAGGAAGAAACTTTGCAAGTTGGGGCTGGCAGGTGTGAACTGGGGCCCATAGCTAAGGGTATTTCTAAATGTAACAGTGTGGTCACAGGCACTAATTTTGGATTGCATGGTTTGTGCATATTGAGGTGAATGAGTGACCATTCCCCTAAAGGTCATAAAGCCTATGACAAGTAGTTGAAGTGATATAGAGGTCTGCATCGAGAGGCTAATGTGGTGGTGACGTGACAATATCTTCGAGTAGTTCCTGCCATGGAGACCGGTATCGCCGAGTTGAAGGCCTGCTACCTCCCTTCCATCCTGTGAATTTCTCCCTATCAGCTCTGAAGGCCATTGTTAACTTCTCGGGAATTTTGTGAGCCAGACGATGTCCCACTGGTAGCTCGCAATAGGCAGGCCATGGTAGGAGTATTTATTTGATGGGAATAAGTAAACGCCACAACTCAGATTTTTTGTCGTTGTCGCTGTTCTGAAGAGCTGGTTGTTAAACGTGTACCAGGGCACCACTGACCATACCATGTCAGGAAATTCTTCTTTTACTCAGATTGGCCAAAGTTGGATTCTGCTACCCCTCTCCTTAGCTTTCTCCATGTAAAACCATTGGTGACAAAGGACACCTTGAAGAGAGAGAACAGCCTGTTACTGCTGCTGCTGCTAAGCGCTGAACACGACATGGGACTCTTTTAAAGTCAAGGACTCCACAGATACCGATAAAGTACTTAATTTCCTCTTCTGATTGTCACACAGCTTTTGGCGGAATTCTAAGTGACAGGCACCAGCACTGGAGACCTCACGGGAGGCAAAACTGCCACAGCCTCTTTCTGAACACCTCTGACTCAATACACTCCATGGTCTATGACATTCACTCAGATGGAGAACACCATGAGCTGCAACTGATCTCTGGCATGTTTCTCACCTTTAGTGGTTCATTGATTGCAATGTCATTTCAGGTTTTCTCTCTGGTTTGGGAATCCAATCTTCCTACTGCATTAAGGATACTTGGGTTGTCTACGTGACTGTCACTAACTGGCTGTCAACGTGGGCAAATCTCCTCTCTTGAGGTTGCAATCTGTAAGTTTACTCGTGTCTCTGGCATCCTCTAACTATGCTTGTTGTTGCCCGAGAAATGGGACCACCACTGATTCCCCACCCCAATCTGCTTTAGTGTTGTTTAAACACTTATCTTAAATAAGGTTTAAAATCAGATGATTCTTTTAGTGAGATGGATTCACTTCTGTTGTAAAGGTTCAAGTAACATAGAGTTACATGTAGTAAAATATGAGAGTTCTTTATTCCTTCCCCATTCCCCCTTTCTTCTCCTAGAAGTAGCTATGGTTATTAGTTTGTATGTTTCCATCTGGTTCTTTTAAAATGCACTCACAAGGGCGCCTGGGTGGCTCAGTCAGTTGAGCGTCTGACTCTCGGTTTTGGCCAGGGTCGTGATCTCACGATTCGTGGGACTGAGTCCCAGGTCAGGCTCTGCACTGACAGTGCTGAGCCTGCTTGAGATTCTCTTTCTCCTTCTCTCTCTGCCCCTTCCCTGTTTGTTTATCTCTCAAAATAAATAAATACACTTAAAAAAAAAAAAACCATACCCTGGTACCCTTCCCCATTCCCAAGCTTGGCAGAGGCCTTGAAGACAACAGGCCACACTCCTCGTACAAGCACCCAGTAGGGAAGGAGTAGAACAGACTTTATTCCTAAAGGATTGTGGCTAATTTTTGGACCTGTCTGACATCCCCCAGGAGGATTAGCTCAAAGGACTTGCCTTTATTTTACCTAACTTGGAACTTCCTCAGAGCTGAGGTGGGGCTATTTGCTGAAAATACTGAAAGGTAAATGTTTTAACTGCTGCTTACCTGGGGCGATAGATAACAGTAGTGGCAAATAGAAAACTGAAAAGCTTGGGAGGAGAGGCTGGAAAATGAACTGCTTTGGGGGAAAAGGACTTCCGAAAAGCTCCTATAGATTCCGGGGAATCTATAAGGTGACTGCGTATAGCTGAGACGGTGTGCATGCCCAGGAAAGCCCTGAGAAGGCCATGAGCTCTTCTGTATGGCTCACGTGGAGTCCTTGTGTGAGCAGGTAGTGAAGGCCCAGGCAGAGCTGTTAACTACCTAAGTGTTGATGGCATACCACAACACACACAACCCCTCAGCAAAGACTCAGAGACTGGGGATTTGTTGTTGTCATTCCAGGCATCAAAGGGATTCTCTGTTAAATCACTGGCTGATCACTGAGTGTATGGAACGAGGAATTCGGTGGCAACAAGGAATATAGACCCTACAACATTAATTCAGAAAAGTCACTGAAGAAGGAAAGGAACAACCCTCCTCAAACTCTTCCAAAATATAAAACAGTAGGGAACACTTCTTAATTCCTTCAATGAGGCTGGTATTACTCTGATAGCAAAGCCAGACAAAGACCCTCCAGAAAAGAAGAGTACAGACCAATATCTCTTAGGCATATAGATGCAAAAATCACCACCAAAATACTAACAAACTGAATCTTGCAGCATATTAAAAGGATTATATACCATGACCATGTGGAATCTATGCAAGGTATGCAAAGGTGGTTTTAACATATAAAAAATTATACGATGTAATATACCATATTGGAGAATATTCTTTAATTAATATTCTTATATTAATAGAATGAAGGGTAAAACCCCACAAATTCATCTCAGATGATACAGTAAAAGCATTTGACAAAATCCAATATCCTTTCATAAGAAAAACACTCAGAAAACAAAGGATAACAAGGAACTTTCTTAATATGATAAAATGTATAAGTATTCAATGAAAAACCCATAGCCAACATCATAGTTAATAGTGAAAGATTGAAAACTTGCTCCTAAAATCAGACAGAAGACAAGAATGTTTGCTTTCTCCATCGCTATTCAACATTGTACTGGAAGTTCTAGCCAAAACTATAGGCAAGAAAAAAGTCACCCAAATTGGAAAGGAATAAGTAAAAGTATTCTTATTTGTAGATGACATGATCTTATATGTGGTAACCTTGAAGAATCCGCAAAGTAATTATTAGAGCTAATAAATTTCAGCAAATTTGCAGAGTAAAAGAACAATGTACAAAACTCAACTTTACTTCTATATACTAGCAATGAATGATCTGAAAATAAAATTAAGAAAACAATTCCACTTACAATAGGATCAAAAAAATACTTAGGAATAAATTTAACCAAGGAGGTTCAAGACGTACTGGAAACTAAAAAAGGTGGCTGAATTTAAAGAAGACCTCATAAAAAGACACCCGTTGTTTATGGACTGAAAGATTTAATATTGTTAGGATAGCAATGCTACCCAGAGTGATTTACAGGTTCAACGCAATCTCTATCAGAATCCCAATGGCATTTTTTTTTTTTTTTGCAGAAATAGAGAAATCAGTCCTAAAATTTGTATGGAATTACAAGGGACTCCAAATGGCCAAAACAATCTTAAGAAGACCAATATTGGAGGACTTACATGTTCTGATTTTAAAACTTAATACAAAGCTACTGTAATCATAGCAATGTGGTACTGGCATAAGAATACACATACAGACCAAAGAAATAGAATTGAAAATCCAGAAATAAACCCGTACATTATGGGCAATTGATTTTTGACAAGGGAACAAAGACCATTCAATGGGAAATAAATTGTCTTCAATAAATAGTGCTGGGACAACTGGACATCCACACACAAAAGGATGAAGTTGGACCTCTCTACCTTATATCATATACAAAAATTGACTTCAAATGGATCAAAAAACTGAATGTAAGAGCTATAAAACTCTTAGAAAGAAACATAGGTGTAGATCTTTGTGACCTTGAATTAGGCAATGATTAAACATGGTACCAAAAGCACAAACAATGAAAGGAAAAAAATAGATAAATTGGACTTCATAAAAATTAAAAACTTTCATGCTTTGATGGATACAATCAAGGAAGTGAAAAGACAACCAGTAGAAGGAGAGAAAATATTTGGAAATCATGTATCTGTTAAGGGTCTACTATCCAGAATATATAAAAACTCTTGAGGGGCACCTGGGTGGCTCAGTTGGTTGTCTGACTGTTGGTTTTGGCTCAGGTCATGATCTCATAGTTCATGGGTTCAAGCCCCGCATCAGGCTGTGCACTGACAACATGGAGCCTGCTTGGGATTCTGTCTCCCTCTCTCTGCCTCTCCACTGCTCGTGCTCTGTCTCTCGCTCTCAAAAATAAATAAACATTTAAAAAAAACCTCTTGCAACTCAACAACAAAAAGAACAGTCCAATTAAAATGAGCAAAGGAATTGACGTTTTCCAAAGAATATATACAAATGGCCAATCAGCACACAAACAGATGCTAAACATCATTAGTTACCGGGAGAATGGAAATCAAAAGCACAATGAGATACTACTTCATATCCACTAGGATGGCTATAATAAACAATGACAATAGAAAACAACAAGATGTAGCAACGACGTGGAGAAATAGGAACACTCAAACATTGTTGGTGGGAATGTAAAATGGTGCAGCTTCTCTTAAAAACAGTTTGTCAGTTCTTCAGTAAATTAAACATAGAATTGCCAGATGACCCAGCAATTCTATTTTTAGGTACATGTATATTTAGGAGAATTAGAAAAATATGTTCACATAAAAACTTTTAGACAAATAGCAGCATTATTCATGGTACCTGAAAAGTGGAAACAACTCAAATGCCCATCAAGTTATGAATGGATAAAAAATGTGGTATATCCATACAATGAAATATTATTCAGCCATAAAAATTAAAGATGTACTGATACATGATACAGTGTGAATGAACCTTAAAAATATTATGCTAAGTGAAAGTAGCCAGACACATGAAGTCACATATGATTCCATTTACATGAAATGTCCAGAATAGGTAAATTCATAGATTTATGTAGATTTTAGATTTATGTAGAATGTAGACTAATGGTTACCAGGGGCTTAAGGAAGGAGGGAATGTGAATGCCTGCTTAAAATGTATAGCTTACTTTTGAGGATGATGAAATGTTCTGAAATTTATATAGTGGTGATGGTTGCAAAACATTGTGAATGTGTTGAAAACCCTTTAATAAAATGAATTGCCTGTTTATATCCTTTGTTTATATTTCTGTTGTATAATTGGTGTTTTATTAATTTGTGGAAACTCTTTATATTTGGTGCCTATTAATTCTTTGTTTTATATGCTGCAAATATTTTCTCCCAGTCTGTTACTCATCTATCAAATTTGTGTTATCTTTTGCTGTACAGAATTTGAAAATTTTTACATAGTATGATTGTGAACTGTTTCCATTATGGCTTCTGAGTTTGAAACTTAAGATATTTTCCATTCCCAAACTGTAAAAATGTTTTCAACATTTCCTTCTAATGCCGTTGAGCTATTTTTTAAATGTAGGTTTCAAAAAAGTCTGGAATTTTTATGTTTGGCATAAAGTGGGATTTTAACTTTATTTTTTCCAAATGGCTTCATACAATTCATTGAATAATTCATGCTTTCCCCACTAATTTGAAGTGTTCCCTGTACCTATTTTGATAATAACATTGAAAATGTAGTAGTCTTCCACACTTAGGTCTTTCAGATATTCCGATGTAACAATTGATGGTCAGTGTAGTTTATTTGAGTTATAGACACACAAAAATAATATTTACACCTATGCAGTTAGTTTAACCATTTATCACCACAAGGCACTTCTGTATCTCTTAAATTATTTGCTTGTCTTAACAGTTTTTTATGGTGGATGTATTTGTCTGCTTGGACTGCCAAAACAAAATACCATAGACTTCGTGGTTTAAACAACAGAAGTTTGTTTTATCACAGTTATGGAGACTGGAAATCCAAGATCAAGGTGCCAGTGAGGTTGCCGGCTGGTATGGACTCTTCCTTTGGGTTGCAGATGGCTACCTTCTCGATGTGTGCTCACATGGCCTTTCCTTGATGTGTGTGCATGGAGAGAGAGAAAGGGGTGGGGAAGGAGAGACTCTGGTGTCTCTTCTTTTTTTTTTTTTTGTTTATTTATTGTTGAGAGTGAGAGAGAAAGAGAACAAGGGAGGGGCAAAGAGAAAGGGAGAGAGAATCCAAAGCAGGCTCTGCACTGTCAGTGTGGAGCCCAATGTGGAGTTCAAACCCATGAACCATGAGATCATGACCTGAGCTGAAACCAAGAGTTGGAAGCTTAACCCACTGAGCCACCCAGGTGCCCCTCTGGTGCCTCTTCTTATAAGGACACTAATCCTATCAGATCAAGGCCCCACTCTTATAACCTTATTTAACCTTAATTACTTCCTTAGAGACTCTATTTCCAAATACAGCTAATGTGGGTTAGACTTCAACAAATGAATTTGTAGGATGCAAACATTCCATCTATAATATTCCAGTCCTGGTCCCCCCCCTCCAAATGCATGTCCTTTTCACATACAAAACACATTCATTCCACCCCAACAGTGCCAAAGTCTGAGCTTATTCCAGCATCAACTCTAAAGTCAAAAGTCCAAAGTCTCATCCAAATTTCATCTAAATCAGATATGGATAAGACTGGAGGTATGATTCATCCGGAGGCTAAGTCCTCTCCAGCTGTGAACCTGTGAAACCAGACAAGTTATGTGCTTCCAAAATACATCAGTGGGACAGGCATAGGATAGACATTCCCATTCCGAAAGGGAGAAATCAGAAGGAAACAAAGAGTGACATGTCTATTATGCTAAGAGAAATCAGTCAGTCAGAGAAAGACAAATACCATATGATTTCACTCATACATGGAATCCAAGAAACAAAACAAACGAATGTGTGAGAAAAAAAGAGAGGCAAACCATAAAACAGACTCTTAACTATAGAGAACAAACTGAGGGTTGCTGGAGGGGAGGTGGGCAAGGGGATGGGTTAAATGGGTGATGGGCATTAAGGAAGAACTTGTGGTGAGCACTGGGTGTTGTATGTGAGTGATGAATCAGTAAATTCTACCCCTGAAACTAATATTGCACCATATGTTAACTAAATGGAATTTATTTATTCATTTATTCATTTATTTAATTTTTTGGAGAGAGAGAGGGTAAGAGGGGCAGAGGGGGTGGAGAGAAAGAGAGAGAGAGAGAGAGAGAATATCTCAAGTGGGCTCAACGCAGAGCAGGATCCCATGACCCTGGGATCATGACCTGAGCCGAAATCAGGAGTCAGATGCTTAACCATCTGGGCCACCCAGGCGCCACCCCTCCCCCATTTTTTGCCTTATGGACAGGGTGTGAATTTTCCAAATCTTCAAGTTCTGCTTCCTTTTCGCTTAACAACTCCTTCAATTTAACTCTCTCCTCTTGCATTTTTCTATAAGCATCAGGAAGGCCCTCCAACATTTTGCTTAGAAATCTCATCAAATACCCAATTTCATTATTCATAAGTTCTGTTACAAAGCACCAGAGAACAATTCAGCCAAATTCCTTACCACTTTATAACAGGGATCACCTGTCTTCCAGTTTTCAATCACCCACTCCTCATTTCTGTCTGAGACCTCAACACAACGGATTTTGACATCCATATTTCTACCAACATTCTATTCACTGTTATTTACGTATTCTCTAAGAAGGGAGAGGCTTTCTCTGCAGCTCTCCTCATTTTCTTTCTGAGCTCTCACCAGAATCACCTTTAGCATCCATATTTCTGCCATGAGTCCCTTTATGGCAATCTAGGGTTTTTCTAGCCTGTAACTCAAAACTCCTCAAAACCCATCACCCAGTTGCAACACCATTTCCATATTTTTAGTTAGTTGTTACAGTAGCACTCCTCTTCTCAGTACCAAAATTTGTATTGGTCAGGGCTCTCTGGACAAACAGAAACAAATTGCCCTCCCGAATGTGGGTGGCCCTCACCCAATCAGTCGAAGGCTTGCATAGCACAAAAAGGTTGACTTTTCTGTAAAAGGTGGAACTTCTGCTTGACTGCCTTTGAACTGGGACATCTGTGTTTTTCCTGCCTTTGAACTCAAACTGAAACATTGGTTTTTCCTGGGGTTTGAGCATACTGACATTCAGACTGAAACTACACCTTTGACTCTCCTGGGTGTCTAGCTGGCCAACTGTAGATCTTGGGACTTCTTAGCCTCCCTAATTGTGTAAGCCAGTTTCTTATAATAAAACTCTTTGCACACACACACACACACACCCTATTGGTTCTGTTCTGTTTCTCTGGAGCACCAGAATATAGTGGGTGAAGCAAGTGTTATTAATCCCATTTTGTTGATGGGTAAGTTGAAGCCTGAGAGTGATTTGTATTGCTAAATAAAGATCATTAAGTAAGTTACAGACTATGACAGGGTTTTCCAGATTGTGCCCTCTTGTCTACTGTCCATCTCTCCTGAGAATGCACATAGTTAGGCTCATTGTTACCTGCCCGCTTTTTATACTTTATCAACTCTTCTGAACAAACTAGACCTCCTCGCAGGTCCTTGCATTATATTAATAGTGAATAGACAAGGCTCTCTCACTTTAATACCCCCTTGAAAGTAATGTCCATGTTCTAGAATCTATGATTTGTGTCCTGTGGGGCATCCCGAGCCCAACCTCTAAGGCAATACCTTAAAATATTAGTAATTTTTTATACTAAGTACTTTCTTCCTAAGTACTTTCTTACGTAGCTTTTAGAAAAACACTCCATTCCTTTCTCCTTCCTTCCTTTCCTGCATCCGTTCTACCTTCTGTTGGCAATAGCACCCCAATTTCATTTTGGCAAATTCTCCGTATATATACTGGATAAAGATTGGTAGGAATTTTAATTAAGACACCCTGTCCTCTCCTAGCTCAGGAGCAGTGATGTGGCCCCAATCTAGGTCAATTAGAAACTTCCTCTTGAATTTGATTCATGAGTGGAATGATAAAAAGACTGGATGAAGCATCAAGCAGTTCTTGCTGGACACCTTCTGGAGTTGTCCAGTTTCTGAAGATCTGGGATATCCAGGCTTTTCTTAAACCTTTTTGATCCCCTGTATCCTGCAAATAATTCCTCTTTGTCCCAAGTTAGTGAGAATTGAATTTTATTATTCATAACCAAAAAGCCCCCAGCTCATATAAAGGTTATTCATTCATTCAGCAAATATTTATTAAGTCTTTACTATTTGCCAAGCACTGTGCTAGTCACTGGGGAGGTTTCTAAGTGTTTCTAAATAGGCTGGTCTCTTTTTGTCAATAAGAAGGAAAACTGGAGGTTAACACTACAAGCCTTGATTATAAGTGCCAGGAGAAAAAATGAGACTCTACGAAGCTCTCAGTGCTTTGCAAGAGAATAATTAACTATCATTAAATAAAGTTTAATAGAAACAATAAAAACATGAATGTTGGAATTGTGATAATTTTCTCTAATTGAAATAATTATTCAGAGCTGTAATAATTTTCAACTTTGTAACAAGTTTCTTTAGAGGTCTGGAGCACGTTTGAGTAGATCCCTGTCGCTAATCACTCAGGAACACGGTACATGGTGTTGCGCATATGAGAAGCAGCCCATCAGAGAGCAACGCTGATTATTTGAGGCATCTGTGCTTGTGATTTATTAATAGCCATGGGGGTGGTGAAGATACTCGGTATTCCAGGCATTTAAAAGATGAAGGGGTAGTTTGAGGGGAACAAGTGGTTTGGGGGAGTTACATACTGATTCCTCTCTACTGCACTCTGCTGAAATAGACAGTTTAAGCTCTGATATCATCTTAAAGATCTTGGAATTCTGGACGCTGTTCCATTAATAATGATTTTAGCAACCTCGCAGGCTTAGTAATTGGCTCCAACATGACCTTTTCATTGGAACATTTAGGCTCTCCTTTCAGATTCCAGACAGAGAACTGGTGTAGATTCTTTGGCGTCATTGATTTGGAGCTCAAATTTAAAAGCACTATTTTCTCCTGCAGAAGCATCTGAATTCATAGCTCACATATCTTCTGACCCGCAGCCAAATGTCTCTTTGAACTGGACTTTGGTTTCAACTGCCTGTGAAAGAGCATCGGTCTCTTGATCTCGCACCAAACATTCTTCTCATCGCACGTTCATTTGCCCTTGGAACAGCCTGTCTTTCTGACTGGCCCTCACATGGGTGTGCCTTGCGAACTGTTCCCTCTCTCTCAAAATTCTCATTTAAAAATGTTCTTGGTGATGGGAAACTCCTATGTATTCAAAACCTTTCAGGTAAATGTAAACTGGGGGGCATTTCATCGCGTTGTGTTCCGAGACAAGGAACAATAAGAATTAACGATTTTGAAAAATAACCAGTTTATTCATAATTTTTGAAGGTCCTCTTCCTCCAGGACAGTTAAAAAATTTCATAAAGTGTAAATCTCTTAACTCATACACATCTTGAAAATGATGGGCCACACAACACATAATACGAAAGGAAAAAAAATAACCAACGTGCCCGGTAGTGCGTCCGAAGTTAACCGTGTCGATATAACGTATTCTAAGTCACACCACTCAGACATAGCCTCCAAATCTGATGAAAATCTGTGCGGCTATTTCCATACCATGGAGAAACTGACAAAACTGGATGTTAATCACATAGGTAATCTGTCCAGTCAGTAATGACCCTGGCCTTCTTCCTTGACTCCTGCTACTCATTAGAACCTCCACCAGAGGGCAGGCAGTAAAAGAGAAAGGAAAGGAGAGGAAAGGCTGGGAGGCCCTCAAAACACGAAGAATGAAGAACTCAGAAGCTACCCAAACTCATCTTAGAACCCATTCCCCCTACTCCTGGTGGGTCTACCTTATTTGAATGAAGACATTTTCCCAGATAGGGGAACTGGGTCCAAACCACGGTTCGGTCACTGCAGGCAGTCAAGAACTGTTTATTGAGTGTCTGCTATATGTGAGGGCCTGTTCTAGATGCCCTGTTCTAGACACTGGGGATACAGCAGTATACGAGACAGACAAAACAGTAGCTTGGGGAACTAACATTCTAATATTGTATTTTCATAATCCCTGTGAGCCTCGGTTCCCTTATCTTTACCATGGGGGCAATAATACTAGAGTTATCCGTGAGCAATCAGATGAGATACTTAAGCGTCTAATGAAGTTTCTGGATTTATTATAATTTACAGTTCATACAGTAAATCACAGTTTTTATATAAGGTCTACAAAATTGCATATTCTAGTTTGTTCAATTTCATAAACACTTTCCTATGAGTATTTCTACTCAGTGGATTAGCAATTATGTAACATTTCCTTTTGTCAATTTATCGTAAAACTTAAACATCACTCTGTTCTAGTACATATTTTGTTCATAGTAGGTTCTCGGGAAATATTTGTTGAAAGAATGTATGAATATCTCACATTTATATGATGTGCATCTTTTCAATTTTGCAAATAACACTCTTTATTTTTTGAAAAAAAAATTTTTTTTCCACGTTTATTTATTTTTGGGACAGAGAGAGACAGAGCATGAACGGGGGAGGGGCAGAGAGAGAGGGAAACACAGAATCGGAAACAGGCTCCAGGCTCTGAGCCATCAGCCCAGAGCCCGACGCGGGGCTCGAACTCACGGACCGTGAGATCGTGACCTGGCTGAAGTCAGACGCTTAACCGACTGCGCCACCCAGGCGCCCCTCTTTATTTTTTGAATAAACTTTCTGGGAAAAGTTCTAAAAGTAAGACAATTGTATCAAAGCGTAGGACACAAGGCATGAGTATTTTCATGATCGTTAAATAGATATTGCCATCATGCTGCCCTAAAGACTGGCACTAATTTATTCTTTTTATTATTTTTTAATGTTTATTTTTGAGAGAGAGAGAGAGAGACAGAGTGTGAGCAGGGGAGGGGAGAGAGAGAGGGAGACACACACATACAGAATCCGAAGCAGGCTGCAGGCTCTGAGCTGTCAGCACAGAGCCCGAAGTGGGGCTCGAACCCATGAACTGTGAGATTGTGACCTGAGCTGAAGTCGGACGCTTAACTGACTGAGCCACCCAGGTGCCCCAGACTGGCACTAATTTCAAATAAGCCTACCACATTGTGATTTAATTTGTATTCTTTAATTATTCGTATTGTTAAATTTCATTCATATAGTTACTTACTATTTGGCTATCCCTGTCATACATCTCACATGTTTGGAGGGAAGACAGGAAAGGCCCTCCATGTAGGATGCTAACTGAGGAGGGTAAGACTCAAAATCCACCCCCCACCCCCAGCCTTAGCCATCAGGGCATCAGGAGCAGGGAACGCGGTGACAGAAGGAAGAATGGGGCAGAAAATGAATTAGAAGGACAACGAAGGGAGATGTTCGAGTTTTGCCAAAGACTAACAGATGACAGATAAAGACTATCACCACAAAGGAGTACCTCTGTGTCGCATCACATCAGGGGCGGAGCTGTTTTGTGCAATGAACACCTGCAGCCCTGGAAGGGTAGCCTGCAACCCTGCCTTCTTGGTCGGACTTGAGAGAGCTGATGTAGCACTGGGCATGGAAATGTTGATGAATTAGTATGAATCAGGGCCTGGCTGGCAGTGTGATTTGCATACCTGTGGTTTGGGGTTAGGCATTCTGTATCTCTGCCTCTTTGCCTTGAAGAATCGACTTGGTTGAGTGGTTGAAATTAAGCAATGAGACTTTGATCTGAAATGGTTTGGTAACATAAGCAATTGTGTGGTTTTGAAAAATAGTTGTATTTTGAAATAATTTCAAACTTGCAGAAAAGCCAAGTGCAGCACAGAGAACTTCCATGTCCCTTTCACCCAGTTTCCTAACTGTTAACAGATCACTGCACGTGGGCTTGCCTGCCATTCTTTCCAGTTCCCAGAGCTCATTAAAAATGGTGCCAACTGCCCCAACAGTGTTTCTTTTCCCTGTCCGGCCCAGGATTCCATCCAGGAACATGGGTTCGCATGCAGTTTTTTAATCTCTTCAGGCTCTTCAACCTGAAATAGTTCCGTAGTCTTTCTCGATCTTTCACGTCCTCGGCAGTTTTAGAAACTACTGGTTTTACATTTTGTAGGATGACCCACGTGCGTTTCCTCAGGACTAGACTCAGGCCACATTTTCTTGGCAGGAATACCCCAGAAATACTGCCATGCTCTTCTCAGCACCTCACATCCGAGGGCACAGGACACCAACCTGTCTTCTCACTGGAATGTCAACCTTGATCACATGGTCATGTTGGTGGCTGCTGGTTTCTCCACCCTAAAGACACCATGTTTTTTCTCTATAATTAGTATTTTGTGGGGAGATATTGCCAACGTGCTGTTCCTCATCAATCCTCTAGCCACCACCCTTAGGCTCCTGAATCAACCACTACTGTCACGGTGCCCGGAGTGATTTTCTCTTTCCATCAATCAGTCTGCCGACATTTTATTAGCTGTCATTCTCCTAGAAGGAAGAGAAGGGATTCTCCCATGCTCCAGCTCTCTATTGCTGTGTATCAAACCATTTTTATTGAACTTAGTGGGTTAAAACAACAACATTTCTCTAGCTCACGAATCTGCATCTGGGCAAGGTGATGTGTCAGCTGGGGCTGGGGGATCCACTTCCTATGTGGTTCACTCACATGGCTGACAAGTTGGTGCTGGCTTTTAGTTGGGACCCCGGCTTAGGGACGTCAACCAGACCCCCTCCACAAGGCCTCTCCATGTGGCTGCTTGATTTTATTCTAGGATTGTGGCTGAAGCTCAATGGCAGACATCTCAAGAGAGTGAGGTGGAAACACGCGGCCCTTTTCTGATGCTCTCTCAGAAGTCACGTAGCTTCACTTTCATTGTATTCTGTGGTTGAGGTGGTCACAAGTACGCACCCAGGTTCAAGGGAAGGGGACATAGTTCTCAACCCGCAGTGGGGGAAGGGGACATAACCCTCACCCCTCAGTGGGAAAATTACATTGTTAACATTTCTTTGTAAGAACGGCATGTAGCATAGAATACACTGTGGTGGGTATCTTCGTGAGATACAGTCTGCCCACCCCCCATTTGTTTATTCATTTATTTGTTTATGCCAATGTGGACTCATGGATTCCTATTTTATATAATTGGTTATAATCCACTGTTATCATTATTTATTTTGATGCTCAAATTGTCCCAGACTCGACAGTTGGGAATCCCTTTCCAGGTGGCATCTGTGTTCTTTTGGCATATTCCCATGATTCTTTGAGCACTTCCTTTAGTGGAGGGTAGTATAGAAAACCCATGACCCGGACACTTGGGTGCTCATTACCAATGGGCTGTCATTGCTTCTAGGCCCTCTTGTAAACAGAGCTAGTCTGTAAGAGTGCCTGCAACACACACACACACACACACACACACACACACACACACACACCCCTATAACTATTTCTCCATTTCTCTAAGTGTGTATGTTTAAAAAGCATGGGTTCATATCAAAACCTCCAATTTCAACTCAGAATCTTGGGGTTCAGTCTGGTCTGGCTCCTTTCCATGTTTCTGCGATCTTCTCCAACGGTGAGAAGCATGGCACTTATAATCCTCCCTTATTTGCTCAGTTAATGTGACCAATCTCCAAAGCACATTAGTTTTCTCCTCCACCTGCCCTGCACCTTGTCACCAGCACTCTGCATTCTCACAAAGCAGCAGACACATTGCCAATGCCCTTCCATGTGACATCTTACACTGCTTCAGCACCCCGTGTCTTTGGGCACCAAGAGACACACTCCCAATGTGTCTCTATGCAGCCTTGGTGTCAATGGGCATGCTATTGACATCCTCCATATAGCGCCTCCTGTCCCCCTCCCTAGCAGTCTACGTCCTCAGGCAGGATTGCCACTGATGTGTCTCCATGAGGCAGCCCCCTTCACTGCCACTGACTCCTCCAAGCTTGGAATGGGAGATGAAAGGGAAGATAAACAATTGTATTTCAGCATGATCAAAAGTGTCCGACACATGGTTCAGAGCCCTCTGTCTGTGAACATCCACACTAGTTCCTTTATAATCATCTTTTTCGTTTTTTTTTTTAATTTTTTGAGAGAGACAGACAGAGTAAGTGAACAAAGACAGAGAAAGAGAGGGAAATAGAATCCCATGAAGGGCAGAGAGAGAGGGAGGGAGAGAGAGAGAGAGAGAGAGAGAAATGGGGCTCACCCAAAGCTGGGTTCGTGCTTACCTGCAGCGGGGCACAAGCTCACCCAATGCGGGACTGGAACTCACAAACCGTGTGATCATGACCCGAGCTGAAGTCAGATGCTGAACCGACTGAGCCACCCAGGTGCCCTATAATCATCTTTTTAGAAATGCACACTTGATCTTGTTTTTCTCTTACTTAAAACCCTTGGATGACTCTCTGGCTCTTCCACTAAAATCGCCAAACCCTACAAGACCCTACATCTGACACTCTGCCTATTTTTCCAGTATCACCTCTACTTTATTTCTCTGGGTTCAGTCAGTTTCGGATTCAGAACAGAATCTTCCAATTTCTTGCTTGGAGTGTGTAAACCTGGCTGTCAGTATTTCGGGAACTGAGCCAAGGGAAGGGCTGGAGGTCTCAGTGTTCAGAATGCAGACTTCAGTTTAGTCTGTTTTCAGCACGGCATATCGGTGGGCCCTCAGCTGCGCTTGCCTGAAGTGTTCAGTCTTTTGCCAGGATCAAGGAAGGGGTCTGGGGATTAATTGTTCCTTGTAAAAATGTTCAATCAATCATCCCGATTTCAACTCCATGCCAAAACTCCCACTTTCAGAGATACCTGGTACCTTCAATTCCTGAGCCTTTTGGGGTTTGCAGTACAAACATCTTCCTTGGGTTTCAAGCCTTCTCTAGCCTGCTAAGTCAGTTACCGCTCATTTATCCATTGGCTAGTTTCCACATTTTGTAGGAGGTGGGCCGGGGTCTGTTGTCTTGCCTGTTGTAGGCTTTCCTCCTGTTTCCTCTGTCCTCATGGTGTTTGGCCTTTTAATTCCTTAATGTCTTTTTTGTGGGGTCTCAGGAAAGAGCTATGTGCATGTATTCAATTTGCCAGATTTAACTGGAAGTGGGATTCTTTTAAATAGCAGTCAGTTGGGCGGCCCACTCTTGATTTCGGCTCAGGTCATGATCTCATGGTTCGTGGGTTCGAGCCCTGCATCGAGCTTTGCACTGACAGCAGGGTGCACGTGCTCTCTTTCTCAAAATAATAAACTGTATTTTTTATTAAAAATTTTTTTTAGTTTATTTATTTTGAGAGAGAGACAGAGAGAGAGAGAGAGAGAAATCAGGGGAGGGACAGAGAGAGAGAGAGAATACCGAGCAGGCTCCGCACTGTCAGTGCAGAGCCCGATGTGGGGCTCGAACACACAAACCATGAGATCATGACCTGAGCCAAAATCAAGAGTCAGACGCTTTAACCAACAGAGCCACTCAGGTGCCCCAAAATACTAAACATTAAAAAAAAATAGGAAACACCCTGCTTCCTTTTAAAGCAGCTCCTGTGAACAAAAATTGGATTTCATAGAATCATGAAATATTTTAACTAGAAATAGTCATCCAGTCCAGTGGTTCTTGTCTTTTTCTTTTAAAGACTTTGTTTAATGGAGCAGTTTCAGGTTTACAACACAACTGAGAGGAAGCTACAGAGATTTCCTACATACTCCCTGCTCCGACACACACGTATAACTCCTCCATTATCAACATCTCCTCCACCAGAGTGGCTCATTTGTTACAAAGGATGAATCTACATCGACGCATCATCACCCAGAGGCCATAGCTTACGTTAGGGCTCACTCTTGGTGTTGCACATATAATCATCGTTATTAGATCACAGAGTGCGTTTTTGCTGCTCCAAGAATCCTCTGTTCTCTGCCTATTCATCTGTCTCCCCCACACGTACACCTGTGAACCACTTATCTTTTTATTGTTTCCATAGTTTTGCCTTTTCCAGAATGTCATAGAGTTGGAATTATATAGCATGTAGCCTTTTCAGATTGGCTTCTTTCACTCAGTGATCTGCATTTAAAGTTCCTCCATGTATTTTCGTGGTTTCCTAAGCCCATTTTGGGGGGCACTGAATAATAATCCACTGTCTGAATGTATTATTGGTCCATGTGTTTTGACCACCAGGTACACACCCCTGCTCCCCCAAATCCCCATATTTGAAAAGATTTAGACTTCAAAAACTCAGTTTGGGAAACTTTGGTCTAGTCGGTGCCTCATTTTACAGGTGAGGAGACTGAAGCTCAGAGAAGAGAGGTGGCTGCCAAAATCTCACAACTAATGAGGGTCCAAGTTGGGCTGTGAACCCAGGTATCCTGCCTTCCCCTCTAGTGCTCCTTTTAGATCTAGGATGTGGGATGTCTGCCCTAAAACTGACGGGCAGATGAGGGAAATCTGTCCTGATTTTCCTGCTGTGGTTTTACTCAGAAATATCATCAGTGGCATTGAAATATTACTTTTTTTGGTGCGTAGGAAGAAAATGCCTCCCTCCCATCTTGAGGGCCACAGAGGGCTGAACATACTGGGCCTCACTGGTGCTTTCTAGGGCTCCAGGGGAACTGTTTGTTTGAAATGTAATAAAGGTCCCTCTATATCAAACATGGAGAAACCGGCAATGCTGGGAACACTTCAGAGTCAGTGCGGGAGGTCTTGTCTATCCTAGGCCACCAACCAATCAGCAAGGAGAGACTAGACTCCTACTGTGAGCTTTTGTGTTCCTGAAGTTACCAAGGATACACTGCCTTTGCCCTGAAGGGGTTTATGATCAAATTGCAGAGACAAAACATCTCATCAACCAGCTTGTAACCTCTCTAAAGGCATGGCCTTTGCCTTCCCATTTCTTGTGGGCCTCAGTGCATCTGGCCTCCTTCTGGATATACGTTCCTTATCTATGGTTTGATTAAAGCTTCTTTGTTGCACTATTTCGTCTCACCAAAGGGGAAATAAGGAGTGCCGAGTTGATGCAACCGTGTAGCCCTGTTCCCGGAGGTAAAGTGACTACATACATTTCCTCTGGAAACTCACGGCTTTCTGCAGACCCCTTTCACACTGGTAAAGGTTAAATTTTGCTATTCTCCTGGATCTTTTGAAAATATCTCCTACAAATGAAGAGGCTAACAATAAAACCCCTTCTGTTTGTATAGGCTTTGTAGTTTACCGTGATCTCATTTAATCTCCTTTCTTGTCTCTTTCCTCAGTGCTTTGTACACAAATGTTATTGATTCCCTCCAGAGGCAGCAGTGTGTGGTGGAATAAACGGCAGGAGGCTGGAATCTGATGCACCCACCTCCTCACTGAGCTGTCTGAGTGTTATCGAGCACGTTGCCTCCCTGCATGGGCCTCGATTTACCCACCTGCGGGAGGAAGACTCGGTTTGCATTCCACAGAATCTGCGTCTCCTTCCACTTTCTGATTGGAGCGCGCTGCCATTGTGTGGTTTGTGCTGTGGGCGGGGCTGTTCCAAACCAAAGGGCAGGGACAGGATGCAGTCGGCTGATCGGGGACACAGGAGGAGTGGCTGAGCTGCTCTGCACACTGGGGGTGCCTCGCTCCCTGTCCGCAGATTTCCCAGGCTGTTTAAGTTCACGATCCTAGGGCGCGGCCCGTCCAACCCCCGCGCCGCCCCCCACCCCCGGCCTCCCGTCACCCACCCGGTGCCATTCAGGGTTTCTTTCCCAGGGTCGGCTGCAAAGCCAGCGGAAGGTTTTCAGAGGTCTCGGATCTTCTTGTTTCTTGCCCTCTTGACATCTGAGGCCTGAAAAGAACTTGCGTTGCCAGCCTAGGCAGGCTTCCGGAGGCCGCTGCCTTCTGTCTTCCGGGGCTGGGGGCAGGAGGGTGCCCGAGCCAGCGCCGGCAGCCATTGTTTGGGTATTGACTCAAAGGAGCAGGAGCCACAATGCACAGGAAAAAGGATGAGCTCACGACGGCTAAATGAAAAGATTCTTATCTTGGAAACAGCGGTTTCTTATGCAAAACAGGGGGCGGCAATGTGATTGTGCCCCACGGAGTGCATTCAACAACAGGGATTTCAAATGAAGAAGCTATTTTGCATACCTATGGGAGCAGCAAAGGGCCAGATTGTTCATTAATTAAAAAGGGGGGGGGGGGCACCGCAAAACTCACGCTCACGCTCGCTGCTGAACCGAAATAATTCATTTGCCTTCCTCTCCGTCCCAGTCGATCAGCTGGGAGACAAATGTTTTTTCAACCAGAGCCCCCTCCGGAGAAGGGAGGGGAGGGGAGAAGAGGAGAGAGGACGAGGCGGGAGGCGGGGAGGGCAGGGGTGGCACAGATAACCAGAACACAGATAACGGTGATCTCTCAACCATTTCTGTTTGGCGTTCAAATGTGTTGTACGGAGGTGGTGGGGTTTTGTTGCCCTTCCCCCCACCCCCACCCAGGAGCTTAACCTTCCAGTTCTGTTTGATTTCATATGAAAGAAGTCTGAGCAAATCCCCAATGATGAGGTGGGGAGGAAAGAGAGATCAAGACCGTGGGTGTGGGAGAGGCTTGGAATGTGTCCTCTAACTACAGTGCTCCTCCTATTTCACCGGCTCTGACAAGTGGTGCCCTGAACGGATGGACTAGAACAGTGGCTGTCCTGGAAATTCCGGAATGTAGGTCGCGTACCGAATGGGTAATGCCACAAGTGGAGAGTTGAATGTGGTTGCAGGTGGAGGCACCACCGATGCCTCCCACGCATCTTTCCTACCAGCCAGACTGCTCTCCTTCTACCCCACATAATCTTTTGATTTAGGAATAAGAATGGTTATCATTTATCAAGCACTTTCATACACATTACTTCCTACGTTATCTCTCATCGCTGTGTTATACATGTGTCCCAGGCGCGTTCGCTTGTGTTAGTGTACGAGAGCTTCTCACGTAGGCTGGGCGATGACTGAGTCCTGCTGCCCCGGTCTCAGAAGTGAGGAAACTGAAGATCACAGACATTAAGCGGGTTACCCGAGGTCACACAACTTGGATAGAGCAAAGCTAGGATTTGAACTCACATTAGTCTGATGTCAAAACCTGGGTCCTAAATCTAATGTAACACTGTATGTTAACTATACTGGAATTAAAATTAAAAACTTAAAAAAAAAAAAACACCCAAAACCTGTGCCCTAGACAACTGTGCAATGCTGACTCTCTTCCCTTCCCCCATTCTTCCCTAAACTGTATTTGCCCAGCTGTTACCGAATTGCCAGGGTTAGGGGTGCCTGGGTGGCTCAGTATGCTAAGCTTCCAACTCTTGGTTTCGGCTCAGGTCCTGATCTCATGGTTAGTGAGTTCAAGCCCCGCATGGAGTTTGTGCTCACAGCACGGAGCCTGCTTGGGATTCTCTCTCTTTCTCTCCCTCTCTCTGCCCTTCTCCTGCTCACTTCTCTCTCTCTCAAAATAAGTAAGTAAACTTTAAAAAATTGCCGGGGCTGGCATTCTGGCAAGCAGGCCCATGAAGGAAGCCTTTTCTGAATGGGAGACACTTCCCCTAGCTATGCGTACCCTTCCATATGGAAACAAGCAGGAGCCGGCATCCATTTTGCCAGTTCAGATGGAAGAATGAACACGACAGGTCACATCACCCCCAGGTATGGCTGGACTGCCCAAGGAACATGTAGGCCTAGGCTCAAGAGATAGGAATGCTTGCTTATCATTCAAACGAAACTGTAAGACAAGTAGTTAATCAACACTACCCTAGAGATATAATCACATGTACCTAATGAAATCTCTAATGTAAAAAATAAAGTTATTTTTTAGAGTCTAAGTCTCTTGAGAGGGAAAAGACCTCCAGAGGCCCAGACGAAGTAGGGCCAGAACACCTGCTTGCATAACCTCGTGGGCCTCCAATCGACTGCATCCACCTTCTGAGAAGACTCCCGTCCCAAATTTTGCCCTTAAACCCCTCATTTGCAAGCCATTGGGGAGGTCAGGACTTCTGAGCATTAGCTCCCCGTTCTCCTGGGTGATGCCACACCAATAAATCACCTATCTTTCTTCACCGCAAAAGCTCTGTGTCAGTTTTTATTGCTTTTCTGCGCACTGAGTGGACAAACTCTCATTTGGTTCAGTTAGAAAGCTAAGCAAGCAAGCCTGATAGACCCTTTCTCTACCACAGTCTCACTAGTATGATTCATGTTCTTTTCAAAAATGTTTATTTATTTTGCGAGAGAGAGAGCGAGAGAGAGCAAGAGCATGTGTGAGCAGGGGGAGGGGCAGAGAGAGAGAGAGGGAGAGAGAGAATCCCAAGCAAGCTCCCACTGTCAGTGAGGAGCCCCCCACGGGGCTCAACCTTACGAACCGTGAGATCATGACCTCAGTCGAAATCAAGAGTTGGACACAACCGACTGAGCCACCCAGGCACTCCTAATTTGTGTTTTTTTAAAGTCAGGTTTATTGTGGCATAATTTTCATGCAGTAAAATTCTCCTTTTTCAAGTGTACAAGATCAATGAATTTCAACAAAGGTATATTGTTGTGTTACCACCAACACAATCAAGATATGGAATATTTTCATTACCCCAAAAAGTTCTCTTGTGCCCCTTTGCAGTCAGTCCTTTCTCCCTATATCCAACCTCTGGCAACCACTGATCTATTTTCTATTCCCATAGTTTTTACTTTTCCAGTAGGTTATATAAATGGAATCATACAATATGTAGGATTTTGGGTTTGATTTCTTTTGGTTAGCATAATACTTTTGACATTCATCTATGTTTTAGTTCATCCCTTTTTAATTGCCACATAACAGTCCATCGTATGGACGTACTATAATTTGTTTGCACTTTCACCAGTTGATAGATATTTGAGTTTTTCCCAGCCTTGAGTGATAATTAATAAAGCTGCTGTGAATATTTATGTACAGTTTTGCATGAACATATATCTTCATTTCTCTTGCGTAAATACCTGGGAGTTGGATTGCTGGCTCATAGGGTAAGTGTATACCTAACTTTGTAAAAAAAGAATCTGCCAAACTCTTTCCAAAATGGCTGTCTCTTTGTAAATTTCCACCAGCAATGCATAAAAGTCCTAGTTTCTCTGCATCCTTTCAAATACGTGCAAAAGGTCAATCTTTTCAATTTAAGGGTCCTAACGTAGGTGTATTGTTTCTCATTGTGGTTGACATTGCATTTTTCTAATGACTAATAATGTCAAGTGTCCTTTCATGTTGTTGGGGAGGAAACATTTTCCTACTCCCTTTCTAAGTTCTTTGGCTGGTCTAATAATTAAATTGACAAAGGACAGATTAACAGGAGAAAAACAAATTTAATTTCATATGTACAGAAGCCCCACAAAGACACAAGAGGTTCAAAGACAGGCAGTTGAGGCTTATATGCCGTCTCGAGCTAAGAGATGGGATAAGCGCCTAGGGCTTCAAAGGGGAGGAGGGTGATTCACAGGACAATAATTAGAGCAGATGTTTGGTGATTAAATGCTTGTCCCACCATCCAGATAGGTCATCCAGATAAAAATTATCTCTGGCAATAGCTCTCTCTCTGAGCCTGTATCTAACTTTTTTTAGATAGTTAAAGGAGAAGGAAAAGGTTTTCTTGAATCTGCTAGGTCTTGATTGCCTTCTGATCAAAATAATCCACATGCCAAAGTGGCATATGTTGGGATCATGCAATTTGCTCCCTTTCAGTGTGCTTATTTGCCACCTCTGTCTCTTCTTTGGTTAAGTGTCTATTTAAATATTTTTACTTAATAGTTATTTATTTAATAATTTATTTATTATTATAATTTATTTATTTAAATATATTTATGTAATAATTAGTTGGGTTGTTTGTTTTCTGGATTGAGTTTTGAGCTATCTAGTCTGGATACAAGTCCTTTATCAGATATGTGCTTTGCAAGTATTTTCTCCCAGTCTGTGGCTTACCTTTTTATTTTCTAACCCTGTCTTTCGAAGAGCAGAAGTTTGTAATTTGGATGAAGCTCAATCTATTGGTTTTCTTCATACACTGTTCATTCTTTTTTGGGTCATATATAAGAAATCTTTGCCTGGGGCACCTGGGTGGCTCAGTCGGTTAAGTGTCCAACTTCAGCTCAGGTCATGATCTCACAGTCTGTGAGTTCAAGCCCCACATCAGGCTCTGTGCTGACAGCTCAGAGCCTGGAGCCTGCTTCGGATTCTGTGCTTGCCTCTCTCTCTGCCCCTCCCCACCCCGCACACACTCACACTCTGTATCTCTCTCCCTCTCAAAAATAAACATTAAAAAAAAAGAGAAATCTTTGCCTAACCAGAGGTCACAAAGAGTTTTCTCTTGTGTTTTATTCTAGAAGCTTTATATTTCAGCTTTATGTCCATGATCCATTTTGAGTTAATTTTTATATACGATATGAGGTTCTTTTTTTTTTTTTACATATAGATGTCACATTGTCCCACTACCATTTGTTGAAAACACTGTCCTCTCTCCACTGTATTGTCTTTGCCTTTTTGTCAAAAATCAACTGACTACACATGTGTAGGATTACTTATAGATTTTCTAATCTGTTCTATTGACTTATATATGCAGCCTTATGCCAATGCCACACTGTTTTGTTTACTGTAGATTCATAGTCTTGAAATCAGGTAGTGTAGGTCCTCCAAATTTGTTCTTTTTAAAATATGGTTTTGGCTCTTTGATGTCCTTTGCTTTTCTTTCTTTCTGTCTTTCTTTTTCTCCTTTGCTTTTCTATAAAAATTTTAGAATCATCTTGTCAGTTCCTACAAAGAAGCCTGCTGGGATTTTGACTGAGATTGTGTTGAATCTATAGACCGCTTTGGGGAGAATTGACATCTTCACTCCATTGAGTCTTCTGATCCATGAACACAGTCTGCCTCTCCATTTATTTAGGTCTCCTTTAATTTATTTCATCAGTGTTTTCATAGTTTTCAGCATAGAAATCTTGTACCTGTTCTGTTAGATTTATCCCTGAGTACTTCATTTTTATTATGCTATTGTAAATTGTCCTGTTTGTTAAATTTCAATTGATATACAGTTGATTTTTGTTTATTGACCTTGTGTCCTATAATTTTGCTAAACTCTTGTGAGTTCTAGTAACTTTTTGGTACACTCTGTGGGATTCTCTAGGTAGATGACCATGATGTCTGTAAATAAATAGGGTCTTAATTTTTCTGTTTACATGTTTTTATTTATTTTTGATAGAGAGCATGTACACACGAATGGAGGAAGGGCAGAGAGAGAGGGAGACAGAGGATCTGAAGCAGGTTCTGTGCTGAAAGCAGACAGCCCAATGCAGGGCTCAAAGTCGCGAACTGTGAGATCATGACCTGAGCCGAAGTCGGACACTTAATTGACTGAGTCAGCCAGGCGTCCCTTAATTTTTCCTTTTTAATCTTTGTGTCTTTTATTTCTTTTTTCTTGCTTAATTGCCCTGGCTAGACCGTCCAGTGCAATGTTGAATAGAAGTGGCAAGAGCAGACATCTTTGTCTTGCTTCTGCCCTTAGGGGGAAAACATTCAGTCTTTTACCATTAAGTGTGATGTCAGGTGTGGGTAAATTTTGTAGATGCCATTTGTCGGGTTGAGGATGTTCCCTTCTATACCTGGTTTCCTGAAAGCTTTTATCATGAATGGATCTGCATTTTGTCAAATGCCTTTCTGCATGAATTGATATGATCACAGGGTTTTTATTTTTCATCCTTTTGATATGATAAATTACACTGATTGATGTTCAAACGTTTACCGAACAAATGTTCACTACTCTTGCATTCCTGAGATAAACCTTACCTAGTCATAAGGTATTATCCTTTTTATGTGTTGCTGAATTCGATTTGCTGATATTCTGTTGAGGATTTTTTTGGTCTATTTTCATGAGGGATATTGGGCTGTGTAGTTTTCTGATAATGTCTTTGTCTGGTTTGGTATTTATTGGATTCTGAACTGAAGTTATTTTTCAAGTAGAAAGGCTGAATTTAGAGTTGGTCTGAGGCACCAGTGTTAAAAGAAGGGCAAGTTTCTCTGAGGCACTCACTTTGCCTTCCTGTACTCTGCTGAGCCACACTGCTGACCTTTCTCCCCGCAACTGCGGATGGCACTGGTCTCAAATAGTCCCTCTGCTGCTCAGGGCTCTGAGATTTTCTGTCTCCCTTCTCCGCTTCGCTTCCAAAACTAACAACACAATGCACAAAACAACAGAGACCTGCTCCCTGTATGGAATAGGTACCTAATCAGACGCACTGAACATCAGGGACCCAAGAGACCTGTATTCATACCTCTGTCTATGCTTAAGGTGACCCGCATGAACTCAAGGGGCACCTGCACACGTGGTCACCAGAGTACATGGGGTGCCGAGGGAAGAGTGCATCCAGCTTGTGAATGGGAGCACTTTCAAATCGTCACCTGCACTTAGCAAAGGTTTGAGAGTTCTCTGTAGTATCTTGAGTATTTAACAAGCATTCTGATGCTGAGTGATGATTACAGCTGTACATAAAATAGAAAGATTAGACTCTCAGTTGCCTGCTTAATATGTAGATGTATCCCGTTATGTGCGTGTGCTTCTAATGAAGTAACTTGTGCTTCTGTTTCCTACATTGAGAGTGACTGATGAAAAATAAACACTATAACCCCATCAGAAATTAGCAGCCAGCAGGCCCTTTGAAGGGACTCTGTGGTGCTGCCTGGCCTGGGGCTAGGAGGCAGTAGGACTGGGTTCAAGTCGGGGCTTCATAATTGATTTCCACTTCTCTGGGCTATAGGAAGGCAAAAGAAAGTAGACTTCCTTATATCCGGCTGAGCTCAGAGAGTTGTTGATGACGGACTGTGAAATAACTTCACTTACCTATTTACTTTGGATTGGTTCTCATTCAACATACAGGTATGGATAAAAACAGCCACTTCCAGGCACTGTGCTCCTCAAACCTAGCAGATTTGTGTTTGGGCTAATCTAGTGCTTTGCTTACATTATTTTCTTCAATCATCACACCAGTCTTGGAAGATAGGAACGACTATACTCCCATTCTATAGATAGAGACACTGAGGCTCCGAGAAGGTAAGTTCTTGACCTAATCTCACCCTGTAAGTTAACGGCTAGGCTGAGATTCAAATTCAGATCTCCATGGCTACACCTCCCTGTCTCTCCCACTGCTGAGGATGGTAACATGGGCCAGAATTGTCTCACATATCTGTAACTGGATGCGCTTGGAAAGAGGAGGGATATTCTGTGTGTCTTTGATGAGGTACTAGGTCCAGAGAGGGACTAGGGTTGAGCACTTTCTCTAGCACCTTAGCACATACACACTGTTCTCGGGCTTTCACGACGAGGGAAATGATTTGAATCGCATCTCTTCTAAAGTCTGCTGTAGGAAGAGCATAGAACTTCCACTCGCTATCTCTGCACCAGTAAAGGGGCTCTCTTCTGTTGCAGACCCCTCAGAGCAGCTGAGGGACTGTGTTCTATGGACCGTCTCAAACTGGGGAAAAAAAAATTATAGCCCTTATTATACATCAGACGCTTTCCATACATTAACTCATATAATCCTCACAACAGTTCTGTGAGGACCCTTATTATTGCCATTTCACAGATGAATAAACTAAGCCACAGAGAGGTGAAGTGATTTTCCAAGGCCTCCCCGCCAACAAGAGGTAGAGCTGGGATTCGAACCCAGAGAGTGTGGTAACTCCAAGACCTGTGCTGGTCCATATGGTGGACACTAGCCACATGTGGCTATTTAAATTTAAATGAATTAAAATGAAATGAAATTAAAAATTAATTTTCTCAGTCATACCAGCCACACTTCAAGCACTAAATAGCCACGTGTGGCTGGTGGCCACCCCGTGGGATGGTGCATTTATAGAACATTTCCATCATCACAGAGAGTTACGTTGTATAGCGCTGGGTTAGAGTCTGTGTATTTAATAGGTTAAAAGGCATTTAGATGGTACGGCCGTCTCAGAGGACGATCTGAATGCATGTCCCTGTGTTCCTGGGTGGGTCTCCATTTATCTTTGTCTCCAATTTCCTGTCCATTCCCCTTCTTAGCTTGATTGGTGAACAGGATAGCACTTTCAGCCCTTTTAAAATCTGGCTTTAAACTCTGACCTAAGCCTCTTCTGCTGACTACCACCCACGCCCACACTCCTCCGGCCCCACCTGACCTCAGGCTCCTACCGATGCTTTGATGTTTCAAGAGCTGCAGACTCTGCTCAGGACTTTGTGTTAGGCCTGCACACCCCTTCCGGAAGCCCCGAGTCACGGCAGGGAGAGGAAAGATGCCAAGGCGGTGTTTGGCTTGTAGCCCCTTGCTGCTTCGGTCTCCAGACCTTGGTCCTTACCAAATCAGTCTGATGTGTTGTTTACAGGGGAAGAAAAACATAAAGGAGCTTCCAAATAAGAGCCACGGAATAGGACTCCGCAGCAGCCCTCCTCTGCGATACTGATGAACAGGCATTCCCACGAAATCCCCCAGGGCTGGGGCCAGCTGCCAAGTGATTGACAGTGATTACCAAAGGAGATTGTTGTGGGTTTTCAGAGGCCTAACAAGGTAGGGTCCTCCTTACTGGCAGATGGCTGCTATAGGGAGATTGACAAGGCTCTGTGCCCTGCCACCCCTAAAATAAATTTCCCTCTGGGACTTGCAGCGAGCCTGTGATGCCTCCTCCCCTTCAGAGCGAGTGTGCTGTTCACTTGTTGGCCCATATGTCACATCAGCGGGGCAGGGTCCCGAAAGGAGTGCGGGGTGGGGACATTTTGATGGGTGGGGAGTAATTTGCAGAAAAGTCGCAGACGTGCCAGACACACTTCGCTTAGTTCTCTGTTTAGCCCGTGGCCCTTTCTGTAGGTTCAAACTCAGGAAGGAAGAGAGGTTTGCTAAGACTATCGACACACTGCCTCCCATCAGTGGATGGTTCTCCGCGCATGCCAGGACCAGGATTTTGAGAATAATACTGACAAGCTTTTAAAAAGAAAGGGGAGGCCGCTGAGTGATTATGTGTGGTTAGGTCTTGGCATCTGTGGTCAATACAGCAGGTGCTTTGCTGCCATATTGATAGGGTCGGGCGAGGGTGGTGGCAGAGGCTTTTTATTCCACCAAGCACCCAGGCCCTGGGTGAGAGGGGACTTGGAGAACCCATGTCTGAGTCAATATTGTCCCCTCTCCTTGCTCCTATGCCTGGAAGCAACCTATTGCCCTCATTTGTATTGCTCTAAAACCTCTTCCACATGCCCTTCAGGGCCCATCAGAATGGTAATAACAAACCTTCATACCGGAATGGCTGCCTACAGCTTATAGAGCATTCTCTTTGGTCTCTCTTCACTCTCACCTGTTGTCTCTGAAGAGAGAGGGGTGGCAGTATCCTCTCCATTTTGTGGTGAGGAGATGGAGGCCGAGAGAAGCCTCGAGGTTTCTCTGCAAGGTAGTGTTTGAGTGGCACCTGACTGAAATCCCACACACCTGGCCTTTAGGAGAGGGTAGAGAAGTTCGGTTTCTAGGAAGGGCAGGCATCACAGCTGCCAAGATGTGCCTCATGGGCTCTCCTGCCTCACATTTGTTCTTCCGCTCTTCCCTTTTGAGCTCAGTCTCTTTCATTTTTCTGGAGTCAGGAAGCCCCTCGGCATTATTATGATTTTTTTGCCACTGTCCAAGGTCCAGTGATGACAGTGCAGACACAGGAATCGGAGGAATGTTCTGTCTTCTGACTTTACAAGATGATGTCCGGCATGCCTTGCTGACTGACAGTACTCCTGGGGATAAAGCCGTCCTTTGAGGACTACGGAGCACTTGAAATGGCAGGTTAACAAGTTTGGGCTTTGTCTTGTAGGCAGAGGTTAGCCATGGAAGGGTCGGTGTGCTGGGGGGCGGGCACAAGGCAACTCTTGGAAAAAGGTTTACTCTGGGAGGTTGTCAGACAAGCGGGGCAGGAGCGGCTCTGCAGGGGTAAAGGAGGTGAAGGGATCACTTCAGAAATGCGATCCCGGGAAGACTTCATGCCAATTAATTGCCAATTTCTGGCTCCTCACCTCCCAGCAAATGGTTACATTAAGCTGGTCACAGCCTTCAGGTGTCTTGTAATTGTCTGTTTACCTGTCTCCTTTCCCTGCTTTTCTACGAGCTTTGAGAGCAAAGGGATCTACTCTTATTCCCCAGTTCCCCTAGCACAGGGCAAGACCTGGAGTAAGTGCTCAGTAAATCCTTGTTTGAATGGTGGGAATTTCATACCTTTGTTCACAGATACTGGCAACAAATTCCCATCAAGAACTGCCAATCCTTAGTGGAGTCTTTTCTGCTTATATATGAGGCACCAGGTTGGAGCCACTGGGGTCCTGTTTAATGGGCTGAAGAGGGTCTTGACTAACTAGAGAGTAGTTAGCTAAATGGAGCCTTGGTGTCTGGTGGAGGCAGTTTTTTCCTTTAAGGGCTTGTTAAAGAAAAATTATTCTGACACCTGTTAAAATGGTAAAGCAGACTTTCTTCAACACTATTGCAGTAGGGGAGAGAGAGACAGAGAGACTGAACTCAACTCCTAATATAACAACCACAAGTGGGGATTTATAGCCAATGAGCAGAGTGAGGGGGTCTGTGGATGCAAAATTACTCCGAGGGATTTGAGTAGGCGTTATTTTGGAGTGAATGTTTGTGTCTGCTTCCTTATTCATATGTTGAAGCCTTAACCCTCTTATGATGGTATTTGGAGATGGGGCTTTTAGGAGGTGATTACTTAGATGAGGTCATAAGGGTGAGCCCCCCCCCCCCCATGAAGGGATGAGTTTCCCTATAAGGGGAAGAGACACCAGCATTCTCTCCCTCCCCTTCTCCCGCACTCTCCTATATGATGATGCAGCGGGAAGGTGGCTTGCAGCCAGCCAGGATTCTCACCAGGGACTGAGTCTGCCAACTTCCTGATCTTGGACATGCCAGTCTCCAGAACAGTAAGAAATGAATGCTATTTGAGCCATCCAATCTATGGTAGTTTGTTACAGCAGCCCAAGCTGACTAAGACAGACATCGAGGGTGAGGGAATTCTTGCTAAACTGGGATAACAGGATTTTTGCTAAAGGCAAGCCAAGGACTTAGAAGCCAAGGCGAGGGGACGAGGGGACGGGGCACTTGACCAGATAGCAAGTGTGATCAGATATCTCTGGTGGTGGCAGGGGGGTTTGCTAAACTGACTTAGCAGGATTCTTTGCTAAAGACAGGCCAAAGTCAGGGCCTAGTTGAATGGGGGTCGGGGGGCTTAGAAGAGGCTGACTAAACTTCAGTGAAAGAGGGAGTCTTTTTCAGGCTTAATCAGCTGGAGCACAGTTTTGCTTCTGTTGGCCATTTGCTGCCCCACTGTAGCCTCCCTTTACCTGGGCAGCTACGCCTGGTGGGGAACCTGGCTGACCAGTGGCTGCCCACTGCAGCGATCCACTACAGTTCCTGGGGAGTAGCTTTAAAACTACAGCTGCCCTGGGCACCTGTTTATAGCACAGTGAAAACTGGGGGCGCCTGGGTGGCTCAGTTGGTTAAGTGTCCGACTCTTGATTTCGGCTCAGGTCATGATCTCGTGGTTCATGGGATCAAGCCCTGTGTTGGGCTCTGCGCTCATGGTGTGGAGCCAGCTTGGGATTCTCTCTCTCCCTCTGCCTCTGTCTCATAAATAAATAAATAAACATTAAAAGAAAAACCCTCTGCCTAGGCCCCATCCCCTACTTACTAAATCTGGATTGATGAGATTACGCACCCGTATATTTAACAAGCTTTCCTGGGGATTCTCAGTATCAGCCACGTCGTGGACAGGAGTGAGAACTGGTTGTTGGAGAGGGGGGATCCAATATCTACTTTGCTCCCTTTTCCACAGACATGGGTCCCTTTCACCCCTGGAGAGTGCCAGGACTTGTGTACTCAGCAAAATGGCAGAATAAGCGAATATTGTTTGTAATATCTGCCACCTTTGCTTTTCAGGCCCTATTTCTCAACATGGGGCTTGAACCTACGACCCCAAGATCAAAAGTAGCAAGCTCTGCTGACTGAGCCAGTCAGGAGCCGCCCCTCTCAGGATTTTCTTTTCTTTTTTTTTTTAAACCCTTTCAGGGACTCTATTGCCCTTCAAACATCTGGTCCCCTTCTCTCTACTTTCTTCGTTTTGAAAGAGGCTGGTTAGGTACTGCTCTCTTAGGTTTATATTTTTGATGAGGCAGACTGGCATTTTTAAAAAGCGGACAAATCCAGAAGTTAAAGGACTGGATGTTCCCAAAGTAGGAGATTCAGACATCTGAGGGGGGCAGCAAGGGTGCGTGCCTGTGTGTGTGTCTGGAGGTGTTCTGGGTAAAGGCTCTCTCGTATGCCCACAAATTACATAGTTGCTTTCTTTGCCTGTGCCTAAAAGCGGCTCAGATACATTGTCTATGCCCCAGATTCCTAGGACTTTCTGGGAGATCTTAGGCAGAATCCTATCTTTTTCCTAAAAGGACAGGAAAATGAAAGGTTTAAAGCTAAACCCGGACCCTCAGGTAAGACGCAACCCTTACTGAAATAGCACTGTGTCAGCAGAACGTGGTCTCATTGCCTCATTATCAGGTGAGGTCAGGACTTTATTTCTGGCAGCTTCTGAAAGCCACAGCCTGTTAGAAAAAAGTCTTCCTGAAGGTTTAATACAGCTTGCTCTTTCTCAGGAGCACAGCACGCTTGTGCGTCCTCTCTCTCTCTTCCTCTCTCTCTCTCTCTTCTTGGGCTTCCTTTGAAAATGCTAATGAAATTTGCTTGATCCACTGCCCCGCCCCAGCTAATTTTAGAGATCAAGAAAGAGAGCTTGATATCTATAAAAGATGTGTCTGTCTTTCCACCTGAGCTACCTTTGTATTTCATTCTGTTTTATTACAGGAAATTGTGTCAGGGGCCCTAAACACTAACATACATAACATTGATTGTATCTGCATAACAAATTGGATTAGGATAATTACCACACAGATGTTAAAAAACCCAGAATGCAAATCAATGCAATTAGTCATGACTTAATATACTATAATTCACACATTGGAATGTCTTATTGTGATTATACTATTTTAGAACAAAACGCTTTCACAAAAAAAAAGGAGGAAAAGAATTCTTTTACTCTGGCGCTGCACGTGCTCTGAACAAGAAATTGTTTTATGCTAATTTGGAATTTGACTACTCAGAATTCTTATTAACTAATCAGATCCTTCAATTTCTCTTGCCCCCTTTTATATAGAGAAAGCTACTTCTTTAGCAAGACAATTTCATGCGCAATTCAACTTGAATGCCACCATTATGAACAAAGGAATTTGCACACGGGTGCTTTTGACAAACATGGCTTTAGAAAAGCGAGCCTTGGGTAGTGGGGGGTAGGGGCCCCCTCATTGATGGCCAGGACCCTGAAACAAAGCAGACAAGTGTAAGCAATTGGAAGGGGCCCAAGTTAGCCAGCACATAGGCAGACAAAATGGCTCAGAGCTGCCACAAAGCATCGAATGGGGGCTCAACTCTAGCCTGGGGTCCGTGCTCCAAGTTCTGCAGTCAGGTGACCCACGGAAAGAGCACCTTTTTCTAATTCACACCAATGTGACTTGTGGCCACGAGGCAGGAGTTTGGTCAGAGAGTGAAGAAAACAAAACAAAACAACCAAGTCTCATCCCCAGAAACTACAGCAGCTAGGACCCCTGGAGTCTGAACTGTGAATTCAAATCCAATTCCCACATTCTTTTCAGGTTTATCCTACAGCTCTTCCCGCCCCGCCCGCCCCACAGTGCTCTGGGCTTGCTTAGAATTCCCCTGAGATCGAAGTTTCACACTCTCAAGTACACGCTCTTTGTGATTGTTCTCTATGTCAAAGCTTTGCACGCCCAAGTGATCTGGGGGTGGGGGAATCTTGAGGGTGTAGTGGAGGATAAATTGTTTTCCCTCTACCCTTTTAGATTCTTGGCCAAGACCCCCTGCAACAAAAAGATTAACAGGGGAAAACAGACAGATTTAATAACACGTATATCTCCTGTATACATGGGAGAGACCCAGGAAAACTCCCAGCAATGGCTCAAGCCAACACCTTAATCTCAGGGAAAGCCAACACCTCATCTCCAGGGAAAGACGAGAGATGTTGGGGGAGAGGGGAGCCAGTTACGGGAAGCTATCTGGAAAAGCACAATAAACAAGGGTATGATTGTTATGCAGATTTATGTCCTGGCCTCCACTATTGATGAGTTTCTGGAGATTTAGAGTCCTTCTCTTCAGGGTACTGAGGGGGAAACACCCTTACAAATGGAGATTTCTCTTATACATGTAAATGTCTCTTACAAAAGGTTAACTTCTCAGTTTTCAGAGCTTTCCCAGTGTCTGTTCTTAAACATAATTGGCCTAAAGGAATCCCCCATGCCAAATAAAAATACGGGATGCCCAGTTAATTTGAACTCCAGATATGCCTTGACTTCCAGATACACGATTGCTTTTATACACGCATCACAGGCAATATTTTGCACATACTTCCATTAAAATTAGTGTTGTTTATCTGCAATTCAAATTTAACTTGGCATTCTGTGTTTTATCTGGCAACCCCACCCCAGCACGAAGCACAGAGCTTGTTGATTAAAATAGATTTAGGCCATTGGTAATCACATTCGAGCCTGCATCAGGATCACCTGGAGGTGATTAAGACACAGATGGCTGGTCCCCACCCCCAGAGTTTCCGGTTCAGCAAGTCTGGGGAGGTGCCTGGAAATTTGCATTTCTAACAGGTTCCCAGGTGATGCTGCTGCTGGCCTGGGGACCACACACTGGCACAACCTTAATAAATAGATCCGATGGGAGCGAAGTTCTTGTTGCCAACAAGCAGGCAGAAAGCCTCCCTGACCTCTTGCCCCAGGGTCTGTGGGCTCCCTTCTAGGGCCCCTTCAACGAGCGTGTGAACCTGTGTTGCTCTCAGCTTTCTAGGGAGAAATCCCTCGAAATAATAACCCCTCTTATTATTACTTACTGCCTTAGGTCGGTGATCCATGCGATTGTAATGTGGATTTGTTGCTTCTAGTCTTGTTCTTGCATCAACTTTCACGACTCTGCTTCCTCCCTTCTTCTAGGTGCCCGTGTCTCTCCATCCCCTGACCAGGGATGGCAAATCTGTGCTGTGGGTCCCTTATTTCCTAAGCAGGGGGGCTACCCTATGGAGGTCACCGGCAGTTTTTAGTGAACACGTTGATTCCCTTTGAGGCTTTCTTCCTTTCTTCTAGGCAGCTTGCAGAAATGGCCTTTTAGTTACAAAAATATAAAGCACGCTATGCCTGTCGACCTAGGACACCTACAGCTGTCAGGAGGGAACGAGGGGAATTTGCATAAGGGCACATTTCGAGGGGCTTGTATTTGAGACTGGGGTTAAAGTCCTGAATTTCTGACTGAGATCCCGACCCAAGGCCCCTATTCAAGGCCCAAAGTTAGTGTAACGTGTTGGGTTGGACTAGGGTGGTCCTGGCCCATTCTAGGGATTGGGAAAGGGCAGCGAAGCTCCTGAGATAAAAAGCACCATGAGGGTAGGAGACAGGACCAGGTGGCTGGCCTGGGCCCTTGGGGATCTGCGGTGAAGAGGTGAGGAGATGTTGCTGCCAAGTCTTTGAAGCCCCAGATACAGAATCTGCCTCAACACAGCCCCTCTTGGGGGCAAGTTTCAGCCACAAGCAAAGATCGTGGGACGTGCAAGAGTTGGAAGAGTCTGGGTCTATTTCATCTTGGTTTCGTCTGGGGCAAGTATGTTCCGTTGTCCCTGTGGCACATAATCCAGTCCAGCAGCCAAGCCTGTCCAGTGGTCTCAGGGAGTGTATTGGACACTGTGTATTCGAAGGGACCTCAAGATAAAGGCTGGATTTCCTGTCAACATGGGCATATAAAACCTCAGCCAGAATTTAAACAGTGAAGGCAATTCAAATTTGTATTTTGAGTTGATGAAGGGGGATGTACTTCTTATACTTTATGTTTTTGCTCTCCCCCTTTTGCTCTCATGGTAGACACTTATTTGATCACAGCCTTCCTTCTCATTGAGCCCGGGGGTGCCTTTGGATCCCTCAGTTATGAATTAGGGCATTCTTGGTTGCAAGTGGCAGAAGGAAACTTTTAAATAAATCTTTCTGTAGCATTTACTATATACCAGGTAGCATTCTAAAGGCTTTATAAATTTACAAGTTTATAGACTCTTTTATTTTTATTCTTTAAAGTTATTTGTCTTGAGAGAGAGAGAGAGAGAGAGAGAGAGAGCGAGCGAGCAAAAGCAGGGGAGTGGCAGACAGAGAGAGGGAGAGACAGAATCCCAAGCAGGCTCTGCACTGCCAGTGTGGAGCCCGACATGGGTCTTGAACTCACATGCTGTGACATCATGACCTGAGAGGAAATCAAGAGTCAGACACTCAACCAACTGAGCCACCCAGGTGCCCCCAGACTCTTTTAAATCAACCATAGAAGGCAGTGCTATTCTCCCAATTTTACAGATTAAACAAAAAGGAGATTTTTTTTTTTTGGTATGGATTCAGGGGTGTCTCACAAAACCCAAGTTTCTGAATCTAAGTGATCTTCAGAGATGAACTGGGACTGTGGGAGAAGTTGTATGTAGATTCTCTACCACTTGCTTCTGTACCTGTTTGTATCTGTGTTTCATTCTTCTTCCTTTAGATCAGCTTTCTCTTTCTAGACCATATGGAGGAAAATATGGGGCCTAATACCACCCAAGTTTCCCATGTGATGAAACTAACCATCCAGAGCGAGAAGCTGATCTCTCTCTGAATTAAAAAAAAATCCCACTGGAAGGAATTTATTAGCTCAGTTTGGGTTAGGTGTCCAGTCCTGGACTCAGTCTCCTGGGGGTCAACTTTCACTAACCAGATGTAATTCATAAAAGAGGGCTTTAACAAAACCACGGACAGAGGGCAGCAAGTCCCATTGCAGGAACATGGAGTCCCCACTGGTATCATGTGGATAGAGGAAGGGGAGGGAAAAGTCCTAGAAATGAAGCATTGGGAAGACAAGAGCTGTCTGCAGAACCTTGACTCCACTCTGCACTTTGCTTGTACCAAGTGATAAGAACGGGCACGTGGTACTATTTGTTGTCTCTGCTCTGACCTGTTCCCTGCATCAGTATGAGGTAATGGATGTCGTAGCCTCATGGATACTCGTTGCAGCGGTCCGAAGGGAGGATCTTCACATCTGTCCCAATTGCCCCCTGTTCCCTGCCCCAGTAGCCCTTTCCTGCTCCTATCCAACACTGCTTCACCTCATCCTGCAGGTGAGCTCAGTCAACTGAACACACTGCCAGTGACCTTGTCCTAGGCATGGTGACAGAGCTGTTACAGACCAGGAAGTTAGCCCTGAGAGGATGTGGCAATTAGGGGAGTGAGGCAGGGTAGAGGTGTCATTAAGAAAGTTTGTCTGAAAAAAACAGAAAAAAAGGAAGTTTGTCTGTCTAGCAATTTAGTCAGGTACTAACTAGTTAGGCCCAAAAACTTTGTCAGAGCTAGAGGTCAGTAATCTCATGGGGCCGGACTCCTGCTAACCAAATCTAAACCGCAAGGGATCGCTATACAAAGCCTGAATTCTATTTGATTTGTTTTTCAGGGGGTACAGATAACTGGTAATCAGACTGGGGTTGGCATGTCAGCTGGTAAGGCCAGACTTGAAAGGGAAAGTTAATAATAGAAGAAGGTTGTTTGGGGAGCAAGGAATGAGAAGTAGGGGATTCCTTGGATTATCTTTACAAACTTTTCTTAGTTGACATACAATGTTACATTAGTGTCAGGTGTATAACATAGTGATTCGACAAGTCTCTATGTCACGCCATGCTCACCACAAGGGTAGCTACCACCTGTCCCCATACAATGTCATTACTATACCATTGTCTATGTTCCCCATGCCGTGCATTTTATTCCCATGATGTATTCATTCCATTCTGGGATTATCTGAATGGCATTGGCCATCCACCTATGATAGCCCCACCCTACAGATAGGTCAGAGAGCAGGTACTAACTACTTTGATTTGTATGTGAGAATGAGCTTTCCTGGGCCAGTTGAGCAATGTGTTGAGAGTTTCTCGTTCTTTGACTCAGTGCTGTCTAGATCTCAACGCTAAAGTCTCCTTTGGTTAACACGTTTATCTTCAGCTTCAGTCCAGTTACTGTGTGATTCCTGATCAACAGCATTACCTCAAACCAGTGTTCTGAGAAAGGAACGTTGTTCTGCAAGATGATAATTGATGGTTGCAACTCAACATTTTTTCAACACTGAGTTAGACTTAGATAGGTTTCTTTTTCAAAGGACTTCTCGGAATCTTTAGTGAACCAATGTGCCCCATGAATTTCCAAAAGAAGGCTAGAGACCATAAATTCATCTGATGACTTACTTGTATTATTCAAAAGAAGTCATGATGGTAAGTGTATTAGTTTCCTATTGTTGCTGTAGCAAATTATCTGTTATCTTACAGTTTTGTAGTTCAGAAGTCCTAAGATCAAGGTGTTGGCTGGGCCATGTTTCTCCTCTAGGGGAGGATCTGTCCCCTTGCTTTTTTTAGCTTCTAGAGGCCATCTGTATATTCCTCCTCTGTCTTCAAAGTCAGCATCATCATAAGCATCTTATTATTACTATTTTTTATTTTGAGAAAGAGAGAGACAGCACGCAGGGGAGGGGAAGAGAGAAGGAGAGCGAGAATCCCAAGCAGGCTCTGTGCTGTCAGCACAGAGCCCAATGCAGGGCTCCATCTCACAAACCGTGAGATCATGACGTGAGCAGAAATCAAGAGTCAGGTGCTTAGCTGACTGAGCCACCCAGGTGCCCCGCGTCTTTAACTCTCTCTCCGTTTCCTTCTCTCCACTATTGTCCTCACATCTTCTGACTCTGATGCTCCTGCCTCACTCTTATAAGGACTCTTGTGATTACACTGGACCTACCCAGATAATCCAGGGTAATCTTCTCAAGACATTTAACTTAATCACATCCGCAAAGTCCTTTTTGCTGTGTAATGTAACATGTTCCCTAGATTTGGGGGATTAGGATATGGACATCTTTGGGGGGTCATTATTTTACTTACCACAGGGAACAATGGGAAGCACTGGACTATGGTATTAAGCATTCTCATACAATCCTACTATTCTGAGACTATGCTGAGGTCAAACTTCATTGGATTTGGGGAGTTCCTGACATTTCTCAGCTAAATTTTTAGAGGTTAGAATGGGCTCCTCTAGATCTCACAGAATTCTCAGAGGGCACTTATTACCTACAAGATCTATTGCTTTCTACTTGGGCAGTGGCAAAAGCTCCTGGATGGAGGAAGAGAAAGGGCTTGTGTACTGAAGAAGGGGACTTTCCTCAAGACTCCTTCCCAGAAACATCTTATTCTCAGACACCAAAGTCATGCAGAAGAAGTCCGTGTCAATGGGTTAGTTACTTGTTTAATCAAAAGTAGAGATAACCTATCGTTTGAAATGGAAATTAGGGCTCCAGAATATCTTAAATGAGAGTGTTGCTACCCTGGGAAACCCCCTGTTGACTGGTGAGCAAGAAAGTAAGGCTTCAAGCAGTTGACCTTTTCATATTACCCGCTGTATTTGTGACAGGTGCTATGTTGTGTTTGAAGAAATTGACACCCCCAATTCTTCACTTTCCTGCAGAGAAAACTTGATACCTTCTTTCTCTAAGGATACTTTAACCTTGTTTCACGGATGATGGTAATAACTCTTGACTTTGAACTAGTTTCTGTTGGGTGTGGGGGTCCCCAAAGCTGATGACGTCACCAGAAACCAAACTGAAGACAGAGTTACTGAGATTCCATTAATGCTACATTAAGAATTGTAATTTCAGCTCGAGCACCTGATTGCACCAAAGATTCCATTGCAGAGGATGAGTAACTTAAATTGTTGAGAGGTAATTCCTCCTGAGGCTTTGGGGCTGCTTGGGAAAATACGTACCAGAGGTCCCCAGGTAGCTTTTTCTCACCAAACCTCAATCGCCTTTTCTTCCCTCCTATTTTTTTCTCTTCTCCCCATGGACACTGACTACCTTAGCTTATTAAATTTTTAAAAAATATTTTGGCTTCTATGATCCTTATGTGAGCCTTATGCTTCTTGTTCCTCTCTCCCATTGACCACATCTCTCTTGTATTTCCTGGTTTTCTCTTTTCTTCACCTTCACTGTGGATTCTCTTGAAGACACAGTCATTGACCCTCTCCTCTTTTCTTTGTATACTCTTTCATCCACCCATCACACATTTTTTTTAACGTTTAAATATTTGTGTTTGGAGACCTATATTGTACTCTGGGGATACAGAAAGGTATTGGACACAGTCCTTGTCTTCTGGGAACTCAAAAGCTAGGGAAAGAGACAGACAGGAAATCAATGAATGAAATCAATGAATACTTCATATCTGAAGTGTAAATGAAATATTTTTATGGAAACCCATGGCAGAGATATCTACGTGTATTTCCAGTTGGGATGCTTTCAGCTGCAAGTAACCAAAAACTCAAGATGATTTAAACAGTGAGGACAAATATTATTTCTTAAAACAAGATATCTAAAGATAGGGGGATCCAGTGGTTCGAGAAGCTCATTAAGAGCCTGGGTGTTTTCCATCTTTTTACATGCCATCTTTAGCATATTCCTACAGGATGGCTTCTGGCAGTGCATTTATGAGTAAGAAAAACCTACCTTCTATGCCCTCTCCCAACTTCTCTTCAGGACTCATGGGCTAAGATTACCTACATCAATCACTGACAAGGGGAATGAAATTCCCATGATTGGCCTAGACCAGTGGATCTCAATTTTGGCTGGACATGAAAATCACCTGGAGGGGGCTTTTAAAAAGCCCATACCCAGGGGCATCCTAGAGCAATTAAATCAGAATCTCCGACTGTGGGACCCAGGCACCAGCATCTTTAAAGTTCCTCAGGTGATTCCTCTGTGCAACCAAGGCCGAGAACCAGTGGTCTAGACCGGTCCCTCCGATTCTCCCCTCTGGAGCATGAGAGCTCCCAGCCTCCCTTAAGAACAGGAGTGTCTGCTCTAGGAAAAGAATTGGGATTCTGTAAGCAAGGAAGAAGTGAGGAATAGCTTTTTGGTAGGCAAATCACAATGCCTGCCACAGTAACTAATCAACATGCATGGTTTCAACTAGCACTTGTGTGTGGAGACGGCCGCTTCTGGCCCTGACCTCATCTGAGCTCCTGACCTATTTCTTCAACTGTCTCCTGGCATTTCTACTTGGATTTTTTTGGTCCACACCTCAATCTCAATTTGTTCCAAACCAAGTGTTCCAGCCTGCTTCCCTTCCTGATGACATTATTTCCATCACGTGGTACTAGCATTCTCCGGGTATTTCAGGCTCAAATTCTGGGAATCTTTTTTTATCCATCTCCTTTACCCCTATTTTTAAAGTCACCTCACCCTGTTTTTTTTTTTTTTTTTCTTCCTGAGATATTTTAATTCTACTCCACTATATTCCCTTCCCTCCTGGGTTAGGCTGCCCTGCAGCCCTGCGTGCCCACCTTCTGTAACTGCTCACAGCTGGTTTCCCGATTCCAGTCTTTGACTCTCTTAGATCCTCTTGCACATCACCCCAGACTCCTATTCCTAACACGCCGCCTTCATTATGTGACTCTGCACAGTGCCTTTTGATGGCTACCACATTCTCATCTGTTTTTTTCAAGGTCCTTCAAGGTTCAAGCTCTTCTCATCTTTGAAGGCCCGGTTCAGGCCCTAGTGCCTCCAAGGAGGCGTTTCTGCTTACTCCAGTGCTCTTGGATTCCGACAGATCATGGTTGAACTCCTGACTCTGCCACTTACCACCTATGTTTCCTTGGCAGTTTGCATAACCTTTGTGAGTTTCGGCTTCCTCATCTGTAAAGTGGGAATAATACTGGTTTCTAACTCCTAGGGTTATTTAGGGTTTTAAAAGTTCCTTTTCTCCCTGCCTCTTTTCTGACCTTTTATGTCACCTCTTTTACGATATAGCTTAGCCTTTTATTCTCTAATGCCCTCTACTCTGGCCTGATTGTTTCATGACTATAAGTACCTTTTCTCCCCAACTTGATAGTAAAGCTCTCTTTTTAATTTTTTTTTTAATTTTGGGGAGAGCAAAAGCAGGGGAGGGGCAGAGAGGGGGGCACAGAGGATCTGAAACGGGCTCTGTGCTGAAAGCAGAGAGCTCCACGTGGGGCTTGAACTCCCAAACCGTGAGATCACGACCCGAACTCCATCGACTGAGCCACCCGGGAGCCCCAATAGTAAAGGTCTTTTAAGTGCAGGCACTGGACTTGCCATTTTCTTCTCTTGTGCCCTTCTGAATTTTTTTGTACACTGAGCCAGTATAGAAGGCACTGCGTGGATGCTTGCCAATTTTGTAAGTCTATAGCATGAGCTACAGGTACTACAGGAGCTGGGAGGAAGGAACTGTTTGCAGCTTAAAGAGCTGGAACGTCGATGAAGAGGAACTCCATGGCAGTCAGCAACTCCCATGCTTGGTTCCTGGAGCAGAGGTGCAGGTGATCTTATTTGGAGAGAAGTCTCTCCCCACCAATTTCTATTGCTTCGACTCTGGGGGCCGGCGGGGAGGCCTGACTTGCTGCAGCTCTGGGTTTGCATTCAGTGGCCTGTTCGTCACACTGGTAAAGGCCAAAGGGCTTGGGCTTCCGGTATGGTAGGGTGCTTGTGTAGTGGTGGAGGTATGATTTTTCCACTTGAATCTCTATTTGGCTGTTCTCTCTGAATGCTACCGAAGTTGTTGCACGGAGATTTTGCAAATGGAGATGAAGAAAAGTGTGAAAAGTGGAGAAAAACGTATCATGTATTTTTCTCTGTGGCTTCACACTATTTTGGTTTCTTTTGTTTAATTGTTTGGTTCTTTATCTCAGTTGTGACGTTGTCATTGGCTGGAACACATTTGAACCTGAATATATATAGCTAGAAATTCACTCGGAAAAAAGCCTTGGACAGAGAATTAGAAGACCTCAGGCTGTGTGTGCCTTTAGCCAAGTTATTCCTTTTCACTGTGCCTCAGTTTTATCATCTGTGAAATAGGAATAATGCCTGCCTTACCTATCTCATGTTAGTGTGGAAGGAATAAATGATTAGCCAGGTGAGCGTGCTGAGGAAAGTGAAAAGCCTTCGCAAATGTAAGGATGTATCCTTTTAAATGGAATTTAAACATGATCTGGCTTCAAGGAAACATTCTTTCACCAGTGGGAATTAGTAAATTTGCTTCTCTGATTAAGCGTTAACCTTCTATTATTGCCTAAAGGTATCCCGCTCCTGGCAGTGTTCGTGGCTTTGCAGGTGTGGTGGCGGGCTTCTGAAGCCCGTATTCCATATGATTTTCCTCTGTTGAGTGAAACCTATGTGATTTATTTAGAAATTCTCCTCATCACCCCCTCCCATTCCACTGTTCTTGTGTACGTTAGCGAGTCCTAATTAAATTCATTGTGAAATTTAATAACATTCTTTGAACACATACCATGTATTATAAACTGGCCTTAATCAATTTGGTTGTATCCATGTGCTTACCCCTTTGGAGATAATGGTAGCTGGCAAAGAAGTAGGAGTTGGAGATGGGTGCTGTTTATTTACCTTTTCACGATATCCCTATGGGGTTATAATGAAGCCAAGTCTTGGACTAAATTTTGTCATACACATTAACATTTATTAAATGAACGTTCACTAATGGCAGTGACAAAAGAGTTCACACGACCTGCTCTGTAAGCTTGATAATATCTCAACAATCTGTCGTTTAAAAGGTTTTGACCACAGGGTGCCCGGGTGGCTTAGTAGGCCAAGTGTCTGACTTTTGGTCTCAGCTCAGGTCATGATCTCCTGGTTTGTGAGTTCGAGCCCCACATTGGGTTCTGTGCTGACTGTGGAGCCTGCTTGGGATTCTCTGTCTCCCTCTTTCTCTGCCCCTCCCCCATTTTCACTCTGTCTCTCTCATGATAAGCAAATAAAACTTAAAAAAAATCAATCTTTATTGTAAATAAATAAATAAATAAGTAAACAAATAAAAGGTTTTGACCACAACATGCCTATAATAGGCTCACAGGAGGAAGGCACAACCACATTTCAATAGCAGAATTTTTAAAAATTATTCTCTTTATTGAGGTAAAGTTCATATAAAATGGACCGTTAATCATTTTAAAGTGTACAATTTGGTGGCATTTAGGGCATTTACAATACTGTGTAAGCATCACTACTATCTAATTCCAGAACATTTCATCACCTTCAAAGAGAACCTTATACCCATTAAACAGTCATTCCCCACTCATTTTCTCCCTATCTACTCTTTTGGCCCCTGGAATCCACTAATCTACTTCACTCTCTTTGGCTATACCTATTCTGGAATATTCATATAAATGGAATAATAGAATATGTGACCTTTTGTGTCTGGCTTTTATTTTATTTTATTTTATTTTATTTTATTTTATTTTATTTTATTTTTTTTAATGTTTATTTAATTTTGAGAGAGACGGAGTGCGAGTGGGTTAGGGCAGAGAGTGAGAGAGACATAGAATCTGAAGCAGGCTCCAGGCTCTGAGCTGTCAGCACAGAGCCTGAGGTAGGGCTCGAAATCACGAACCGTGAGATCATGATGTGAGCCGAAGTTGGATGCTTAATGGACTGAGCCACCCTGGTGCCCCTTGTGTCTGGCGTTTAAAAAAATATTTATTTTGAGAGCGAGCAAGCACAAGTGGGGGAGGGGGGGAGAGAGAGAGAGAGAGAGAGAGAGAGAGAGAGAGAGTGGGAGGGAGGAGAATCCCAGGCAGGCTCCATGCTGTCAGCATAGATCCCAGTGTGGGGCTCAAGCTCATGAACTGTGAGATTATGACCTGAGCCAAAATCAAGAGTTGGATGTTTAATGGACTGAGCCACCTAGGTGCCCTTGGCGTCTTTTCTTAGTATAATGTTTTAAAGGTTCATCCATGTTGTAGCAGGTATCAATATGTCATTCCTTTTTATGGCGGAATAATATTTTACCGTATAGGTATGCCACATTTTTTATCCATTGATGGCCACTTAGGTTGTTTCTACATTTGGCTATTGTGAATAGTGCTCCTGTGAACATTCATGTGCAAGTGTTTGATCGAGTACCTGTTTTCAGTTCTTTGGGGTATATACCTAGGAGTGGAGTTTCTGGGTCACAGTGGTAATTCTGTTTAAGTTTTGAGGAACTGCCGAATTGTTTTCCACTGAACGGCAACATTTTACATGCCCACCAGCAATATACGAGGGTTTCCATTTCTCCACATTCTTACCAACACTTGCCATTTTCTTTCTTTCTTTTTTATTATAGCCATCCTAGTAGGAATGAAGCGGTATCTCATTGTGGTTTTAATCGTCTTTGCCTAACGTCGAATGACATTGAGCATCTTCTCGTGTGCTGGTTGGGCATTTGTGACTTCGCGTTTGCTTTTTGGCCATTTATGACTGAGCCACCCAGGCGCCCCTGCCAGCTTTTATACTTGGTGATGTAGCTACCTTGACTGTTGTTCATTTCTTCATATATCTTCAGGTTATTGTCTAGGGTGCTTTGATTGCATCCTGTGGGATTCTCTTTAACATGTCTTATGTGGCATGTGATGAACTCCCTCAATTTTTGATTCCCTGGGAATTCCTTAAGTTTTCCTTGATTTTTTGAGGACTGATTTTTGCTAGACAGAGAATTATCACTTTATGTTACTTTTTTTTCAGAATTTTAAATATGTTCTTCTACCCCTTCTATGGTTCCCGAAGAGAAGTTGGCTGTTGAGCTTGTTGAGGATCCCTCGTATCTTCTGGGGAGCTTCCCTCTTCTCTCAAGATTCTCTTGTCCTTTGACGATTTAGCTATTGTGTCTTGGTGTGGAGATCTTTGGATTTATCACGACTGGGTTTTGTTGTGCTTCTTGGATGTGAAGATTCTTATTTTCATCCAACTTGGGAGGTTTTTGGCCAACACCTCTTCCAATATTTTTTATACTTCTTTCTGTCTCTCCTCTTCCTCTAGGAATCTGTTTATATACATTGTCACACATTGGATGGTGCCCCATAGGTCTTAGGCTCTGTTCATCTTTCTTCACTCTTTCCACTTTCTTCTCCTCTGACTGAATAATCTCAACTGACCTATCTTTATATTTGTTGATTCCTTCTTCTGCAGATTCTTTTGCTTCCTCAGTTGCTAAATCCCTCTAGTAATTTTTTCATTTTAGTTCCTATATTTTTAAATATTTTCTATCCCTTCATTGATATACTCTATTTGTTGAGGCATTGTTCTGTTTCCTTTAGTTCTCTGTCCATCGTTTCCTTTAGGTTTTGAGCATATTTGGCAGTTCACTTAAGGTCTTTGTCTACAAGTTGAACACTTGGCCTTCCTAAGGAATTGTTTCAATTAATTTTTTCCCTATAGATGGGTCATACTTTCCTGTATCTTTGCACTCCTAGATTTTTTAACGTTTATGTTTGAGAGAGCGCGCAAGCGGGGGAGGGGCAGAGAGTGAGGGAGACACAGAATCAGAAGCAGGCTCCAGGCTCCGAGCTGTCAGCACAGAGCCCGACGTGGGGGCTTAAACTCACAAACTGTGAGATCATGACCTGAGCTAAAGTCGGACGCTTAACCAACTGAGCCATTCAGGTGCCCCAACTTTCTTAGTAATTTTTTGTTGTTGAAAACTGGATGTTTTGAATATTACCATGTGGCAATTCTGGAAATCAGATTCTGCACCCTACCCAGAATTGGTTGCTGTTGTCTGGTGTGGGCTTTTCTAAACTATTTTTGTAAAGCCTGTATTCTTTATCACATGTGGCTCCTAAAGTCTCTGTTCTACTAGCTTAGCGGTCAGCCGGTATTTTGACAGTTACCTTAAATGACTACAGCCAACAAAAGATAAAAAGAAGAGAAAAAAAGGAGAAAAAGAACTATTTTCCTAGTCTTTGCAGACTGGTTCTGTGCTGAGGGACTCCTTCAATGCTTAGCTATTTACAACTCCTAGTCTTTATTTCCTACTTGTGCAGAGCCTGAAGGCTAGCCAGGGGTTAAAGTTTAGGGTCTTCTCATTTTTTGAGTATGCATCCCACATAGGGCATGTGTATGCATTCCTCCAGTCCCTGGTACGCACAGGAGCTTTTAAAAGCCCTTATTTCCACATGTAGCTCCTTTTCTACTCTCTTCTTTTCCGGGCTTCTTGGTCTATATCTTATCCCAAATGTTGCTCCTTTCCCCAGACTGCTACAGCCAGTACCTGTACCTTTTGGAGTGCTTTTGCCTAGGAAGCAGTCCTAGCGCCGGGAACTCTGAGTTGGGCAAAACAAGGGGTAGCCTTTGCTCTGGTCCTTGAAGGAAGTGTCAGACAGGTTAAGACGCAACTTTTTGAGAATAAGGTCCATATTGCTTCCCCTGGCGCTGGAAATCTGCATCAAGGGCGCAGGCTGTGGTTCACGTAGCCACTGCCAATCTGTGGGGTGGGGGTGGTGGGTGGGCAATTTAGAATAACAGAGTGTTCTGTTACTATAAAACAGTCTCTTCTTTCTTCAAGTCTTCCCCTGGTTACTGTCAGTTTTTGATTTTTTGTATTCAAAAGTTCTTCAGAAGTTGAATCGGGCAGTTTTTGCCAAGTCATTAGTTACTTTTAGGGAGGAGCCCTCTAGTTTCTAGTGACATCCCTCCTACACGTAGGATTCTTGTGCCTTACGGTAGACGTTGGACAAGAGAAATTTTTAAGCTTGAAAATTAATACGTAGAGTCCTATTCCAGCAGCTGGGGGTGTCTGGGAGGATCTAGTGATGGCTTTAGGGCTTACGTGATCATGGGATGACCCAGGAATTAGACTTGAGCCTCCCTTTCTTTTTTCCTTCTACCCTGCCACTGGAGTATAGTGGTACTTGATCCGAATTTCAGTTCCCCTTGCCTGTCAAGATCCGAGGAGCAAGCACAAGATGAAATGCCCTTACATTTGATAGATGTGGATAAGGGCAGTCTTTTAGGACTGACTACTAGTGATTGATGACTGGAAATAGGAACATGAGCTCAGTCTTGCCTTTAAAGTATGAGACAGGTATCTGCTCTCACCGTGGTTTTCTGGACAGACTTCACTGACTGTGGAGAGCATATTCAGCTTTCTAGCAACATCTTCAAGGTAATCCCAACAGAGTTAGCTTTAAGAAGTGGCAGAAGATGTGGTCATCTACAGAATGATGTTTGGGGGAGGAGCTGGAAGCACATTACTTACCCCTGCCCCACCACGTTCTACTGCCAGTCATTACCTCGTTTCTCAATTTGTGCCTTCAGAAATCTCCTAGAAAAACGCCATATTTAGTAGAGATTCTACTAAAGTCCTTTCAGAGTAGAACTCCCCTCTGAAAAGTGACTTCCTTTTCATCAACTTTTGGAGGGCAGACAACAGCATGGGGACCATCAAACTTACACTGGGGGAAATGAGGATGTCAGGAATTTTCCAGATGGCTTGAAATGAATGCAGGTGTGCCTGGAACTCTGCCATTGCTCCTCATCCTGAAATGGTAGTCAGTAAATGCACTTTTGGTAAACAATTCCAATTTTAAATGTGCCAGTGGAATATGCTAGCTAAAGAAACCCAGCTCTGACTGTCTGTTCAGCAAATAAGTGTCCCTGTTTCTGAAGTTTGCATTTTTATTGGGGTTCCTCAGATTCTTAAAGTGATTCCAGAATCATTGTCACAAAAGATAGTTAAAGCAGGTAGAAAAGCTTATTTATAGATACACACACACACACCAGTGAGTTGTGTGTGTGTATGTAGACAAAGGAGGAGAGAAGAGGAAAGATTTGTATTGATAGGTTATGGGGTGTGTGTGTGTGTGTGTGTGTGTGTGTGTGTGTGTGTCTGTTTGGGCAGGGAGAGGTAACTAATATGTTTACTATGTGCCCAGCACTGAGCTAAGTGTCTTTCATGAGTTACTTTATTTCTCATGTCAGTTCTGAGGTAGGTACTATTATTCTCCTTTTATTGCTTTAGAGAGGTCACAGAGAGATTTGATTCTAGATAACAGGACACCCAGACCGAGATCTAGCTCTGTGACCTTAGGCAAGTCCTTCTTGCTGGGCTTGTGTTTCCTCACCTATAACATGAAAGATTATTTTTGAAGGACTTCTGGCTGTGACAGTCTATGATTTTGTGTCTGTGCTTCCTCCCATTGTCCTCTAAGTGTTGCTTCCTAAGGAGATAAAGGCCAGAAGTCCAGGATGACCGACTCACGAGCAGGGCTATTTACGAATGGAGCCATATCACAACACTGAGCTCGTGTCAGAGACAACAGGTTATCATGGACCATACATTTGTTTTGTCATTATTAGTGGTGGTTTTTCATTATGTTGATAAGTCCTTGACACTATTAGCACACTTTGTTCTCACCATTAACTTTTGTTTTCAGAGCGACTGATATTCAGAACATTTATAATAATTTTTTCTTGATTAAATTTGGATTCTTTTAGTGTTTGTTACCCTGAAGTGCTGTCCCTGTTGGCTGGGATCCTACAGTTCCCTTCATTCTACCACGCATATTTATTGAGGATCTGCCACGTGCAAAAGATTTTTCTAGGTATGGGAGATATATCAATGAACCAAAGAAATCTGCATTTCTGCCCTCATGGAGATCGTATTTTGGTGGACTGGGCAGACAATGAACAAACTATAGTAGTTCAGGGGCACCTAGGTGGCTCAGTTGGTTGAGTGTCAGGCTCTCGGTTTTGGCTCGGGTCACGATCTCACGGTTCATGGGATTGAGCCCCGCTGTGGTGCTCTGTGCTGACGGCGTGGAGCCTGCTTGGGATTCCCTCTCTTCCTCTCTCTCCGCTCCTCCCCTCTTTGTGCTCCCCCTCCCTCTCAAAATAAGTATAAAAAAAAAAACAAAAAATATCATAGTTCAATGCATATATAATATGTTAAATGATGATAAATTCGATGGCAGGAAATAAAGCAAGAAGGGGTCTTGGAGTTCTGAGTACAATTGCTTACTATCTCCCTGGGAAAATCAGTGGTAGTTTTCATCACAGCTTAGGTAATGGCAAATTCCTTACCTAGGCAATTAAGCATGGACTTTGGAGTCAGTAAACCTATTTTACTTTACAGCTCTGCTCCCAGCTTTGTGACCTTGGGCACGTAATCTTACTTCACTGAACCTTGAATCAGTCAGTATTGAATTAAAGAGGCAGAACCATTAGGAGTATATAAAACAAAGGATTTATTTTGGGGATTTGACCTTGCAATTGTGGGAGCTGATTAAACAGTTCACATCAGACTGTTGCTTCTGCGTCTGATGTTGGACTTGAAGTCGGCAGGACATACTGGGAAAGATGAACGTGAAGTAGGAGACAGCAAGGTCGAGCTAGAACTTATGAGGACCAGCTGGAATGCAGGAGAACAAAGTCTCTATGCCTCCAGCTTCAAAGATGGGAGTGTCCTGCAGGAGAAGGTGGTGCCCTTCATTATGGAGCTAAACGCACACGAGTCAGAGAAGCTGAAGAAGGAGATCTCATTGGAAGGGAGGAGTTGTGGCTTGTGCGTGTTGCCCACAAATTCAGAGCAGGTGAAGGAGGAAGCTTAGTGGTTGCTGGGGGCTCAGACACTGCCCCAAAACGCCAAAAACAAGAGCCAGGATGTTTTTTTTTAAGATAATATGGCTAAGTTGGAAGAGCACCTGTTGTCTTTCACCTATCATCTGGGTATAAAAAAAAAAAAAATGATGGCCACTACCTCACTTCTACCTCTCAAATTTCATGTAAAATCTCTCTCCTGGCCCATGCTAAATCTCAACTATTTGGAATAGAGGCGGGGATTCTAGAGACCCTAGTTCTAGCTTAGCTAAGTTGACAGAATACAGATCCACCACAAACCTGTTTCTTAATGGGGGTAATAATACCCAACTCCTAGGATTCTTGTAAATAATAAATGAGATAAAATCCATGTAAAGTATCTAGCACATAGTGGATAGTCAACAAATATTATCTTTCTTTCGACTACCCTTTGGCCAAGGAATAGCAGGCTTTCTGGCCTCAAGGCCTGCGGAGAAGATATTATTGTTTTTGATTTTTTGAGGCGGGTGTCAGGAGGCTGTGAGGAGCCCTTTTGATCACAGATAACTGTATCAGATTGTAAGCTGTTATGTCTACATTTGAGGTTGGCTTTGTTTGAGGATGCAGAATAGAAACTGCCTGCCCTAGACCACAGAAGACCTATGCAGCCTACATACATACACACAATAAAAACACATTGGAAAGGATCCCATAATGTGGAGTGGGGGGGGGAACAAAATGTATTAAGTCACAGGGTAAAAGAATGTTGGTGCTGATAGGGAATTAAGAGATCAACTAGTCCAACCCCTATTTTTCACAGATGGGGAAACTGAGTCTCAGAGTAAGGCAGTTAATTTGCTTAAATCACACTTGTTTGACCCAGGAACATTTTTATTTGCAGGATTTTTTTTTTTTTAGAACCCTGCAGAACTAATTAAACTTATTGTAAGGCTGTTGTTGAAGACTTCATTCATTTTATCGTTCAGTATCCTCTCTATGACATCCCCATGTGAGAAATTTCAGAATTGAGTACTAGGAAACACTTTGTTTATCCTGAGGAGCGGGTGTGCTTTTATTCCTCATGGACAATACAAATCTGGTAAACGGTCATGTGGAAACATGGTCATTTTGCTTTGGCTGCCAGGATGTTCAGAGCCAGATTTGCAGCTCCAACTTTATTAACCGTGTAGGACTCTCTGGCTTGAATATATGTGTCTCCCTCTTCCCTCTGGCTTTGTTGATTTTTTTTTTTTCCTGGTCTTGATTTGTAGTTAATACTATTTCTATATGCAATTTATTATATATATTATTGTAAGTTGTCTCAAATCCTTGGTGGTATGAGGAAGGCTATAAACCTATAAATAGAAGAATCCTATATTATTTGACCTCTGTGGTACGGTGAAAAAGCGCTGGGTTTGGAATAGCTTCTAGTCCCAGCTCTGTCATTTTAATAGACTTCTTAGACCTTCGGTGTTCTCAGCTTGGCTGTTGTCACATCTGGCAGGGTTCAGAAGAGAGCCTTGATTTCAGAGCAGAGGCCTCTGGAACCTACGTGATGATTGTCCCAGATTTCTAAACCGTGTTTTGGGTAACTTGACTCTAAGACATTCAGGGTGACTGGAAAGAAACATTTTACTCAGCTCTGGATAGGAAACAAGGATTAGAGTAAGTTTTAAGATTAGTGAAAAAGAACTGCATAAAGTAATTTGTTCATGTATTTGCTTTGATATATTCTTTTAAGTTTTAAAATTAGCTGCAGTAGAATCGTCTTTGGGGAAGCGTACGGTTCTCTGAATTTTAACACATGTGTGGATTCGTGTAATCATCTCCCCAGAAAACTCCCGGATGCTATCACACTCTCCTCCTACCCGCGTGCCTTGGTTTTATTTTGAAATGTCCTCCCCAATATTTAAAGAGAACAGATTAAGAACATCAATTTGATTCATCCGCTCACTCTCGTGTTCCTACCGTACGCTCCCCACCGTGGTAGGTTCTATGGGCCGCGTAAGGAGGGGCTTCGAGGATGTTGCAATATGGTTGGCAAGATGGTCTTAATACATCAGAAGCAATCAGAGCACCAGAGAAGTCACGGTACAAGCAAGTGCTAAATTGGCACAGAGCAGGGGATGGGGAAACATCTGTCTGGGCTAGAGTGTAGGCTTCTGCAACCGAATGACAAATGACACACTACTTGTATGTGTATATATTTTTCTGTGTGAGGACAGACTGGAGTGTATTTAGAACTGTAAAGAGTTAAGTTTCACCTCTGGAAGTGATAGATTGGTCTACACAGATGAAAGGGAGTCACATGCTGGTGAGAATATTTACAAAAGTCTTCGGAATCTACAGTGAAGGAAGTCTACCTAAGTACAAAAATTATTATTTTACTCTTTATAAGACATGGGGAGACACACGACTGCCAAATGGCTTTGCGCTGTGTCCAGAGAAATGTAACGAAGTTGACATCCAGATATCTATTGCAGAAGTCTGACTGGATTTTTCCGTTGTGAATACAGTACATGTAAATTCTGAACATATGGCTCCCATCAGTGATCTATGAGGAGGTGATGGAATGTAGGTTGGGGAAGACAAGAGGAAGGCCAAGTCTCTGACTCTGAAGTGAGAGGCAGCTGGACACCATATGTGTGCGTTCAGACTTGGAGCCAGCTTTATGTCGAGGGAGTAGGCATTCACCCAAGCCTCGTGATTTGTAGGGTGTGGGGAAAGGATCTGCTTTTGCCAAATTCTTCCCCTACAGGCAGGCCCCAAGGCCTGAACCTTCCATTAGAAAAAGAAACAAAATAGTATGTGTTCTGGAGCCTATCTTTAAAGTATAGGGAGCTGGATGGGGAGCGACACTGACACATTAAGCTGGAAACAGTTATCAGAGCCTTGCTGCAAAGCAGTTTATCTAATTGGCCTAGCAGAACTGGACGGCAGTGTAGGACCCACGGGATAGGGTAGGGATGTGTGTGTGTGTGTGTGTGTGTGTGTGTGTGTGTATCTGTCTGCCCATCTGTCCATCTGTGTGTGGGAGTTGTGTGTTTGCACAAAGCTGGCCCCATACAGATTAGCATGGCCGTATTTAGTGCACATGTGCTGTTTGGCTTCTCTGTCATATCCTCTAATTTACAGGTTGACCACAGAGGTTTGCTAAGAATCAATCAAGAAGATGATCCTCCGAGGCATCCTTGACCTGAACATCTCAAATGGCTTCCTTAAACACCCCAGCTGGTCCCCACAGAAAGTGGGGGCAAAGTCAGGAGTGTGAAGCGTATGACGTGAATGGAGAGATTAGCCGTTAGAAAAGTTGTCACGTCTCTAGAAATAACCGAGATATGTAGGTTAGAAGCAGAATGGTCTAGTGTGCGATGAGAGCCGGAAGCACCATCCTTTGCAAGCGAATAAAGTGATCTGGAAAGCAAAGCTTCCTGATCGCGTTCTCTGTACTCTGTGTCCTAGGTGTGGTCCTGTCTTGCATCCTGAAAACGGACCTTACTTCTCAAAACAAAATTGCCTCTTGAGTCCTATTTCCAAGCTATCTTTCGCAATCTGCTAAACCCCTCACCAAGTATTTAGTTCTTTTTTTCTTGTGAAACTGAGGGCAATCTACTCTAAGAAGCTGTGAAGATGGGTGGGATCTCAATAAATGTAGGACTCCACTATTTGAAATGTAGAAGTAAAATCAGTCCAGAGGCTTATCTAACCCTCAGAATATAGAAGGAGCATTGGACCTACGGAGTATCCCAGAACTCAAAATCTAGGGCCAAAACTAATGCTGTCTTGCTCATTGATACCTCTTTGACATAAAATAGTTAATTTTATGTCACAACCCCATCTCACTTTGATATTTCTGCAACTGGGCCTTTTGTATTCAGAAAGAAATGTACTTTTTAGATTGCTTTGGGGTAAAAAAAAATTAACAAAACCCCATGTGGGTGTGGGTGTTGGCTTTTCTGAGTTCAGTGTTGGATGGAAAATTCAGATTACTTCGCAGCTTGAGTCATCTGAAAAAAATTGGATTTGCTCATTTGCAGGTGGAAAATTTAATGTGCCCATTAATCTCTTCAGATGATGACATTTAAAGGTGAAAGTGGTAATGGTACTGGGAAGGTGTACCTGGGGATCATGATCTTCATGGTGCCGGGGCAGAGCACTAGCATTGTGGTCGTGTGAATTAGCCTTGTCAAAGGCAGAAGCCAGAGTCCTGGTATGGTTTCCCTGTAGATTGATAAGGGAAATTTCCCATTACAGCTGGTGGGCATATGATGTAGTGGAGATTCATAAATAGAATACTTGGGACCTGAGATCTGCTTTGTGCTGGACAAATGGATATTTTCTAACTTTTGGCTGGTATCTAGGGATGGGGACCCCATCAGCTTTCTTAGTAACTCGTTCCGTTTCCCGGGAGGTCAAGAAACTTTATTTCCAACTATGTCTCTTTTACTTGAATTTTGCCTGTTTCTCCTTGGTCAGTGTTCCACTTACATTGAAAAGAACTTCTCAGCCTTGTCCTCCTCAAATCCATTCATGGACTATTGGACCATACTCTTCAAGTCTTCTCCAGATAAAATAGCTTTCTGCAGTGACAGTGTAGGCCTTTGTCAATTCACTCCAGAAGAAATGGGTTTTTTGGTTTCTTGCTTTTAGAATAACAATGATAATAATAATAGCTAATCATTTTTTTTTTAAAAGCTAACATTTACTGAGTGCCTAGTAATTGCCAGGCAGTGTGCTAAGGACTTTACGTTAGTTATTTTATCTTCCTGATAATCCAGTGGGGATAGAAATTATTATTTTGCCATTTTAAAGATTAGGGAACTGATGCTGAGAGTTAATTTGCCCAGGTTTGCACTGTTAATTTAACCCATATTTTTCCGTGATGCTCTATAGCTTCTCTAATCATTACAGTTGCTCTGGTATTCACATGTTATTTTTCAAAAATATTTGTTTGTGTGTACGTATATGTATACATATATACACATCCACGCATATACATATATACACGCACCCATAAACATATACATATATGTACACACACACACATATATATACATGATAATGATGCAGGTAAATATGCTAAATGTGTGCCACGTTCCTTTGTGCCACCCTGCGATATTAACACTTTTTTAAAGGAAAGACTAGCTGACCTTCATCTGTACTGAAATTATTCCCTTAGGAATATTCCATTTCTCTTTTCCATTAATAAGCTGCCTTGAAGAACAAATTAGTTCTATGAAGGATGCTACATTAAGTTTCAAAGTGCTAAAGCCAAAGGAATTTTAATATTTTCACCTTTATTCTATCCACATATGTCATAGTTGATAAAATTTTGTAGTAGTTCCTACTCTGTGCATTGCCTCTCAGTCCTAGGGGCTGTTCGAGGGTAACTAAGAGGAACCATTGCATGCCCCCAATGCATGGACCACAGGCCACTTTGCAGCCCTTCATGGTCTGGTAGGAGGAATAAGCAGAAGCAAACGCCGTAGGTGAAAACCCATCACGTTGCACATGCTGTTGTGCACTAAGTACATTTCCAGAGTTGCTCCTGGTCCCACGAGGATTGAGGATTGCAGACAGTAAAGTATACATTTTCAGGGGATTTATTAGTGTCTGGGAAGTCAGGGCGCCAGGGTAAGGCATTTGGTTTAAGATTTGAAGGCCAGGACCCAAAGAGGAGTGGAGGAGTTCCTGAAGGGGAAGTCAATAGTTCTGTGTCGGAATTGAGCTGCTGGTCCCAGGAGGGCACTTCTCTGTTCCCTGTGAGGCTGGAGGCTGAAGACACAGCAACGCTTGTATCCCAAGCCTGGCTTTGCCACTCTGTAGGTGTTCAACCTTGGGCAAGTGAAGTCTTCCCTCTGGGCCTCGGTTTCCTTACTTAGAAAGGAAGAGTATGAGATGAGGGGTGCCTGGGTGGCTCAGTGGATTAAGTATCTGACTTCGGCTCAGGTCATGATCTAATGCTTCATAAGTTCAAGCTCCGCACTGGGCTCTGTGCTGACAGTGCGAAATGTGCTTGGGATTCTCTCTCTCCCTTTCTCTGCCCCTCCCCCTCCCTCCCTCCCCCCTTCCTCCCTCTCTCAAAATAAATAAATAAGCTTAAAAAAAAAAAGAAAGTGGAGATGAGACTATACTTACCTCATAGGTAAACAGGTTAGCAAGCAGGAGACTGTTTTAAGTCTACAGAAAGCATTAGAAATGTTAGCAATTAGTAATATGTTTTAGATGTGTTGTAGTTTATATAAAATTTTTTGCTTATTAGCTTTTCTCAGAGATAAGTCTGTTACTTTTCCAAGTATGTCTCTTAGTATGGAATTGAAAATATTGTTTTAAAGGGCACCTGGATGGCTCACTTGGTTAAGCGTCCGACGTCGGCTCAGGTCATGATCTTTTGGTTCGTGCGTTCGAGTCCCGCGTCGGGCTCTGTGCTGACAGCTCGGACCCTGGAGCCTGCTTTGGAGTCTGTGTCTCCCTCTCTCTTTGCCCCTCGCCTGCTTGTACTCTGTTTCTCTCTCTCAAAAAGGAAAAAAATGTTAAAAATTAAAAAAAAAGAAAATACTGTTTTCAGCACTTGTAGCATTAAGTTTAGCCACTGATCCTATTTTGTCTTAGCCGCTCCTTCAGCCCACTTCTGAGCAGACCTAGGATGGCCTTCCCCTGGTCGAGACACTGTGTGAGCTTCTGAATTCTTAGTGAAATGTTCTCCCTACCACCCCCCTACTCAGTTGGCTTCAGAGTTCATGGCTTACGCTTAATTAGTAACCGAGGCCAGTGGTCTCCAAAGTGGTAGATGTATAGACCCGTAGAGGGTGTGCAAGATGATCTATTTGGGTGTGGGGAAAACATTACAATATACACTTATTTTTTACCTAAAAAAACAAAGAAATTAAGCCTTACTAATGTTTAACCTGTCGATTGACACTGCCTACTCATTTGGATCTCTGGGTTAGAGGTGTCACATATGTCCATCAACACCATGGAGGAAGAATGTTTCACAATTCATAGTGATTCTCGGTAGTGGCCTCGCTCGTTTTGCTTTCAGTATATTGCAACATACTGTGGTTTACCTGTGCAGGGAGAAGGTGATGGCTTATATCTAGATCATAGAATTGTTTGAATTTTTTTGTAAGGAGAGTGACCATGGAAATCTTTTGTACCACCCAGAGGGTTCACTAGTTATCTTGGCGAAAAGACTTTAAAAGTTGTTGAACTTAAAGATACCTCTTTGTTTAAACAAAGATTGAGTTCCAAATTTGCTGACTTTTACTTGCTGAGTAATTGGCAATTGTATGATAACCAGAAGATATTAGTTAGAAGAAAAAAAAAGACTTAATCTATCCCTTCAAGGTGAATTTTAACGAGTGAAAAGTACTGTTTTCAAAAAAAATGTATTTTAAAAGTGGATACTGTAAGTTAACTAGCTGGAATTAAAAACTTTCAATGAGTTAAAAAATAATACATGGAAACTGGAAAATGTTTCTACTTTTTATGTGATTTTATTGCTTTGTCACTTAAGAATTGCCAAACTTCCAATTTTAAAAATTGGGAAAGATCTTTCTAACCTCTTTAAAACTTTTTCAAGTGAAGAATTTTAGTAAAATTTGAACCCATTTCTTCAAACTATTGAGCTATCACACCTGCTGATTAGTTGGCAGGCATAACTGGTTGACACTGGGAAATACGGAGATTTACTAGACACATTACAATAAAAACCTTTGAATGATTGGAGTATGAAATTCTTAAAAATGCACTCATGATGTATATTAAGCATAGACAATGGTACACTTCTTCTGTTTGGTTCTATGTGTCTTTGTGACCCCTTTTTTCAACCAAGATATCCATTAATACCTAGTACGGAAATAAGCTAAATTTAGAACCAGTCCTTCAAATGGATGTATCATAAGCTTTCAAAAATCAAAGAACCATGTTAAGTCATACTATTCTCATTTGATAAATTACGCTGAAGCATACTTTTAAGTGAGGACAAAATTATTTTTGTGCCATTAATAAACAATAGTCTGTTTTAAATACTATTGATTTAATTTTTCTCATCTTTTAAAATTCATGTTTTTGTATGTTGATATCATAATGTATGCAACATATTAGTATAGTTGTATGTATATATAATTTTTAAATTTATATTTACTTTTATTTGGAGTATGTGCTTTTCTGTGCTTTAACTGATTGAGTTAAAAATTTGGTAGGCCCCTGAACTAGACCACCTACTTGCTTCAGATGCTTGATAGTGAACATAAGCTTGAATTATCTGCCCCAACTCTCGTCAAGGGCCTGGCTTAGAGAACGGATATTTTAGGTAAGGGACATGCTATCCCCCTTGCCCAACTTCTATGACTATTATATGTTACACCCTTGGCTCAAGGTAGACCACCGAAAGGCTACACATCTAGGAGGTCTAAAAGGTAGGTCAAGGTGAAGTAGAGGTGGAAAGGCACCGGAGAATGAGTGTAGGTCAATAACTGGAGAGGGAGAAATGAATCCTGGTATGGAGGGATTGAAATTTTGTAGACTCTCTATCTCTAACTTGACCCACCTTTAGTTCTCAGAGAGATCATTTCAAGATAATACTCTATAGCACATTTCACTCCCCTCATGAACCTGCCTTCAGTCACACAAAGCACACAGGATCACAGAGAGGAATGAGAAGTGCTGAGTGGTTTGATCTGGTATTGTTCCTTAATTGTTTTATGCATGTAAGCCCTGGGTAATGGGGTAGTAGTTAAAAGCAAAGATATCAGACAGACCTTCATTAGCATCTTAGTTCCACTGGTTGCTTGCTGACTCTGTAACCCAGGGCAAGTAATTTCAGCATCGTTCTGTTAATTTAATCTTTTTTGAATTTTAGTTCCTTCATCCACAAAATGAAGATGCTAATACCTACCTCTCAGGGTGGTTGAGAGCATTAAATTCGTGTAAATTCATGGAAAGCATTTAGCAAGGAATCTAGCATTTGGCAGGTACTCAATAATAATAGCATTATCTACCAGACTGTTACCTCCTGCTGGTTGGGACCGAGTTAGGTGCTTGATGCTTCTTTCCTATGCCTGCAGTGCCTGACAGGTAAGTATATCCTAGATGCTCAGTTCATACTTGTTGAACTGAATATAAATAGTGAGAAAGACCTATCAGGACAAGGTTGATTTAGGAATCTAGTTGCAACCTGAGATTAGATACTTTAAATCGATTTATTTCCTTCTTCCCTGTTGCCATAGCTTATTTTGGAAAGGCATTCTGATTTTGTTCTAGCCTCAAATCTTGTTGCAATAGCTCTTTTCATATACTGAAACAAGTTTCGCCTTCCCGTCGGCGGTAGCTCCAGTCAGATGGGTCTTCCCATTGGGCCCTAAGCATGATGCACAACTCCAAATCTTGTCTTTTCCTTTTGCTATGTTAGGAACTCCTATTACCATTGCCCGGCTACTAAACGCCCTGTTGAATTCTTCTGCAATACTCACTAACTATATTGGTCATTTGGAGTCTTAGCTGTCCTATGTATATATTTGACCCCCACAAATGAGATTTGAGCCACTTGAAGGTGGGAAGAGTCCCCCACAGAGTCGTGTATTCTACACTGCACATATTAAGTGATTAATTAAGGTGAAAGAACCATGAAAGTGCTTTGTAAACATAAATACGAGGGATTATTGTAATTCGTTCACTCCTATTTACTGAATTATGTGCTGTGCGGGATAACTAGGATGGGTCTAAGGAATGTGTAAGTATCCTTTAGGGACTCTCAAAAATTCTCAAGGAGAGGAATTTGGTAAAAGACTAGATTTTCTGTGGTTATGTGGGATGAATGCTCAGATTTGGTCACTAAAAAGTTGTGTGACGTCAAAGACCTGTGAAATCAGAGATATTTAGGTTGTAACTGTACTGACCTAACTGAAGACAGAATGTACCCATCAGAAGGGATTTGTTAATATCTGTCTTGCTCACACCACATCTCAGTGCCTAGAACACAGAGTCTGGCACACAGAAGGTTCTTGATGCACGCCGTTAAATGAATACTGGGAAGACTTTGGAGATCGCATTTACTCTGGGTACGCCGACAAGCTAAGGCTCCTGAAATCCTGCAGCCGAAGTCAGACGATCATAAGTTCACTAAGTTGCTTGCTGTTGCCCCAAAAGTGTTCTTGGAAAACACCCAGCCAGCCTTCTGAAGAGCCCCCAATGTGTCCTTTTCTATTCGAAAACTTACCTAAAAGCACCTTTTGGCAGTCGTGATACCTTTTCCCCTTCTCTGAAAGCTAAAGTAACTTTATGCATTTTTCATACATGATTAACATGCAGGATCTTCGTTTATCTTCTTTTCCATATCTGGCCTACATTCACTGTGTTACATTTTGTAAATACCACTCTGAAACAACCTACATTAGTCAGTCTGCATCTCTTACTTGTGGTATTTGACACTCAAGTTTTCAGTTGGCCGCCGCCTTCACTTTTAGCAACTTCATAGTAAACCACACCAAACTATGAGAAAACAGTTGATCATTCTGTTACCTCAAAAAGCAGGTAATTGGGGGAGTCTTTTTAAAAATAAATGTAAAAGGCTCAAACTCAAGATGAGCTTAAGAGCAATTTGAGGACTGATCGCTGTCACTGTTTTTGCCACCCAGTCTAGGGAGGGGAAAGTTCCCTGAACGATTGGAGAATCATTTTTATTCTACTCCTTGGAGCCAAATCATCTGGTTTGTGTGCTGAGGCCAAAAAACACTGCTGCATTTTTTCCCCAAGGAGCAAGCCAGGGAGAGGGAATCTGAAAGATCACAGTAGGTTTGAGGTGAGAACTTCCAGAACTTCCTTGAAAATAAAGGCTGTATGTGATAAAAGTGCTGTTCTCCAGCCATTGCCTCTGTGTTTTCTCTCTTGTATTAAATGGCAGTCGAGGTCAAATGCCATTTGCTTTTCTGTTCCTTCGGGACCTATTTTTGGAACGATTTCCATCGCTTCAGCCTTGAAGGCTGTTGTCCTTCGGTGGAAAGAGAGCAATGCGTGAGTTTGTACATCTTGGGGGTCATGGGACACTTGTGCCAGGCCGCGCGAGCACTGATCCTGGTACTGACTCTAGGCCTCTTTGTGGCCTGTGTTCTGCCTGGATCCATCTTGGCATGTTGAACTTGTAGTTCTTCATTCTTCAGCTTATGTAGTACTTCTTCAGAGAAGCCTACCTTGACCATCCCAGCTAATGCAGCCAGCATCGCCCCAGGCTATTCACTGTCTGTGTCCTATTCCTGTGCTATCTTTCATAGCAACTCACTGCTATCTGAAATAATCTAGGTTATTTACTTGTTTACTTTTTCCCCTCTTCTCTCCCCACTAGAATGTAACCTCTATGTAGGCAGCGACTGTATTGGCCTCGTGCAGCTTTAGTACATACCCAGTGCTGAGCACAGTGCCTGGTGCATCCTCGGTGGTCAGGATCTGTGTGTTGAATAAATGAATGAGGAGGATAGAAGGCAATGTAGGACTGCCACAACATTCCTGCAGCCAAGATTGGCTGAGCTCACTGACCTCTATCCATACCTGCTGATTCATGTGGGAATAAATGGTATAGTCAAGAGACCGAACTGGCTCTTTAGTGATTCTAAAGTTGGACGTAAAACTTGAGAGGCTTGGAGCACAGGTAACATTTTATGATTTTATTTTTAAGTGATCTCCACACCCAACGTGGGACTCAAACTCACAGCCCCGAGATCAAGAGTCTCGTGCTCTACTACTAGGCCAGCCAGGTGCTCCTGGAGTACATGTAGCATTTTAATTTCTTTCATGGGATAAACGGGATGACTTGGGCAGAGAAGATGGAAGTTAACAGTTGACCACATTCATAATGCTGAGAAGGGCTTGGACTGTGGCTCATGGTAGTAGAACAATGGGTTGCTGGTTAGGAATGAAATGTATCTTGTGAAGACAGAAAAAAACATATTTGTCAGGAGACTCACCAACCTCACCAGGAGTGTAGCGTTGCCAGATTTAACAGAAACGAACAAAAATCCCAGGATGTCTAGTTAAATTTGAATTTTGAATTTTTTATAAGCAATGAATAATTTTTTAATCTATGTATGTTCCATGCAATATTTGCTATCCTGGATTTTATCTGGCAGCCCTACAGGAATGTTTTTATCCACTTCTCAGGGCTCTGTATTATTCACAAGGGTATTATGGGAACTTTATCAGATGCCTTGCTGATTTCTGCATATATGTGCCTGTGGCAACATTTCCTAAACTGTGTTCCATGAAACCAATGGGTCCCACAGGAGAGGAATATACTTTGATAAATGGTCAGATAATGTTCGCCGAATAAACTATCTTCTTTCTTAGACAGTCACAGTGCATCTTAGGATGTTAGAGATGCTGAGAAGTCCTATAGTAAAGACATGCACCCACATACTCTCCCCCTAATGTGCTTCCATTTTGAGGCTCCATACTCTCGAGCTGAACGACCTCTCCTTTGGATGTCTGCCCTCACCTCACATGACCAGCCTTGCTGGTTTGGCTCTGTCACTGGACTCGGTTCTATAGTGGCTTATTTTTACCCTTCTCCCGAGGCAGGGGGTGGGGGAAGAACACAGAGACTTGAGATTTGGGCCCTGAAGAACAATTTCATAGCCTTGCTGAGGGCCTCACTGCTTTCCTCAGCTGTGTGAACAAGGAGCCCACTGAGGTTTTGTGGCCCTGCCTACATATATGCCCAGCTTAGAAGAAACCCCATAATGGGACTCATTCATTGTTTTAGATAGATTTTGTTGTAATGGTTTTTCAAGTAGTCTAGAATCTGTTAGTGGACACTAACAATCTTCACGCGGGAAGAAACAAGTTTATCATAGACATTAATTTGTGCATAATTTTCTAGGTAAAGTCAAGAATGCATCTTCTGCAAAGTAAACTTAATGACATTTGTTTCATAAATACCATCATTCTTCACTGTCAGTCCTCTGTGAATGCTCTGGCCTCTGACATTCAATAGAGCAATAAAGAAATCAAACATGCCTATCTAACCTTTATGAAAATATTTAATATTATGATTTAATTTTTAATCTCCCATGGCAGTAATAAAATAAGATATGAGTCTCAACGGGACGGACTACCTGCTTCACAATAACACTTAGGGTATGGCCCGGACAATCAAGATTTCCTCTTAGTCGTGAAACAATGTGGTAGGGGCTTGGCAAAGTGGGGGGTGGTAGATGTCGACACTTCGCATTTCCTACGGACCCGCTTATGTAATTGTCTTGCACAGTGGGTGGAGAGGGGAGAGGCAGTTTTGACATGTCCTGTGTTAAGAGTTTAGGTTTTCTTTTTCTAAACATCTTATTTCTTAAGCAATTTCTATACCCAATGTGGGGCTCAAACTCACAACCCTGAGATCAAGAGTCACGTGCTCTGCTGACTGAGCCAGCCAGGCACCCCTATAGTTTAGGTTTTCATATAATGCCTTCTCCCTTGCCATTGAATTTTTTTCTTTTTACATTTTTATTTAAATTCTAGTTTGGGGTACCCGGGGGGCTCGGTTGGTTAAGCATCTGACTCTTGATTTCAGCTCAGGTAGTGATCTCATGGTTGAGATCTAGCCCTGGGTGGGGCTCCGTGCTGAGCATGGAGCCTGTTTAAAATTCTCTCCCTCTGCCCCTCCCCCCCATGTACCCTCCCTCCCTCTCTCTCCCTCTCCCTCTCTCTCTCTCTCTCTCAAAAAATAAAAAATAAAAAACAAATTCTAATTAGTTAACATACAGTGCAATATTGGTTCCGGAAGTAGAATACAGTGATTCATCACATACCTGTAACACCCAGTGCTCATCATAACAAGTGCCCTCCTAATACTCATCACCCATCTAACCCATCCCCCCTGCCAACCTCCCCTCCAGCCAGCCTCAGTTTGTTCTCTATCGTTGAAAGTCTCTTATGGTTTCTCTCTTTCTCTCTTTTCCACTTCCCATATGTTCATCTATTTTATTCCTTAAATTCTACATATGAGGGAAATCATATGGTATTGGTCTTTCTTTGACTTATTTAGCTTAGCATAATGTACTCTATGTCCATCTACATTGTTGCAAGTGGCAAGATTTTATTCTTTTTTATGGCTGAGTAATATTCCATTGTATATGTATACCAATTCTTCTTTCTCCATTCATCAGTTGATGGACACTTGGGCTCTTTCCACAGATTGGCTACTATTGATAATGCTGCTATTAACAATGGGGTGCACGTACCCTTTCAAATCTATATTTTTGTATCTTTTGGGTAAATACCTAGTAGTGCAATTGCTGGGTCATAGGGTAGTTCGATTTTTAACTTTCTGAGGAACCTCTGTACTATTTTCTAGAGTGGCTGCACCACTCTGTATTCCCACCAACAGTGCAAGAGGGTTTCCCTTTCTCCACATCCTCACCAACACCTGTTTTTTCTTGTGTTATAAATTTTAGCCATTCTGACAGATGTGAGGTGGTATCTCATTGTGGTTTTGATTTGTATTTTCCTGAGATTAGTGATGTTGAGCATCTTTTCAGGTGTCTGTTAGCCATCTGGATGTCTTCTTTGGGAAAGTGTCTATTCATGTCTTCTGCCCATTTCTTCACTGGATTATTTGTTTTTTGGGTGTTGAGTTTGGTAAGTTTTTTATAGATTTTGGGTACTAACCCTTTATCAGACATGTCATTTGCAAATATCTTTTCCCATTCTGTAGACTGCCTTTTAGTTTTGTTGATTGTTTCCTTTGCTGCGCAGAAGATTTTTATCTTGATGAGGTCCCGATAGTTCATTTTTGCTTTCATTTCCTTTGCCTCTGGTGATGTGTCTAGTAAGAAATTGTTCCGGCTGAAGTCAAAGAGGCTGCTGCCTGTGTTCTCCTGGGATTTTGATGTTTCCCTGTCTTTCATCCATTTTGAATTTTTTTTGTGTATGATTTAAGAAGGTAGTCCAGTTCCATTCTTCTGCATGTTGCTGTCCAGTTTTCCCAGCACCATTTGTTGAAGACTGTCTTTTTTCCATTGCATATTCCTTTTCCTGCTTTGTTGAAGATGAGTTGACCATGTAGTTGTGGGTCCATTTCTGGGTTTTCTATTGCCACTGAATTTCTCCCCTTTTCATTAAGTAAGCAAACAAACAAAAACTCAAAACACAAGACAGCTACCACAACAAGATTAAGACAAGAAAGAGCATGGTTTTTCCAATTTTTTAAAAGAAATGAAAGCATCAGTCTAAAAAGATGAGATTTAAGGTTTATAAAGTCCATTGTGAACTCTTACACAAATAGCTGAGGCCTGGAGCACTAAGTCACAGAAACGTGAGTTCACAAATTTAGGGATGCCAAATTAAATAACATGGTTTATTGTGTTGAAATGGTAACTGACACAATATACTGCACATGTAGTAACTAGTTTCTCAGTGTTTCCCCAATTTAAAAAGCTAGCATCAAAAACCTCACATCCCTAGGAAGTACATTTGTTAGCATTATAACATCTCATGTATAATATATATTATACAAATAAATGGTTTTATATGAAACTTGGGTTGTGAATACTTTGAGACAGGCCAGAGTCTATCCGATAAATAGGTGCTCAGTACACGTATGTCAAATGCCTGAATGTTTTATACAACTGCAGTTTCAAGAGAGTCAAAGTGATCCGAACTAGGAACACGTGTCTATCCTGTCAAATCTCTCTGGAACCTCTGGCAAGTCAGCTGATCTCAGATTAAACTGACAGAGTTTTTTAACCTTGTCATTATTAACATCTTGGGCTAGATAATTCCATTTAAAAAAATATTTTTCATTCTTTCTTTTCCCACTTGGACCAGACAATTCTTTACTGTGGGCTCTGTCCTTTGAACTGTAGAATGTTTAAATGCATTTCTGGCCTCTACCCACTAGATGCTGGTAGTGCACCCCCAGTTGTAAAGATAAAAAATACTTCCAGACATTGCCAAATGTCCCCAGGGTGGCAGAGGGTGTGTGGTGAAATTGCCCCTACTTGAGAAATCACTGGTTTAAAAGATGGTACAGGCTCAGGCCCAGAGTTCCTATAAGCTGACTCTAGTTCCTTACAGAGGACTCCACCCAAAAGTCCATTAATGGGTGAATGGATAAACAAAATGTGATACATCTATACAATGAAATGGTATTAATCCTTAAGAATGAAATAGTGATACATGCTAAAGAGTAGATAAATTTCAGAAACATTACACTATGTGAAAAAAGCCAGACACAAAATCACATATTGGATATTCCATTTATATGAAATATCTAGAATAGATAAATCCATAGAGACAGAAAGTAGCTTGGTGGTTGCCAGGGCCTGGGAAGATGGGGGAACTGTTTAATGGGTATGGGGTTTCCTTGTGGAGTGTTGGAAAAGTTTTGGAACTAGATAGAGAAGATGGTTGTACAACATTGTGAATGTACTCAACGCCACTGAATTGTTCACTTTGAAATGTTTAATTTTATGTTACATAAATTTTAACTTAATAAATTAAAAAGAGAGAGGCCAAACAGACCCAACTGGGCTTAACCAAGGGAGAAGGGAGCAGGCTGGGTGAAGTGGGATTGTCCAGCTTCTAAAACTGTGTCTCATAGAGTGCTGAGGGTTCTGAGGAGCTTCACTGGGGTCACAGGGCAAGGGATGGAAAGCAGATGGGGCCCTAGTCTCCCATCCTCCCCTGCATTCATCAAAGATAGCTATAACTAGTGATCATTAGACACTTTTGGAGCTGTTTGGGCTGGGCAGCAGGTCTGGGAGGAGTGCTCAAAGACTGAGAAAACATGGTTCTTGTCTCACTAAAGTAGCTGTGTGTGACCTGAGTGAATAATTCAATGTTTTGGTTCCTCAGTTCCCGCATCTGTCAAATGGGCGGCTAAAAGCACTATTTCTTTCACAAAATTGTCCAAAAACTCAGATGAGATAATATATTCAAAGTTGCTAGCACATAGAAAGGGCTTAATAAATGGTGGCCGTTCTGGAGTTTCTGGTCTCCACAGATAGGCATCTTCCTCTCTTATTGGATTCTCCCCCCTCCCCCATGTAAAGACAGGAGCTCATTTAGGCTCTGCCAGCGATGCCCCCTCTTCTTTCACTGGGTAAGTCAGAATATATTTTTAGTTCTTAGGTTTATATCAAAAGCTGTCATGCCTCAGACCGTGGTACGTAAAGGCTCACCTTCAAGGCCAGCGGAAGGTCAGACCTGAGCAATGACACCCACAATCGCGCGGAACTAACTGGACCGAGGAAGTGACCAGTCGAATGAGGAAGTGCTTCAGTGCCCTGGGCCTGGGAGGGGTGTTCAAAGAAGAGACTTGTTCCTCTTTTAGTGAGGATTTGGAAGGGACCTGGAAACAAGTGAAAAACACAAGTAGCTCAAGACTGAAACTTAGCACTCCTGTCTCCACTCCTTGGTAATACAATCTTGACAACTTTTCCCTTTCATGAGATGTTTCTTAGAGGGAATTATGCCAAATACTGCATGTATTACTTATATGTGGAATCTAAAAAAAAAAGCCAAATATATAGAAACAGAGTAGAAAAGTGGTTGCCAGGGACTGGGGAGCAGGGGAAATAGGGAGACGTTAGGCAAAGGGGACAAATTTTCAGCTGTAAGATGAATAAGGTCTGAAGATCTAGTGTTTAACATGGTGACTATAGCTGATAACCTTGTATTGTATAATTGAAATCTTCTGAGGGTAGAAATTAAATGTTTATATATAATGTGTGTGTGTGTATATATTATATATATATATATATATAAATATTAGTGATATGTTAATTAACTAGATGGGAGAAATCCTTCACAATATACCCCTATATCAAATCGTCACAATGTGCACTTTAAAATTTTAAAATATTTTTTAATTTTATTTTTTAGAGGGGGGAGGGACAGAGGGATTGAGAGAGAGAGAGAGAGAGAGAGAGAATCTCAAGCAGGCTTGACGCTCAGTGTGGAGCCTGATGTGGGGCTTGATGCCACCACTGTGGGATCACGACCTGAGCCAAAATCAAGAGTCGGATGCTCAACTGACTGAATCGCCCAGGCACCCCCACAATGTACACTTTAAATATCTTATAATTTTATTTGTCAATTATACCTCAATAAAGCTGAAAAAATATGATCTTTAAAAAAAAAGTTTTGTTTATTTTGAAAGAGAGAGAGAGACAGAGTGCGAGTGTGGGAGGTATAGAGAGAGAGGGAGACACAGAATCTGAAGAAGGCTCCAGGCTCTGGGCTGTCAGCACAGAGCCTGACGCGGGGCCCACAAACTGCGAGATCATGACCTGAGCCGAAGTCGGACGCTCGATTGACTGAGCCATCCAGGCACCCCGAAAAAAAAATGTTGATAACCTTTCTCTCTCATGACACACTTCTTAGAGGGAACTGGGAGAATGTGTGGGTGTATAGAGGGACATGAAGAAATGTGCCTGTGAAGAGAAAAATGAGCTGAAGGGGCTTTGGAATGAAACGTGTTCTGTGTGGTCTCATATTCTGTGCCTGGAATTTAAGTGGCTTTTCAGCTCTTGAAGGGAACAAAGAAGGCTTTGGCATACAGGTAGCATTTCCATTAGTATTAGACCAAGTTATTTTATGTAAGTAAGAAACAGAAAGCAAATGGCTGCTTTCTGCTTTGGAGATGGAGTTATATTTTTCTCCTTCTAATGCCGTCCGTCTTCCCAGCAGATTGAGTAGTTAGAAGGAGAGGTCAGGTAGGATTTTAGATGTATAGAATCACACACAAATGCATACTTGACCCACTGCTGTCCCTCAGACTTCCTCTTTCTTTGTTTCTCCCAAGCGGTATTGCAAAGTATCGGCTTTGTATCAGATTCAGAAAGAGTGGGAGGGAGCTGAACACAGACTAAAAAATCACCTGATGAAAATATAATTCCGTCTGTTAGGAGATCTAAAATTGAATACAGATAAACATCTCTTATTGTTTCCAGTTGAACATCACATCTCATCAGTAAATAGTGTGCGCTTTGTTATTCCAGTGATGGATGTCTGCTCAGAATAAACTCCCAGTGATTGGTTTTGCCTTTTTTCAGTTCTGAGGAGAAGGACTCCTAGAGTTTTTGGGCATATGTCTTTGCAGCAAAGCACTGGCTCCTTTTGAGAGGAGGGTTGGTTCTTTGGGCTGTTCAATCTGGGGTACTCTACCTTGCCGCTGGGCCTGTCCTGGTCTACTGGAGAGTTGAGCTGGTTACAAAACATGGCCACCAGTGACATATGCTCTTGTATCTCTAAATAGACCAGAGATCAGGAAATCAGGCCCCCTTCAAGCAAACGGCAGGCAGGCATTGTGAACACAGCAGTGAGTCATAAGCAAAATTCTGATAGGGTTTCTTGTCCCTGAGAGAAGAGAAGCTCTCTCTGTTTCCAACACCTTTGTGGTGTCAGAGGCCATAACAGTCGAGAGGCAGAGCCCTGAAGGGAAAGGGTCAGAGCTTCTAACTCTTCTCTAGTTCCAGGAAAATAAGTAAGAATGATTTTTCAGGAAGGGAACCATGTGCAAAAGAGGGCTCCTGGACCCCAGAAGGCGACAAGGGGAGAAGAGAGGAAACAGATGTTTGAATAATAGAAAAATGACCCAGGAGGCTGTTATGCTGTGTCAATGATGTAATACGCAATTGAAATGACTCCTAACTAGAGACGTGCGGGCTGTCCCTTGCTCTGGGAGTGAAGAGTGTTCCCATGCAGGTGCACATACCTGAGTCCCAGACAGCAACTCACAAATAAACTTGAGCTTGCTCCAATCTGCGTACGTCATTTTGGCCCCGTCTGGGCCTTAATGCTTGCCTGCTGATTACTCTGGGGCTAGAGACTGGAAAAAGCTTTGCAGTGTGACTCAGGAAGAGCCAATGAACCATGGCCAGAGAAGGGGTGGTGACAGAGTTGAGCAGCGTGTTTCTCCCTCTCCCAGGCTTGTGCTTTCCTAAACTGCTTTCCTTGGACTGAAGTCCTCCTTTGACAATACCCCGGAACTTTATCCTTGGTGGACTTCTTCTGGAAATCCCTGATTGCGTACAGAGCCTCTCTCTGGGCTGGACTACACACGTTATTCAATCCCACCTGTATGGTGAGAACTGGCAGATTCCAGGGAGGTTTACAAAAAAAAAAAAGCGAAAAAAAAAAACTAGTGGAAAACCTATCATTTCCTTGCTTTAAACCTTCCGGTGGTACCCTCACTTGCTGTGCTCTTGTCTTCCTGGCTTTCTGTCAGTTTTTAGAGCATTCCAGAGTTTACCTCACCATGAGGATGTAGCAATAGCTCCTTTCTCTGCTTGGAAAGCTTTCCCCTAGGATCCCTGATGGCTGGCTCCTACCCATTCTTCAGTTCTCAGGGCACAGCCAGTCCCCAGTGCGTACTTGACACCAAGGAAACCCTGAATGGGAGCAGATTGTAGTGAGGCCACGGTCTTATTTTCAGCTTGCTGGAAGGAAGGGGCTCCTGAAGGTTGGTAGGGAGTCCAGGTTTGGGGGTGAGGATGAAAATAAAAGTCGGGGGACGTCAGGCTGGCTCATGTGGTGGAGGGTCAGACTCTTGATCTCGGCTCAGGTCATGATCTCATGGTTCGTGAGATCCGCTTTGGGCTCTGCACGGACAGTGCGGAGTCCGGGATTCTCTCTTCCCCTCTCTGCCCCTCCCCTGCTTGCTTGTTTATTGTTCTCTCTCTCAAAATAAGTAAATAAACATTAAAAAAAATAAAAGTGGGGATGGGAGATATTTTGGAGCTGGAGGGAGCGAATGTAGTGTAGAGCAAGTAGGATGCGGGAAGTGGGTGACCCTTGTGTTTCTTCTGTGAGCTAACAGGCAAAGCTGAGACACGTGGCTGGGCACATGCTGGGAATTCACTAATAGGTGCTGCTGTAACTTGAACCCAGGAAAAAAAACACGTGGTCAAACTAATTTATTGACATACTCTGAGAAAGCCAAAAGCAGCCCCTGGTATTGCTAGGGAGGATTTCATTGACACTTTAATTAAGGGGCTGATTATTAAACAATCATCTTTTCCTGGAGCCTGCTTCGGATTCTGTGTCTCCCTCTCCCTCTGCCCCTGCCCCACTCACACTCTGTCTCTCCCTGTCTCTCAAAAATAAATGCTGGGAAAAAAATTAAATAATCATCTCTTCTTGGCTTATCTCCATGTTTGAGAGAGAGAATTTTCCAAACTCCTTCCCACTGCTTGCCCGAACACGTGTACCTCCTCCACATGTTCACACGACTCGGCTGCTCCCCGTCAAGACTCTTAGATCCGTGTACTGTGCTTGGCAGGTGGGAGTCTGTCTTCTCCAACTGGTTGTGACCTTGGCGAGGGCGGGGTCTATATCACTAGCAGGTGCCTGGCAAGCGCTAGGGATTTGTCGTGGGATGGACACTTCAAACCGTTTCTGACGCTCAGTATAGCTGCCGCTGTCTTACTGCGCGCACTCCCTACACAGGCGGAAAAAAACCCCTTCTCTTCTCACAGTGCATTCGCTGTCTAGTGGAGGACACGTATAAGCTGACAAGTTCTCGCCGGGCAGTGTGGTGAGTGCTAAGAGAGAGAACGTCAGAGGTGCTCTGGGGGGGGGGGCACACAGGGGGCTGCAGGGCGTTCCACGGCAGTGCGAGGGCCTAGAGAGAAGAGAAGAAGGAGCAATTGGGGCCTCAGAAGCTGTCTTTTGAGGTAGCTGTCACCCCGGGCGAGTGAAACATGTCCTCTGACCACCACGCCCGCAGACTATATCCTGAAAAAGCCCGCAGAGGCTACATGTACTTGCTTCTCACCCAGTCCTACACCAAAAACCAAAAACCTACCGTAAACAAAGTGAAAAGACAAGTATTAGTATCCAGAGTATATTGAGAACTCCTATAAATCAAGAAGAAAAAGCAAGCAACCCATAAGAAAAATGAGCAAAGGAGAGGGAATTTATAAAGTAGGAAACATGAATGGCCGATAAATATGAGAAAAAAATGTGCAGCTGCGCTAGCAACCAGGGAAATGAAAATTAATCACAATGAGATGTCATTTTACACCCATCAGGCTGACGAAAATCAACAGGCCGACAGGGGCGCCGGAGCGGCTCTGTCCGTTTAGCGTCCGCCTTCAGCTCAGGTCATGATCTCATGGTTCATGAGTTCGAATCTTGCACTGGGCTCTGTGCTGACAGGTCAGAGCCTGGAGCCTGCTTTGGATTCTGTGTCCCCCCTCTCTCTCTGCTCCTCCCCTGCTCGTGCTCTGTCTCTCTCTGTCTCTCAAAAATAAATGTTTAAAAAAATTAAAAACAAAATCTGACGGTACCGAATCTTGGCTAGAAAATGGAGCAAAGAGCATTCTCAATGACTGCTGTTAAGGAGAAGCAAAAATTGTTTTTGCACACTTGAGAGAGGAATTTGACAATCTCTACTAAACTGACAACATGCATATAACCCAGCAATTATATTTCCACATATGAACCCAGATAAACTTGTGTACATATAGACAAGGACCATTCATTCTAGCATTGTTTCCAATAGCAAAGCATTGGAAACAACCTAGGTATTCACCAATAGAAGCATGTATGGATAAAATAAGGTATGTTCATAGGATAGACTTCTAAATAGTAGATAAAAAGAACAATCTAAATCTATTTGCAACAAAATGTTGAGTGAAAAATGCAAGTTGCAGTATATGTGCATTTTAAAATACCAAGCCTATCCTCTGCTGTTGATGGGTGCACGTGAATACATTTAAGGTGTAGAGTATGTTCTGGAGTACTGCACACGAAATTAATGACGGCGATTGCTTCCGATGAGGGGGAAGGATTATGGGATTGAGAGTGTGGGTCCATGATGAGCTAAATTTACCTGTAAGCTTTTCTTTCTTTTATATATGAGCAGTAGTGTGCTGATAAATGTTTAACAACCAGCTCTCCTGGAATTTAAAAAAAAAACCCTGATTTACAGCATTTGTGGATTTCTGCAGTGCAACATTCTGTGTGTGTGCGTGTGCGTGCATGTCTAAAAACTGGAAGCATTGATGACAATATTAACAATCCTCAGTTCTGTATGATGAAAATATATGTATTTGTTTTCTTCTAAAGTTTTATGTACATTTTGAATTTCTTGAAAAGAGACAATTCTATAAGAATCAGAATGGGTAAAAAATACCTGGCAGTTTAAATTATAATTGGAAGTGGAGTAAAGCAGGGCTTTATCTTAGGTGCCCTTCTCCATACCTCCCACTTAAATGACTTGATAATTGTTGACTATATTGAATAAATACACATTAAATCAAGCATTAAATCTGCTGCTGACATGGTTTGATGATCCAGGAGGAGCCTTCAGAAATAGCAATGGTTTACAGTCATATTAAAAGAAACAAAACAAAACTGGGCACCTGGGTGGCTCGGTCAGTTAAGAATCTGACTTCAGCTCAGGTCATGATCTCATGGTTCATGATTTCGAGCCCTGCTTCGGGTGAGCCCCGCTTCTCTCTCTCTCTCCCAGCCCTTCATGGGATTCTCTGTCTCTCTCTCTCTTTCTCCCTCTCTCTCTGCCCCCGCTCACTTGCACCACCCTCTCGCTCAAAAACAACAACAACAACAACAACAACAACGAAACCTTGTAAGAAAACCCCCCAGGCAACTGAACAGAATGGTGTAAATGATTCCCAAGTATCCCTCATGGGGTCTGACACTTTGTTGACATGCTATCAGAATATGTCTCACTCTGTGGATGCACCACAAAAACACAGTTGCTGGATCATTTGGACAACATATTTTTTAATGAGCTTCGAAATCTTAGAGAAGTGATGATATATTATCCTGCTGTATTTTGACTGTTACTGCTTTCGGTTACTGCAAATGGAAAGAGGCTCAGCTGTAAGTGTGGAGAGAACGAAGCAGTTCAATGTAGTAGCAGGAGCCTCAGTTCCCTGTTCATCTGCTATTTATTGAGTCCCTACAATGAATTGAGTTCCTCTGCCTTTAAAACAGTTGTGAGCTTATCAGGCGTGCGCTTCTCGGAAGCACGCACAGCAAGGAAGCTCTTCTATGCTTAGGGATTGAATCTTTCCTTTGGTTTCTGGAGTTCAAAATGGGAAACCAGGAATCCAGAAAGAAAGGCCTCAGAATGCCTCTTTTCTCCCTCTTCTAGTAACAATTTATAATTGATTTTAGAAGTTATATTCAGAAATCTATTCTATAAATAAGCTACAGGATATCTGTATTGGGAACTGTATATTTACAAAATTAATATTTTATAAACAAATTCTGTGTATATTATAAATCATATTTATAAAAATTACAAATTTATAAGATAAATTAAGAATAAATGTAGATTTATAAAACATACATTTTATAAATTATTCGTAGTTCGATAATATATATATGAATTTTCTATGTTCTCTAAAAAAATTCTATTTTTACAAATAACCTCTGGGGTGAATTAGATATTAATAAAGAACATTTGTGTTTTGGCGTTAGCTATAAAAAGAATTATTACTTGCTATGACAATTTAATATTAAACATTTGTGTGAAATCAAATACCCTGGGGGGGGCGCCTGGGTGGCTCAGTGGGTTGAGCATCCGACTTCAGCTCAGGTCATGACCTTGTGGTTTGTGAGTTCAAGCCCCACACTGGGCTCTGTGCTGACAGCTCAGATCCTGGAGTCTGCTTAGCATTCTGTGTCTCCCTTTCTCTGCCCCTCCCCTGCTCACACTCTATCTTTCTCTCTGTCTCAAAAATAAATAAACATTAAAAAAAAATCAAATACCCTAGGTAAAACCTTTCCACAGAGATGCCAATAAGTTGGATATTCTTGACCATTTCCAGCCTATATAGCATGCTTTTTAGGCAGATGATGCTTCACAGAACCAGGATCATTGTTTTGTTGCCTAAAAAAAAATCTGCAGTCTCAATACCCAGGAATTATCCTTCTAAACTTTGACATATTTTTCTTCCAACCTTTTATATATATCTAACATATATATTGTACAATATATTCATAGTCTTTGACCTTCACTGGATATTAAAATCACTAGGGGAAGGTTTTTAAAAATACCAGTGCCAGGATCCCACACCCAGAACATTTGAATCAATCTCTGGGCGAGAGATCCAGGCATAGGTATTTTTAGAAGCTCCTTGGGTAAATTTAATGTGCAGTTCAGGTTGAATGCTAGTATAATGTATTTATATCATTTTGGATATTTTTGGTGGCAAGTAACAGAAACACCATTGAAAACTGACTTAAAAAATAATTTTTTTGGGGTGCCTGGGTGGCTCAGTTGATTGAGAGTCCAACTCTTGATTTCAGTTCAGGTCATGAACCCAGGGTCATGATCAAGCCCTGCGTCTGGCTCTGCACTGAGCGTGGAGCCTGCTTGAGATTCTCTCTCTCTCTCTCTCTCTCTCTCTCTCTCTCTCTCTGTCTGCCCCTCTTTCCTGCTCATGTGCAAACACTCTCTGAAGTGAAATAAAATTTATAAATAAATAAATAAACAAACAAATAAATATTTTGGTTCCTGTTAATTGAAAAGTCTAGACATAATGAAGGCTTCTAGCATCGTGTGATCAGACTCCACCTAAGTTTCTCTGAAAGCCTCTTGGCTGCTCTCTTTAATGTGCCAGTTTCCCTCATGGTTCAAATCTTGAGGGAAAAGGACCATAGCTTCTGCGGACTCATAGCAAGCTTTGAATGAAAGTCCTAAGTTCTCCTCTGATTAGACTAATATGAATGAAGAACTGTGGCCTGACGACCACTGTGGGCTGTTGCCGTAGGCTTAGTAGTGCCCAGCAAGGAGCAGACATTGCCAAAGGGAGAACGGAAATGGGATGCTTTTTAGGAAGGGAACAAGGGGGGTTAGGTGTTGAATGGGCAATCAACAAATGTTTGCATTCTACTCCATAAAGGTGTTGAGCCATTTGTTTTTTTTCAAATTGTTCAGGGTATATTTATGTTAATTTTCCTATTAACAGTGAAAGTAACAAGCAGCACTAATATATAGATTCATAACAAAAATAAGATATATATGATATCATATTAACTGTTCCATTGAGATCTGAACATATGGAACATAAGGAAACAGTGCTCCATATAGCCACTTTTTTTTTTTAAGTTTTCTTTATTTAAGGAGTCTATACCCAACTTGGGGCTTGAACTCACAGTCTTGAGACAAAGAGTTGCATGCTCTGCTGACTGAGCCAGCCAGGAGTCCCTAGCCACTTTGCATCATATTAGGTATAGCTTATTATCCTAATTTAAAAATACACACAGTATTATATTTAAATGTATTTTGAAACATGAGTTTTAATTAGCTACATAATAGCCTATCATATGAACTATTATTTAACCTTTGCCCTTTCTTTGTACATTTTAAGCGTCTTCTAATGGAGCAATCACTGGCTTTAAACTATTTATGACCATATGGCCCAATTTGCCTGGGACTATCGCTGTTAATGCCTATTGTCCTGGAATGATTGTTAACAATGCCCTATTTAACTCTCAAAAATATCCTAGTTTGGAGGAAAAATGATATCATCTGAATTTAAACATAAATATCTAGTATGTGTCCATTTATCTGATCATTTCCTTAAGACAGATTCTTGGAAAAGGAATTTCTGGGCCAAAGAACAGAAACATTTTTAAAGATTCTTGATACATATTGATAAGTTGTTTTTCAGAAATTACACCGTATGGTACTCTAACCAGTAGTGAATGAGATAGACTGTCTCCTAAAACTCTTATCAGCACTGAATTTTACCTTTTTCTTCCCCCCCCCCCTTTTTTTTTACATTTGCCAATTTGATAGGAGAAAAAAGAATAATAATAATCTGATTAGTTCTTTGATTATTGATAAGTCTGAATATTATTTCCACATGCTGAGTGTCCATTTGTATATCTTATTTTGTGGCTTGTTTATGTTCTTTGATCATTAAGAGTCTTTTGTATATGAATACTTTATCCACAATGTTTATTGAAATTTTTCCTGTTTGCACTTTGTTTATTGTCTCCTTTCTGACCTTACAGGCTTTAACTTGATATTTAAATATCACTACTTTCCTTTTTTCCTCCATTGTTTTTTTTATTTGAGAGAGAGAGAGAGAGAGAGAGAGAGAGAGAGAGAGAGAGAGAACGAGTCGGGGGAAAGGGGCAGAGGGAGAGAGAGAGAATCCCAAGTAGGGATGTGATGTGGGGCTCAAGCCCATGACCCAAGGATCATGACTTGAGCCCAAATCCAGAGCTGGACACTCAACCGACTGAGTCACCCAGGTGCCCCTCCCCATTGCTTTTAGTTTGGAAAAGTCCTTTTTCATCCTGACAGCAGATATTTATATTTACAATCTACCTTAAATACCCTTATACTTTTTTTTTTTAAAGAAATTAACTCTTGAATACATTTGGAATTCATTTTGGTATAAACTTTGAAGAAATGTTCTTACCTTATTTTGCTTTTCCAATAAAACAATTTCTCCTCTATTTGATTGGAATTGTGTTAGAGATATAACTTAGGGAAGAACTGACATCTTTATGATTATCAGCCTTATGCTTATAATCCAGGTACATTATACATCTCTCCATGTATTCTAGTCTTTTTTATCTTTTGGTGTATTCAGAGTTTTCTTCTAATAGGTCTTGTATACCTCTTAGTGAGATTATTTCTAATTATTTCATATAATATATTTTCTCATAGGTTATTACTGTTATCTGGGAAGGCTGTTTATATTGTATATTTATTTTTTGTATGCAGCCACTTACTCTCTTAGATTTTCAGTTGATTGATATATTGACATTTCTAAGAAGATAAGCATATATTCAAAAAGAATTATAATTATGTGTCCTTTTTAAAATTAAAAAAAAATGTTTATTTATTTTTGACAGAGAGAGAGAGAGAGATAGACAGAGCATGAACGGGGGAGGGGCAGAGAGAGAGGGAGACACAGAATCCGAAGCAGGCTCCAGGCTCTGAGCTGTCAGCTCAGAGCCCGACGCGGGGCTCAAACTCACAGACTGCGAGATCATGACCTGAGCTGAAGTCGGACGCTCAACCGACTGAGCCACCCAGGTGACCCAGTTATGTGTCCTTTTTAATAGTTACTTTCCTATTTAATTTTTCATGGTTTACTGATAGTATTTCTAGAAAATGTTCTTTTTTTCCCCCGTATTTGAGTCTATTTATTTATGCTTTTTTTTCTTTTTTTTATTAACTTGTTTTATTTTTTATTTTTTAAAAATTTACATCCAAATTAGTTCGCATATAGTGCAACAATGATTTCAGGAGTAGATTCCTTAATGCCCCTTACCCATTTAGCCCATCCCCCCTCCCATAACCCCTCCTGTAACCCTTATTTTGTTCTCCATATTTATGAGTCTCTTCTGTTTTGTCCCCCTCCCTGTTTTTATATTATTTTTGTTTCCCTTCCCTTATGTTCATCTGTTTTGTCTCTTAAAGTCCTCATATGAGTGAAGTCATATGATTTTTGTCATTCTCTGACTAATTTCACTTAGCATAATACCCTCCAGTTCCATCCACGCAGTTGCAAATGGCAAGATTTCATTCTTTTTGAGTGCCGAGTAATACTCCATTGTATATATATACCACATCTTCTTTATCCATCCATCCATCAATGGACATTTGGGCTCTTTCCATATTTTGGCTATTGTTGATAGTGCTGCTATAAACATGGGGGTGCATGTGTCCCTTCGAAATAGCACACCTGTATCCCTTGGATAAATGCCCAGTAGTGCAATTGCTGGGTCGTAGGGTAGTCCTGTTTTTAGTTTTTTGAGGAACCTCTATACTGTTTTCCAGAGTGACTGCACCAGCTTGCATTCCCATCTAGAAAATGTTCTTAATGCTGATTGTAGGGGGAATTCTTGTTTTGTCTCTGAATTTAAAGGGTATGTGTGTGTGTGTGTGTGTGTGTGTGTGTGTGTATATACACATATTCATTTTAATCACCTGGTGTTCATCATGACAAGAATACTCCTTATCCCCATCATCTATTTCACCCATCCTCCCCACACCCTCTCCCCTCTGGTAACAATCTGTTTGTTCTCTACAGTTAAGAGTCTGTTTCTTGGTCTGTCTGTCTGTCTTTTTCTCTTTTTCCCCCTTTGCTCATTTGTTTTGTTTTTTAAATAATACATATGAGTGAAATAATGTATTAATTGTCTTTCTCTGACTGACTTATTTACTTACCATTATAGGCTCTAGTTCCATCTATGTCATTGCAAATGGCAAGATTTCATTCTTTTCTATGGCTGAGTAATATTCCATTGTGTATCTGTGTATGCACACACAGACACACAGACACACACACACACACACACACTCCACATCTTCTTTATCCATCCATTAATCAATGGACACTTGGGCTGCTTCCATATCTTGGCTATTGTAAATAATGCTGCTATAAACATAGGGGTGCATATATCCTTTTGAATTAGTGTTTTTGTACCCTTTGGGTAAACACCCAAAACTGATTGCTGAAACATAGGGTAGTTCTATTTTTAACTTTTTGAGGCAACTCCATATTGTTTTCCAGAGTGGCTCCATCAGTTTGCCTTCCCACCAACAGTGTAATAGGATTCCTTTTTCTTCATATCCATGCCAACACCTGTTGTTTCTTGTGTTGTTGAGTTTAGTCATTCTGACAGGTGTGAGGCGATGTCTCGTTGTAGTTTTGATTTGCATTTCCCTGATGGTCAGTGATGTTGAGCAGCTTTGCATGTCTCTGTTGGCCATCTGTATGTTTTCTTTGGAGAAATGTCTGTTCATGTCTTCTGCCCTTTTTTAATTGCATTACTTGTTTTTTGAGGGGTTCAGTTGTGTCAATTCTTTATATATTTTGGATACTAACCCTTTATTGGATATGTCATTTGCAAATCTTTTCTCCCATTCCATAGGTTGTCTTTTAGTTTTGTTGATTGTTTCCTTTGCTGTGCAGAAGCTTTTTATCTTGATGTAGTCCCAATAGTTTATTTTTGCTTTTGATTCATTTGCCTCAGGGTAACTATCTAGAAAAAAGTTGCTATGGCCGATGTCAGGCAAATTATTACCTGTGCTCTCTTCATGGATTTTTATGGTTTCAGGTCTTACATTTATGTCTTTAATCCATTTTGAATTTATTTTTGTGTATGGTGTAAGATAGTGGTCTAGTTTCATTCTGCAGGTTGCTGTCTAGTTTTCCCAGCACCATTTGTTGAAGAGAGTGTCTTTTTCCCATTGGATATTCTTTCTTGCTTTGTCAAAGATTAATTGACCATAAAATTGTGGGGTTATTTCTGAGTTTTTTATTTTGTTCTATTCATCTATGTGCCTATTTTGTGTCAGTACCATACTGTTTTGATCTCTACAACTTTGTAATATAACTTGATGTCTGAAATTATGATGCCTCCAGCTTTGCTTTTCATTTTCAAGATTCCTATGGTTTTTTAGGGTCTTTTGTGGTTCCATACAATTTTTAGAATTGTTTTTTCTTGTTCTGTGAAAAATGCTGTTGGTATTTTGATAGGGATTGCATTAAATGTGTAGATTGTTTTGTGTAGAATAGACATTTTAACAATATTTGTTCTTCTAATCCATGAGTATGGAATGTCTTTCCATTTCTTTGTGTCATCTTTAATTTCTTTCATCAGGATTTTATAGTTTTCAGAGTACAGGTCTTTCACCTATTTGGTTAGGTTTATTTCTAGGTATTTTATTAGTTTTGGTGCAATTGTAAATGAGACTGTTTTCTTAATTTCGCTTTCTGCTGCTTCATTATTGGTGTGTAGAAATGTAACAGATTTCTGTACATTAATTTTGTATCCTACAGCTTTACTGAATTCATTTATCAGTTCTAGTAGTTTTTTGGTGGCGTCTTATGGTTTATTATATACAGGATCATGTCATCTGCAAATAGTGATAGTTTTACTTATTTCTTGCTGATTGGGTGCCTTTTATTTATTTATGTTGTCTGATTACTGTGGCTAGGACTTCCAGTGCTATGCTGAATAGAAGTGGACATCCTTGTCTTGTTCCTGACCTTAGAAGAAAGGTGCTAAGTTTTTCCCCATTCAGTATGACGTTAGCTGTAGGTTTTTCATACATAGCTGTAGGTTTTTCAAACCTACTTTGTGGAGAGTTTTTATCATAAATGGATGTTGTACTTTGTGAAATGCTTTTTTCCATATATTAAAAATGATCATATGGTTCTTCCCTTTCTCTTCTTGGTGTGATGTATCACGTTGATTGATTTGTGAATATTTTTTAAAGTTTATTTATTTATTTTGGAAGAGACAGAGACAGTGCAAGTGGAGGAGGGACAGAGAGAGGGAGAGAGAGAATCCCAAGTGGGCTCTATGCTGCTAGCTCAGAGCCTGACATGGGGCTTGAACTCACAAAACTGTGAGATCGTGACCTGAGCAAAAACCAAGAGTCAAATGCTTAACCGACTGAGCCACCTAGGAGCCCTGATTGTGACTATTGAACCACCCTTGCAACTCAGGAATAAATCCTACTTCATGGTGGTGAATTATTTTTTTTAAATATTTTTGGATTTGGTTTGCTAGTGTTCTGTTGACGATTTTTGCATCCATGTTCATTACAGATATTGGCCCATGGTTATCTTTTTTTTGTGGTGTCTTTATCTGGTTTTGGTATCAGGGTAATGCTGGCCTGACAGAATGAATTTGGAAATTTTCCTTCCATTTGTATATTTTGGAATAGCTTAAGAAGAATTAAGTGTTACCTCTTCTTTAAAAATTTTTTTAACGGTAATTCATTTTTGAGAGACAGAGACAGAGTGCCAGTGGGGGAGGGGCAGAGAGAAAGGGAGACACAGAATCTGAAGCAGGCTCCAGGCTCTGAGCTGTCAGCACAGGGCCCGACGCGGGGCTCGAACCCATGAACTGTGAAATCATGACCTGAGCCAGAGTCGGACGCTTAACTGACTCAGCCACCCAGGTGCCCCTTACCTCTTTCTTTAAATGTTTGGTAGAATTTGCCTGTGAAGCTATCTGGTCCTGGACCTAAGAAACATTTTTATCTTAATAAAGAAACATCCTTCTAGTTCAAGTTTATTAAGAGATTTTTAATTGTGTTTTTTAAAATTGAATTTAGCCAAAAGTCCCTCTGTTATTTGTGTTTATAAACACAATATTTTCTTCCTTTGCTGTATTGATGTGATCAATAGTGTGGTTAGGTTTAATTATATTGAACTATCCTTCTATTCTTAAACCATATTTCATATAATTCATATTATTATTTTTATATGATGTTGGATTCACTTTGCTGGTAATTTATATTTAATTTTTGCACATATACTCATAAATAAAAGTGGTCTTATGTTTGTGTGTGTGTGTGTGTGTGTGTGTGTGTGTGGGTGTGCACGTGCTACCTTTATCAGCTTGGAATAAGGATTATGGTTATTTAAAAAAAATAAATGGAAAGGTTTCTATTTGTATCCTTGGTTTTAAATTTCATAGCTGTCCTTTTGATTTCTTTTTTTCTTCATTTCCTTTCTTAACCTTTGCTTTGCATTTCTGTTTTATCCCACCTTCAAAGTAACTGTTACCTGGTACCTTTTCACTTGACCATGAGCTCTAAGAGGGTAGGGACAGGGTCTGTATTTTCTCTTCATTCTATCCCCAGATCCTCGGAGCAGAGATGTAAGAAGATGGATGTGGAAATGATCTATTCTATAACCCAGAGAACTTTGGTGATGGGCTTTACATATTAGAATCATTTCTTCCTTTATGTTTCACCACCCTCTCTCACTTGCTTCTCCTATTTATTAACCTCCCCTTTACTCCTTAACTTCTTGTGGTCTTTCCACCATTCCCAGTGCTCTATTGAAACCACTCAAGTCTGCTCTCACCAGTGACCTTTTAATTGCCCAAGTGACCTTTCCTTGTTTCTCATTTTCCTTGCTTTCTCTGTAATAATGGACACTGTCGTTACCTTTAAATTCTCTCTTGTCTTGGCATCTGGTGCTGTGCACGACTTCTTCTTTCTCTTCCACCTCCAACCACTCCTGTCTGATGGTCACTCAATTCTCATCTTTTCTAAAACTCTTAAAATGTGCACATTCTTTCCACCAGATTCTGTCTTCAACTTTTGCTCTTTTCTGTATACACCCTCAGTCATTGAATTCACTTCTGTGTCATGAACTATGCAGGTGACATGTGTGAAAGTTCCTAGTACAGTAACTATCATATGGTAGATGGTCAAGAAATGTTACCTCAATTTGGACTTCAAATCTCTATGTCTAGGCTTGACCACTCCTAAACCCCAGTTTTTTTCTGAACCCCAATTCTGAGTTTCCAACTGGTTATCAAATCTTTTCAGTGGGGCATCCTTTTAACCCTTCAAATTCACTATGTGTATAAATAAACTCACCAATTTCCCTACTCCCATTCTCTTCTCTTCAATTTTTGAATTTCTATGTCTTGTAATAATTTGGCCATAACTTAATAGTTCCATTCCTGAGACAGCTCATGTTATAAAAAAAAGTCTCATTGCACAAAACAAGTTTTCCAACGAGAAAACAGAAGTAGGGTGGGCTAGAGCAGAGGTATCTAACTCAAATGTCTACAGGCAATAGAAAGATAATACAGATTGGATGAAATTAGTCCGGTGTAAGACAATGTCCACGGGTGGGATCAGTGGAGAATGGAGAGTACATGCTTTGTATAATGTGGATGGTGCATGAACAAATTACGGTCATGCAAAAATGTTGGCCTAATATTGCAAAATGTCAAGGTTTTTCAGGAGAAGCTGGACATTTAAAAAAACTTTAATGTCAAATTCCAAATGTTGGCAACTAATTCAGTTAAAAAATATTTGAGTCCAAACAAAATACGTCTGTGGGCTGCTGGTTTGTGATCTCTGCACTAGAGCGTTTTCAGACTCATAATTACAATGCTATTTTTCCTGTAGGGATTTTTAATAATCAGCTTTATTGAAGGATAATTTGCATATAGTAAAATGCATCTGGTTTAGATGTATAGGTCAGTGAGGTGGTTTTGTTGTTGTTCTTAAACCTTTTTTTAAATGTTTTTATTTATTTTTGAGAGAGAGAGCGTGAGTGGGGGAGGGACAGAAAGAGGGACAGAGGTCCGAAGCAGGCTCTGAGCTGATAGCAATGAGCCCGTGTGGGGCTCGAACTCATGAACTGCGAGATCATGACCTGAGCCAAAGATGGACACTCAACTTTGCCACCAGGCACCCCTGTTGTTGTTTTTAACAAATACATACACTGGTATAACCACTACCCAAGTCAGAATGAATAACATTTCCTTGCACCTTTCTAGTAAATCCTTCCCAACCCACAGCTGCTGTTCTGATTTATGCTACCATAGTTTAGTTTTGCCTGTTATAAAACTTCATTTATTTTTATTATTAAAAAATTTTTTAATGTTTATTTTTCAGAGAGAAAGACAAAGTGAGCATGAGTGGGGGAGGGGCAGAGAGAGAGAAGGAGATGCAGAATCTGAAGCAGGCTCCAGGCTCCGAGCTGTCAGGACAGAGTCTGACATGGTGATCGAACCCATAAACTGTGAGATCATGACTTGAGCCAAAGTCTGATGCCTAACCAACTGAGCCACCCAGGCGCCCCTAGAACTTCGTTTAAATGGCATCAAACAGTATGTACTCTTTTATGTCTGGATTCTTTCACTGGGCATAATGTTTTGAGATCCATTCATGTTCTCTTGCATATCAATAGTTCATTCTTTTTATTGAGATGTAGTATTTCATTTTATAAATATACAACAATTTGTTTATCCATTTTCCTGTTGTCGATCTATTTTACTGGATGTTTTTGGGTTGTTTCCTATAGGAATTTTAAGTAAAAGTAGAGTTTAAAAAAATAACATGGGGATCCTGGGTGGTTCAGTCAGTTGAGTGTCTGACTTCAGCACAGGTTATGATCTCACAGTTTGTGAGCTAGAGCCCTGCATCAGGCTAGCTGCTGTCAGCATGGAGCCTGCTTTGGATCCTTTGCCCATCCCCCCCCCCGCCCCAATCCTGCTCACACATACGTGCACTCTCTCTCTGTCTCAAAAATAAATAAACATTAAAAAATAATAATGATAAATGTTTACCTATAAAACCTAGACATCACTGAGTCAATCCAGGGTTAAAATTTTTTTTTTTTTTTACTTGAGAGAGGGAGGGGGAGGGGCAGAGGGCGAGAGAATCCCAAGCAGGGCTGAGCGTGGAGTCCAACGTGAAGCTAAATCCCATGACTCTGGGATCAGGACCTGAGCCAAAATCAAGAGTCGTTTGCTCAACCGACTGAGCCACCCAGGCGCCCCTCCAATTTTTTATTATAGTCAGCGTTTGTTTAAGAGTAAGTTGCCTTTCTGTTCCTCTCACTTCCATTGTCTTTAGCTTGGATTTCTTCCACATCCCTGTCACTTTTATCATGCAGCATCGATTGTCAACTATAAACAAACCACCAGTGTGCAATGCATGCAGAGATGTGACCCTAGCAATAACTGCTTCCTCACTTGAGATACTTGTTCCTGATGACAGTGCTCACTATTTAGTTATAGCTTTTATAGGTCTATATGATGCACATCATATATCCTAATTAATTAATTGTGTTTGGAAACCTTACTGGTAGGAGAAATGCCTATTTGCCATTCCTGGATATTCAGCCTAGAAACTTTGTTTGATGTGTAAACAGAAGGACAGTGGCTGAATTTATTACTGCTCTTATGTTAGTTAGCCTTGAATACTTAGCCATTGAATCTTTGTGAATCTAAACCTTGAGATAAAACTGAAAATATATCAAATATCAGAATATTTGATGTGTACATTTATGAATTCATTCCACAAATATTTAATTTTGTTTGTTCTGATTTTTTAGAAAATAAATACAGTTGAAGCATCTTCTATACCCTTCCAAGGTCTCAATGCCCTCTCTCCTTCTCTCCCCAGTGATAACCACTATCCTGAACTTGATATTTAACATTTCCATGCATATGTGTATAGTTTTAGTGGATATATATCCATAAATGATATTTAGTATTGCTTTCCCTTTTTAAAACTACACAAGCAGCAGCATCTCATATTTAGCACTTTGCAACTTGTTACTTTTTATTCAATGTTATGTTTGTGAGACTTTCCACGTTGATCCACAAAGCTCTAGTTCATTCGCAATAACTTCTCTGTAGTGTTCAACCGAATGAATGTGTCACAGTGCATTCATTCCTCCATTCTCCTGCTGATGGTCATTTAGATGGCTCTTAAATTCTGTTACCATAAGTACAGCAATGAGCATTCCTACACTAGTCTCCTTATGTGCATATGTGGAAGAGATTCTCTAGGGCTTTAGAAATGGTATTGCTGGGTCCCTCTTCTCCTCCCCATCAAATGCTTCAGTAGCTCCTTCACAATTACTAACTGTACTTTCTCTCGGAATTTCTCCGAGATTTTTCAACTTTATGATGGCACTACAGCCATATGCATTCAGTAGAAACTGTACTTCAAGATTTGAATTTTGATCTTTTCCTGGGCCGGTGATATGCAGTAAGATACTGTCCTGATGCTGGGCGGTGGCAGCGAGCTGCAGCTGCCAGGCAGCCACGTGATTGTGAGGGTCAACAACTGATACACTGACAACATTCCACGCCCATACAATCATTCTGTTTTTCACTTTCAGTACAGTGTTTGGCGAATTACATGAAATATTCAAAACCTCATTATAAAATAGGCTTTGTGTTAGATGATTGTGCCCAAGTAAGTGTTCTGAACACATTGAAGGTAGGCGAGGCTAAGCTATGATGTTCGGTAGGTTAGGTGTATTACGTGCATTTCAACTTACAATATTTTCAACTTAGGATGAGTTTGTCAAGACCCAAACCCCATTGGAAATTGAGGAAGATATGTATTAGAACATTTACGCAGACTTAAGATTCATGCATGTTTTTTTTAGAAAAATTTGTAAGTTTATTTATTTATTTTGAAAGTGAGACAGAGAGAGAGAGCACACAGGAACAGGGGAGGGGCAGAGAAAGAGGGAGACACAGAATCTGAAGCAGGCTCTAGGCTCTGAGCTGTCAGCACAGAGCCCGACACGGCTTGAACCCATGAACTGTGAGATCGTGACCTGAGCTGAAATTGGATGCTTAAGGGACTCAGCCACCCAGGTGCCCCAGATTCACCCATATTTGTATATTTCATTTACTGTATTTACTAGAATTGTTTAATTAACTTGTTTAACTTTTTAGTGCTTGCTAGGGGCATTTAAAGTCTTTAAAAAGAAAATTAAATATATTTGAAAATGCAGTTTGAATAGTTAAGGGAATTTAATTAATTAAGTTATAAATTGGACTGGTTAATAAATAGAATAACTTTGTAAATTGAAATGAAAAAATCAAGAAAAACCTGTTTTAAATGTTCTAACTTTAATCAATTGAAATTAAACCCATTTAATAGTAGCCTTTTTTTTGCATAAAAGTCACATTCAATCATACCAAGAACCTAGCATTGCAACTTTCTTTTAATTCTATTTAACTTTGTAATAACTGAATTTTTTCCAAATTTTTCATTATACCATTTATTAAATTGAGGCCACATTTTTTTCCTGCCATTCCCATTTTACTGCTCTGATCTAGACTGGTTGTTCTCAAGGCCTGTTGCACAGCCATTAGCACTGAACTTTCTTCTCCTTCCTTTCTTTCTCTATCCTTACCCCTCCATCCTGTTGCTTGGAACATGGATGCATGTGATGGTGCACCAGCTGGGACCATGCATGTGAGATAAGCACCCAGGGAAAGATGAAGCAACAAGATAAAAGAAGCCCAGATCTCTGACTAGGATTCTTGGTTGCTTTTCCATAATGTTTAATTTAAAAATTTTAAAATTACTCTTTTTGAAATAATTTCTGACTTAAAAAAATGGAACAGTAGTGCAAAGAATTCTTATATTTATGTAAATGCCCTGCATGCCAGTAGTATGATGATCAAAATCAGGAAATTAATTATGATAAAATAGGGGCACCTGGGTGGGTCAGTCGGTTGAGTGTCCGATTTCAGCCTAGGTCATGATCTCACGGTTCGTGGGTTCGAGCCCCACATCGGGTTCTCTGCTGTTAGCGCAGAGCACGCTTTGAAACCTCTGTCCCTCTCTCTCTGCCCCTCCCCAACATGTGCTCTTTCTTAAAATAAACTTTAAAAAATAATGATAAAATAATCTCATTGACATAATTCACTCAAATTTCATCAGTTACTCACTAATGCCATTTTTTTCCAGGATACAATCCAGGAGCACATGAAGTGTTAAGCCTCCTTAGTCCCCTTTAATCTGTGACAGTTCCTCCGTCTTTTTGTTTTTCAACGTTTTTTATTTATTTTTGGGACAGAGAGAGACAGAGCATGAACGGGGGAGGGGCAGAGAGAGAGGGAGACACAGAATCGGAAACAGGCTCCAGGCTCCGAGCCATCAGCCCAGAGCCTGACGCGGGGCTCGAACTCACGGACCGCGAGATCGTGACATGGCTGAAGTCGGACGCTTAACCGACTGCGCCACCCAGGCGCCCCTCCTCCGTCTTTTTGTGCCTTCCATGATCTGACACTTTTTAAAAATTGAGATATAATTGACATTAGCATTTAGCATTATATTAGTTTCAGCTGTACAACAGAGTTTGTTTCTTGTAATAAGAACTTTTAAGACTAATGCTCAACAACTTTCAAATATATAATACAATATTACTAACTATAGTTACCATGCTGTACGTTACATCCCATGACTTTTTAAAAAGTTTATTTATTTTGAGCGAGGAGAGGGAGAGACAGAGAGAGAAGGAGAGAGAGAGAATCCCAAAAGGTCTGTACTGTCACCAGAGCCCAACTCAGGGCTGTATCTCACGACTTACAGGATCGCGACCTGAGTGGAAACCAAGAGTTGGATGCTTAACCGACTGAACCACCCAGGCGCCTTCCCATGACTTTTTCTTAAACAGACATTTAAAAATTACACAAGTAAGCATATACTTGTAACCCGTGATCAGTGCTATGATGGAATAGTTGAGTCCTATTATTTGCACTCTCTATACACTCTATAAAGTCACCGCTGACACTGAATTAGTGGATCCTGAACCATTGCTCCTGGGAAATACAGGGTTAATCCCTGTGAGCCTCTGGTCACAATATTTTCATCAATTGATCAATATATAACCTTGTTTTATTCGTGTCTCTGTTCAAAGACACTTTAATATACATTATTGATTCATTACATTGAACTCACAGCTGACAGTACTATAACTCATGCCTGAATGAAGCTTATCTAGCACATGTAGAACTTATTTATTTTAAAACTGGGAGTTTGTACCTATTGACTTCCTACACCCATTTTGCCTACCCCCTCACCTTGCCTCTGGCAACTCCCAATTTATTGTCTACATCTATGAGCTTGGGGTTTTTTTTTTTTCTTAGATTCCACATAGAAGAGAGATCATACAGTATTCATCTTTCTCTGTCTGAGTTATTGCATTTGGCATAATACCTTCAATGTCCATCTATGCCATCTCAAATGGCAAGATTTCCTTTTTTATGCCTGAGTAATATTCCAGTGTGTGTGTGTATGTGTGTGTGTGTGTGTGTGTGTGTGTGTACATACAAGATTTTTAAAAGTTTATTTATTTTGAGAGAGAGAGAGAGAGAGAGCATGAGCAGCGGAGGAGCAGAGAGAAAGGGAGGGAGTGAATCCCAAGCAGGCTCCACACTGTCAGCTCAGAAGCCTGGAGGGGCTTGAACCCACAAACCATGAGATCATGACCTGAGCCCAAATCAAGAGTTGGACACTTAACCGACTAAGCCACCCAGGTGCCACCACATACCACATCTTTATCCATTCATTGATGGTCAGGGTCTTTCATATCTTGACTAGTGTAAATAATGTTGCAATAAACATAGGGTACAAGTTAGTGTTTTAACTTCCTTTGGATAAATACCCAGAAGTGGAATTGATGGATCATATAATAGTTCTATTTTTAATTTTTTGAGCGTGACCCGATACTTTCTAAGAGTATCTGCCAGGTATTTTATAGAATTTCTCTCAATTTTCGTTTGTCTGATATTTCCTTACGATTAAATTCACGTTATGCATTTTTGGTGGAAATAGCAAAGAAATGATGTTGTGTCCTCAGTGCATTATATCCGGGGGCACATGATGTTCTGTCCCATTATTAGTAATGTTAGGGTTTTTTTAGTTTTAAAAACTTTTTATGAAAATGTAACACACAGAGAAAAAGCAAAATGATTATACATTCATCACAAAATTAACATACCCACAGAACTACCACCAGGCTAAAAAAATAAAACATTACTAACATTCCAAATGTTTCTATCGTATCTCTTCCCTATTTTTACTCCTCATCTTCCTCCAAAATAACCACTGTCCTGAAATTATTTTACTTGAAATTATTTTACTTATTCTTGAACTTCATAAATAAAATTGAAATTATTTTACTTATTCTTGAACTTCATAAATAAAATCATACAGATTGTATTCTTTTGTGTCTGGCTTCTTATATTCAAACATGTTTGTGCTGTCCATCGAATGGTTGTGAATGCCTATATATTTTCATTTCTATGTTGTATCCGTGGTAATATTAGTTTTGATCAGTTGGTTAAGTTGCCCATTTGTTGTTTCTTTTATTGTGGTAAGAATACACTTGACGTAAAATTTACCATTTGCTTATATAATCTGTTGATATTTAGTACCTTTACAATGTTGTGTCACTACCACTGCTATCTAGTCCTAGAATATTTTTGGTTTTTGGCCAAAAGGAAAACTCATACCGTTAACCAGTAACAAGGCATTCCCCCTACCCCAAACCTCAGGCGAATACTAATCTGTTTTCTGTCTCTACGGATTTGCCTATTCTAGATATTTCACATAAGTGGAATCCTAAATATGGGACCTTATGTATCAGGCTTCTTTCTCTCAGCATTTGATTCTAAAATTCATCCATGTTGTAACATGTATTGGGGCTTCATTTCTATTAGTGGTTGAATAATATTTCATGGTATGGTTATTCCACATCTTGTTTATGCACTCATCAGTTGATGGACATTTAAGCTGTTTCCACCTTTTGGCTATCATGAATAATGCTGCTATGAAGATTAGTTATAAGTTTTGGCGTGAACATGTGTTTTCGGTTCTTTTGGGTATATTCTTAGGAGGGCAATTGCTGGGTCATAGAGTAATTTAATGTTTAACATCGTTGAGGAATTATCAAACTGTTTTCCATACTGGCTGCACAATTTGCATTCCCATCAGAAATGTGTGAGGGTGCTAATCTCCGTATATATTTGCTACAACTTGCTATTTTCTCTGTTTTGATTATAGCCATCCTAGTGGGTGTGAAGCTCATGGTTTTGATTTGCATTTCCCTAATGACTACTAATGTTGAGCATCTTTTCTGTATGGATGGTAGGTAGGAGTGTTCCTATTTTCATTTCTGATTTTAGTAATTTCCATCTTCTCTCTTTCTCCTTAGTTTAGCTAAAGGTTTATCCATTTTATTGATCTTTTCAAAGAACCACATTTTTATTTTTTATTTTTTTATTTTATTTATTTATTTTTTATTTTTTTTTATATATATGAAATTTATTGACAAATTGGTTTCCATACAACACCCAGTGCTCATCCCAAAAGGTGCCCTCCTCAATACCCATCACCCACCCTCCCCTCCCTCCCACCCCCCATCAACCCTCAGTTTGTTCTCAGTTTTTAACAGTCTCTTATGCTTTGGCTCTCTCCCACTCTAACCTCTTTTTTTTTTTTTTTCCTTCCCCTCCCCCATGGGTTCCTGTTAAGTTTCTCAGGATCCACATAAGAGTGAAACCATATGGTATCTGTCTTTCTCTGTATGGCTTATTTCACTTAGCATCACACTCTCCAGTTCCATCCACGTTGCTACAAAAGGCCATATTTCATTTTTTCTCATTGCCACGTAGTATTCCATTGTGTATATAAACCACAATTTCTTTATCCATTCATCAGTTGATGGACATTTAGGCTCTTTCCATAATTTGGCTATTGTTGAGAGTGCTGCTATGAACATTGGGGTACAAGTGCCCCTATGCATCAGTACTCCTGTATCCCTTGGATAAATTCCTAGCAGTGCTATTGCTGGGTCATAGGGTAGGTCTATTTTTAATTTTCTGAGGAGCCTCCACACTGCTTTCCAGAGTGGCTGCACCAATTTGCATTCCCACCAACAGTGCAAGAGGGTTCCCGTTTCTCCACATCCTCTCCAGCATCTATAGTCTCCTGATTTGTTCATTTTGGCCACTCTGACTGGCGTGAGGTGATACCTGAGTGTGGTTTTGATTTGTATTTCCCTGATAAGGAGCGACGCTGAACATCTTTTCATGTGCCTGTTGGCCATCTGGATGTCTTCTTTAGAGAAGTGTCTATTCATGTTTTCTGCCCATTTCTTCACTGGGTTATTTGTTTTTTGGGTGTGGAGTTTGGTGAGCTCTTTATAGATTTTAGATAGTAGCCCTTTGTCCGATATGTCCTTTGCAAATATCTTTTCCCATTCCGTTGGTTGCCTTTTAGTTTTGTTGGTTGTTTCCTTTGCTGTGCAGAAGGTTTTTATCTTCATAAGGTCCCAGTAATTCACTTTTACTTTTAATTCCCTTGCCTTTGGGGATGTGTCGAGTAAGAGATTGCTACAGCTGAGGTCAGAGAGGTCTTTTCCTGCTTTCTCCTCTAAGGTTTTGATGGTTTCCTGTCTCACATTTAGGTCCTTTATCCATTTTGAGTTTATTTTTATAAATGGTGTGAGAAAGTGGTCTAGTTTCAACCTTCTGCATGTTGCTGTCCAGTTCTCCCAGCACCATTTGTTAAAGAGGCTGTCTTTTTTCCATTGGATGTTCTTTCCTGCTTTGTCAAAGATGAGTTGGCCATACGTTTGTGGGTCTAGTTCTGGGGTTTCTATTCTATTCCATTGGTCTGTGTGTCTGTTTTTGTGCCAAAAGAACCACATTTTTAAATAAATATTTTATTTTTTTTAAGTAATCTCTACACCCAGAGTGGCTCAAACTTATAACCCTGAGATCAAGAGTTGCATGCTCTTCTGACTGAGCCAGCCAGGCAACCCTCAAAGAACCAACTTTTGATTTCATTGATTTACTCCATTGTTTTTATATTCTGTATTTCATTTATATCTGCTGTGAAACATTATTTTATTCCCTCTGCTAGCTTTGGGTTTAGTTCTCTTTTTTCCTTATTCCTTAAGGTGGAAACTTGGTTATTAATTTGAGAACTTCCTTCTTTTTTTTATTTATTTATTTTTGAGAGGGAGAGAGAGAGGGTGGGAGGAGCAGAGAAAGAAGGAGACAGAGAATCCTAAGCAGGCTCTGTGCCATTAGTGCAGAGCCCGACACAGGACTCGAACTCACAAACTGTGAGATCATGACCTGAGTCAAAATCAAGAGACAGACACTTAACTGACTGAGCCACCCAGGAGCCCTTTCCTTCTTTTTTTAATGTAGGTGTTTACATATTTCCCACTGAACACTCCTTTAACTGCATCTTATGAGTTATGGTATGTTTCTTCTTCATTTCCATTCATCTTAAAATATTTTCCAATTTTTTTTTGTGATTTCTTCTCTGACCCATGGGTTATTTGAAGGTGTGTTGTTTCATTTCCACATCTGTGTACATTTCCCCATGTTCCTTCTGCTATTAATTTCTAGGTTCATTTTATTGTAGAGAAGATATTTTATATGATTTCAGTCTTTTCAAATTTATTAAGACTTATTTTGTGGCCTAACATATGGTTTATCTGGGAGAATATTCCATGTGTACTTGGGAAGAATAAATATTCTGCTCTTTTTGCATTGAATGTTCTGTATGCATCTGTTAGGTCTGGTTGGTTTATAATGTTGTCCTCTATTTCCTTATTGATCTTTTGTCTCGCTGTTCTAGTCATACTTGCTTCATATATTTTGGGGCTCTAATGTTAGATATGTCCAAGTGGTTTTTTTTAATGTTTATTTTATTTATTTTTGAGAAGGAGAGAGGAGAGAACAGGGCAGGGAGGGAGACAAAGGGTCCAACGTGGGGTCCACGTTGACAGCAGAGAGCCCAATGTGGGGCTCGAACTCACGAACCCATGGGATCATGACCTGAGCTGAAATTGGATGCTTAACTGACTGAGCCACCCAGGTGCCCCAGATATGTCTTTGTTTTTAATTGTTGTATCTTCTTTTCAAAAAAAATTTTTTTTAACACTTATTCGTTTTTAAGAGACGGAGAGACAGAGCGTGAGTGGGGGAGGGGCAGAGAGAGAGGGAGACACAGAATCTGAAGCAGGCTCCAGACTCTGAGCTGTCAGCACAGAGCCCGACGCAGGGCTCGAACTCACGAACTGTGAGATCATGACCTGAGCTGAAGTCGGGCGCTCAACCGACTGAGCCACCCAGACACCCCATTGTTGTATCTTCTTGATGGATTGACCCTTTTATCAATGTATAGAGTTCTTTGTCTCGTAAAAAATTTTGACTTAGACTCTTTTGTCTGATATTTGCATAGCCACTTCAGCTCTATCTTGGTTACTATTTTCATGGAGTAACTTTTTTCAACCTTTTAATCTTAAATCAATTGTGTCTTGAGTTCTAAAGTCTTCCATAGACTACATTTAGTTGGGCCATCCATCTGCCAACCTGTTTTTTAATTGCTGAGTTTACTTCTTTTGTTTTAATGCAATTATTGAATGGGAGGAACTTCTGCCATTTTACTACTTGTTTTCTATAATTTACCTCTTCTTTTGCTCCTTGGTTCCTCCATTACTGCTTTCTTTTGTGCTCAATTGATTTTTTTTTAGTGTGCATTTTGATTCCTTTCTCATTTCTTTTTCAGTATATATTTGTTGGTTATTTTCTTAGTGGTTACACGTTAAATGTATAACAAACAAATGTAAATTAATACTAACTTGGCTTTGCGGCGCCTGGGTGGCTCAGTCAGTTAACCGTCAATTTCAGCTCAGGTCACGATCCCATGGTTTGCCAGTTTGAGCCCTGGATCAGCCTGTCTGCTGTTAGCACAAGCCCACTTCAGACCCTCTGTCTCCCTCTCTCTCTGCCCCTCCCCTGCTTGTGCCCTCCCTCTCCTTCTCTCAAAAATGCATATTTTTTTAAAAAACTTTAAAAAAAGAAAAAATTACTAACTTGGCTTCAATTATATAAAGAAATTGTATATAAAACTCTGATCCTATACAGTTCTGTTCCCCCTTTATGTTGATATGGTAGCAAATTAAATCTTATACATTGTGTGCACATTAACATAGATTTATGCATTTTGCCTTTTATTATTTTTATTTTGTTTTTTTTCACATGATAAGTGTACTCTTTAATTCCCATCACCTATTTCCCGAAACCTCCCACCCCCCTCCCCTCTGGTAACCATTAGATTGTTCTCTACAGTTAAGAGTCTGTTTCTTGGTTTGTCTCTCTCTTTCTTTTCCCTTTGTTCATTTGTTTTGTTTCTTAAATTCCACATATGAGTGAGACCATGTGGTATTTGTCTTGGTCTTATTTTGTTTAGCATTATACTCTTTAGCTCCATCCATGTCTTTGCAAATGGCAAGATTTCCTTCTTTTCTATGGCTGAATAATATTCCATTGTATATATATCACATCTTCTTTATCCATTCATCTATCAATGGACACTTGGGCTGCTTCCATAGTTTGGCTATTGTAAATAATGCTCCTATAGACATAGGGTTGCATGTATCCCTTTCAATTAACGTTTTCATATATTTTGGGTAGATACCCAGTAGTGCAATTCATAGGGTAAGTTTTATTTTTAATTTTTTGAGGAACCTCTGTACTGTTTTCCAAAATGGCTGCACCAATTTGCATTTCCAGCAACAGTGAAACAGGGTTTCTTTTTCTCCACATCCTTGCCAATACCTGCTGTTTCTTGTGTTACCGATTTTAGCCCTTCTGACACGTGTGAGGTGATATCTATCTCATTGTAGTTTTGGTTTGCATTTCCTTGATGGTCAGTGATGTTGAGCATCTTTGTATGTGTCTGTTAGCCAACTGTATGTCTCCTTTGGAGAAATGTCTGTTCATGTCTTCTGCCCATTTTTAGTTGGATTATTTATTTTTGGGTGTTGAGCTGTATCAGTTATTTATATATTTTGGATACTAACCCTTTATTGGATATGTCATTTGCAAGTACCTTCTCCCATTCCATAGGTTGCCTTTTAGTTTTGTTGATTGTTTTCTTCACTGTGCTGAAACTTTTTATTTTCACGTAGTCCCAATAGTTTGTTTCATTTTCGCTTTTGTTTCCCTTGCCTCTGGAAACATATCTAGGAAAATGTTGCTACGCTGTTGTCAGACAGATTACTGCCTGTGCTCTCTTTGAGGATTTTTATGGTTTCAGGTCTCACATTTATGTCTTTAATCCATTTTGAATTTATTTTTTGCATGGTGTAAGAAAGTGGTCCAGTTTCATTCTTTTGCATGTTGCTGTCCAGTTTTCCCAACACTACTTGTTGAAGAGACTGTCTTTTTCCCATTGGATATTCTTTCCTGCTGTGTCAAAGATTAGTTGACCATATAATTGTGGGTTTATTTCTGGGTTTTCTGTTCGATTGCATTGATCTATATGCCTACTTTTGTGTCAGTACCATACTGTTTTGATTACTACAACTTTGTAATATAACTTGAAATCGGGAATTATACTTCTGGTTTTGTTTTTTTCTTTTTCAGTTTCTCTGTCTGTTCTTTTTCTGGGACTCATGTTATGCCTATTTGGTATATTTGATGATATCCTACATGTTCCTTAGGCTGCGTTCATTTTTCTTCATTCTTTTTCTTTCTGCCCCTCAGACTGGATCATTTCAATTCACTTATCTTTTTTTTTTTTAATTTAATTTAATTTAATTTAATTTTTTTTCAATATATGAAATTTATTGTCAAAATGGTTTCCATACAACACCCAGTGCTGATCCCAAAAGGTGCCCTCCCCAATACCCATCACCCACCCTCCCCTCCCTCCCACCCCCCATCAACCCTCAGTTTGTTCTCAGTTTTTAAGAGTCTCTCATGCTTTGGCTCTCTCCCACTCTAACCTCTTTTTTTTTTTCTCCTTCCCCTCCCCCATGGGTTTCTGTCAAGTTTCTCAGGATCCACATAAGAGTGAAAACATATGGTATCTGTCTTTCTCTGTATGGCTTATTTCACTTAGCATCACACTCTCCAGTTCCATCCACGTTGCTACAAAGGGCCATATTTCGTTCTTTCTCATCGCCCTGTAGTACTCCATTGTGTATATAAACCACAATTTCTTTATCCATTCATCAGTTGATGGACATTTTGGCTCTTTCCATAATTTGGCTATTGTTGAGAGTGCTGCTATAAACATTGGAGTACAAGTGCCCCTATGCATCAGTACTCCTGTATCCCTTGGGTAAATTCCTAGCAGTACTATTGCTGGGTCATAGGGTAGGTCTATTTTTAATTTTCTGAGGAACCTCCACACTGCTTTCCAGAGCGGCTGCACCAATTTGCATTCCCACCAACAGTGCAAGAGGGTTCCCGTTTCTCCACATCCTCTCCAGCATCTATAGTCTCCTGATTTGTTCATTTTGGCCACTCTGACTGGCGTGAGGTGATACCTGAGTGTGGTTTTGATTTGTATTTCCCTGATAAGGAGCGACGCTGAACATCTTTTCATGTGCCTGTTGGCCATCTGGATGTCTTCTTTAGAGAAGTGTCTATTCATGTTTTCTGCCCATTTCTTCACTGGGTTATTTGTTTTTTGGGTGTGGAGTTTGGTGAGCTCTTTATAGATTTTGGATACTAGCCCTTTGTCCGATATGTCATTTGCAAATATCTTTTCCCATTCCGTTGGTTGCCTTTTAGTTTTGTTGGTTGTTTCCTTTGCTGTGCAGAAGCTTTTTATCTTCATAAGGTCCCAGTAATTCATTTTTGCTTTTAATTCCCTTGCCTTTGGGGATGTGTCGAGTAAGAGATTGCTATGGCTGAGGTCAGAGAGGTCTTTTCCTGCTTTCTCCTCTAGGGTTTTGATGGCTTCCTGTCTCACATTCAGGTCCTTTATCCATTTGGAGTTTATTTTTGTGAATGGTGTGAGAAAGTGGTCTAGTTTCAACCTTCTGCATGTTGCTGTCCAGTTCTCCCAGCACCATTTGTTAAAGAGGCTGTCTTTTTTCCATTGGATGTTCTTTCCTGCTTTGTCAAAGATGAGTTGGCCATACGTTTGTGGGTCTAGTTCTGGGGTTTCTATTCTATTCCATTGGTCTATGTGTCTGTTTTTGTGCCATCAATTCACTTATCTTTAAGTTCTCTCATTTCTTCTTCTGCCTGCTGAAATCTACTGGTGAATTGCTCTAGTGAATTTTTCGTTTTACTTATTGTACCTTTAAGTTCCAGAATTTCTCTTTTGTTTTGTTTCTTTTTTATAATTTTTTTTCTTTTTCGCCTTATTGGATATTCTCGATCTGATGACACTGTGCTTTCTTGGTTTCCTTTCATTCTCTTTCCATGGTTTTCTTTAGCTTTTTTTGAGCACATTTAAGCTACTTGATTAAAAGTCTTTGTTTAGTAAGTCCACATCTGGGCTCCCTCAGGGACAATTTCTATTGATTTCAACTTTTCCTGGGAATGGGCCACACGTTCTTATTTCTTTGCATGCCTTGAAATTTTTTGTTGAAAACTTTGAAAGCATTTTGAATATTTTTTTTTTCAACGTTTATTTATTTTTGGGACAGAGAGAGACAGAGCATGAATGGGGGAGGGGCAGAGAGAGAGGGAGACACAGAATCAGAAACAGGCTCCAGGCTCTGAGCCATCAGCCCAGAGCCTGATGCGGGGCTCGAACTCCCGGACCGCGAGATCGTGACCTGGCTGAAGTCGGACGCTTAACCGACTGCGCCACCCAGGCGCCCCAGCATTTTGAATATTAATGTGGTATATGTAGAGATCAGATTCTCCCCCTGCCCCCTGCCCAGGTTTTTGTTACTACTTAAGTTTTGAGTTATAGTTGTTTGTTAAGTGATTTTTCTAAACTATTTTTGTAAGGACTCTATTCTTTGTCGTGTATGGCCAGTGAAGTCTATGGTATATGAGCTAGGAGGCCAGCTAGTGTTTTGACAGACTTTCCTTACGTGCCTGGGACCAGAGAAAGAGAAAAAATCCTTTGCCATTCTTGAAACATCGGCTTTGTCGTGGGCACCCCTTCAAACTTTAGCCACATTGTTTATCATTCTGCCTCGGTTTTCACTTTCTGCTTATGCAGAACCTGAAGGTGAGGCAGAAGTGCAAGCTAATGGCCTTCAATAACATTTTCTGTGTATGCACCCAGCACTGAGTACGTGCGTGGTTTTGTCAATTCCCTGGAATAGTTGGGAGCTTTAAAAAATCCATTACACCCGCACATATCTCCTTTTATAACCTCTCCCTTCCCGTAAGTCTTGGCCTGTCTGTTACTTGTCCTGACTGTTGTCCCTTGCCATAGTCTGCTGTGGCAATGCTTGGGCCTTTCATGTTTTTGGCTAATTCCACTTAAACAGTTGTTCCAGTGCTGGGAACGCACTGAGTCACGTGAAACAAAGGCAAATCCTCGCACCTATCTCCAGGGGGCCACCAGACAGATGGAAATGGACAACCACAGGTCTTTGAGAGTAAGTTCTGTTGTTGCCTCTGTTACTAATATTCTGTTCCAGGTGTGTGGACTGCCATCCTCAGACCCACTGCCAATCTGGAGATTGGGAGATGACAGGCAGGCAATTTGAAATGCCACGTCTATCTCTTACCACACAGTAGCTACTTCTTTCTTCGTCCGGGCCTTCCCTGGATGTTTTATATCTTTGAGTAGATTCCAGAGTTCTGCAGAAGTTGATTCGGTTTTTGCCAGCCCATTAGTTGCTTTTGTGGAGGGATGGAGCACTGTATTCCCTATTCTGCCATTTGAGGTGCTGTCACTATCCTGTCCATTTGTTTTTATTTTTTTAATTTTTAAAAAAAATTTTTTTTCAACGTTTATTTATTTTTGGGACAGAGAGAGACAGAGCATGAACGGGGGAGGGGCAGAGAGAGAGGGAGACACAGAATCGGAAACAGGCTCCAGGCTCTGAGCCATCAGCCCAGAGCCCGACGCGGGGCTCGAACTCCCGGACCGTGAGATCGTGACCTGGCTGAAGTCGGACGCTCAACCGACTGCGCCACCCAGGCGCCCCTGTCCATTTGTTTTTAAAGAAAAATTACCGAGTAACTGATGTGAGTGTTCCCTTGGCCGTTTTGGAAAGCGGATCTGTTTTCTGGATAAAGAAGGTCCGTTTTCCAGGTACTTCTCTCCTCTAATGGCTGGCTGGGAATTCTGACAGGGAGGTCTTTATGAAGGCAGGGCAGGAGGGACAGGTTGCTTGGCAAGGTTTGTTTTAGGGTTGGGTAGGCCGGGAACTGGCTGTCTGGCTATGAGCCCGCTGAATGCCCAGTGAGAAGGGTATTTCTCTGAGAAGCCAATATCCAAACTAAAAGTCTTAACTTTCCCCAGGGCATTCAATTGTTTGTTTTTTTTGGTTAAAAGCCCTCTAATTTTTTGTTTTCAAAATGTCTTTTGCTCACTGGCAAATGCCAGTAACTAGTACTCTTGGCAAAGGATTTGAGGAGGAATATGGTGGTGGAGACTGATGCAGCTGTTCTGTCTTATGAATCTTCAATTGATTCCCCCGTTTAGATCCCCACCTCTCATTTTTGCTCCCTTCTGCACTTGCTGACTCAGAGCCCAGAGTATCTCCAGCGTCCTGCCAAGCGGGCTGGCTTCCATCTCCTCTGTAGGTTCCTCATAGCATATTCTAGACTGTGCTCTCACCTGCCAACTTGCTCACATCCACTTCCCCTCTCACAGAAATGTGTTGGAATCTCTTTTGTTGGCCGTACCTTCACCTTTACCTCATTCTTTTTCGTGTTAGAGGTTTATTCTGTTATATACTGCTGCACTTTTTACTTGACTGGACTCTGGGAGGGATTGTGAGGATGTGCCTGGTCCACCATCTTGAACTGGAGTCAACAGAGAGCTTCGAGCACCTTCTCGGTCCCGGGTACTATGCTAGGTGCTAATGGTGGACAAATGAGTGAAACTTATTTCCTGGTGCCAAGAAGCTCGTAGTCTACTTATGGATACGGTTCTATGCAACAGATGTTAAGACGAGGCTTTTCCCCTTTCAGTTTTGGGTGAGAATTCAAAGCTGAAAACAAAAGGAGCACATATTCTAAAGAGAGGTGACATACCTTCTGTATAGAATTTGCTAAAGGATGATTTCCAAAATATGATCTGTTGCCCCTGAGGCTATTATTTGCCCCAAAGGTATATAACGAGAATTTCGGGGACTGATATTGAGAGGAAGGTGATAGAGAAGATGGTTTTGAAGAGAGTTGTGAGAACGCCTTGGAGTTTCTGCTCATGGGAGAGTGAAGGAGACACTTTCCACTCACTTAAGTGGAAATGGGGCTACAAGAGAACACCTCCAAGGGCTTGATGTGTATTCCCTGGGGATTGACATTTGCAGGGACTGGCAACTGAGTCACGTCTGAAAACAGAGTCTTAAGGTGAGAGAGGCTCCGGCTATAGCAGCCTGTGACAACGGAGGGGAGAGAGAGGGCTGCATATATGGGGAGCCATACTTCTACCAACACACAGGCAAAGCTATCTGTTTGCCAGGGGCCAGAAGGAGTCGCCATGGTGGGAAGTTAGAGTCGGGTCATCTTATAAGGGATATACTCTAGGAAGATTGCTCAGAGGTGTGAAGTGACCCTAAGAGAGGAAGAGACCGATAGAAACCAGGGACAGGCATTGAAAGAGGACAGCCGGCGTAGGTATTGCCCAAGTCAAGGAAACTGCAGGTGAGAGGTCCCCAGTGACGGGAGAGTCCCAAGTAACGCTCCAGAGACAGTGTCAGCTTCGGACATCTGTGGCACTTTCCGGTGCCAGGTGAAAAGAGGACCAGTAAAGGAAAGCTTCTTTTGAGTCTTCCTTCCGGTCCTTTCCTGGGCTTCGGCCCTAGAGGCAGGGTTTGAGGCAGCACGGTGATCGGGGAAGGAAAGGATAGAAGAGAAAATGGATGAGGGGGAAGCTAACCACACTCCTTACCCTTCCCACACTGTGAGTCTCCTCGCTGAGCTGAGGGAGGGGAGAGGCTTGGAAATAGGTAATGGATTAAAGCTGTGATATATTAGACTGGACCCGGAATTTTTAATGCCTAAAAAACAAAACTGTTTTTTAATATCTGGGAGTGACTGAAAAAGGTATGAGTTCTGTCTGAAATTTCATGCAGGGGTGGGGAAAAACGATTCCGCGGAGCTTCTGGTGCGAAGCACTCGTGTGAAAGAATTATATTGCTTTCTGCTTACACCCTACTGTGTCTAGCTCATTCAACAAACTAGTTGATATAAGTGCCACACTGTACGTATAGTCAAGGTTCAGTGAGTAGCATCACATAGGAGAAAGTAATAAACTCTTCCCAGGGAGGCCAGGAAAGGCCTGACACCTTCTCTCAGAGGAGTTAGTGCTTGAGCTGGATTTTAAAAACCAAGAAGAAATTTTCCAGGTAAGGATGCGGGTGGGAGGACATTCCAGGGAAAGGGAACAGTGTGTGCAAAGGTAGGTGTTATATGGGCAAGTGAATGTACTTTGGTGATTTGGAATCATTGTAGTGTAAACCACCGTTGGATAAGGGAGGGAGGCGGGATAACATTTAGGAAAGCAGGGATGGGCAGCTATAAGTCTTTTAGTACAAAACCATGTAAGGACTTATAGGGGCCAAGGCAGGCAGCCCCAAGATGGGCCACTTCGGCATATTGATTGTTTTAAATAAAAGTTACTTAACGTTAGAGGCAGTTAGTTAGGTTCTAACAGGATCCCTGGAGGCCAGCAAAGAGGAAGTCAAGGCCAGCTATCAGGAAAGTAAGGGGGCTGTCCTGGCAGCACCTCACAAGAAGCTGGATCCAACCAGATAGGCTCAAGATGGCAGGTGTCATGACAGGAAGCCCTTGACCAAATAAGGGAGAAAAGGCGCGAAACCCTGCTTCCAAGAAATCCCTGCCCCAAGTAATGCATATTCTACCCTCTCCTCTAGTTAACCACAGGCAATAAAAGATGGAAACCCAAACCCCACTGCTGGCAGCTCTCTCTTGAGCTCACCTGCTCTCACGTCTCAAGAGTGTACTTTTGCTTTAATAAACTCCCCCGCTTGTGTTGCTCATCTACTGTGTTGTGTCCATCCCTGAATTCTTCCTCATGACGAAACCAAGAACCTTCAGCGACATCTTTGGGATGGGCTGGGTCACGGCCCCAGGGACTGGGGTCTCCCCAGTTCACCTGGCAACATTAAGAGACAGCCTGTTGAAGAAGGACTCACAGACCCTCCTCTGTCCCCCTGAAAGCAGGAAATAAATCTCTCAATGTGAAAGGTCCCCTTTCTGTGCCAGAGATAAAGACATCCTTATTACCAGAGAGGGGAAATTTAGAGCCAAGAAGGCTGTAGAAAGAATCCTTGATATTTTTTTTTACTAATTTACTAACCTAGCCCAAATTCTGTTTAGAATTCCTTACCAGTTGAAGCTCCCAGTTTTCTTTGTCCTGTCAATTCGTCACAATATATTATCTCTTTGTCTGGAAAGTATAAAAATTGTCTGCCTTGGTCATTTTTTTTAATTAAAAAAATTTTAATGTTTATTTATGAGAGAGCGAGCGAGCACACGAGTGAGCAGAGGAGGGGCCGAGAGAGAGGGAGACATGGAATCCGAAGCAGGCTCCAGGCTCTGAGCTGTCAACACAGAGCCCAACATGGGGCTCGAACTTGTGAACCGTGAGATCATGACCTGAGCTGAAGCTGGACACTTAACTGACTGAGCCACCCAGATGCCCCTTGGTCATTTCTTTAGGTCTCAATTTCCTAATTGGGCTTCTGTGCACGTGTAATAAACCTTCGTGTTTTTTTTTTTCTCCTGTTAACCTGTCTCCTGTTAATTGAATTCTTATTCCAGTTGGAAGACCTTGAGGGTAAAGAAGAACTTTTCCTTCCCTTCAGACTCCTTAAAGAGAACTTCTTCTAAGGCAATGATTTTTTTTTCCGTTTAGTAAGTTCTATGCCCAGTGTGGGGCTTGAACTCACGACCCTGAGATCAAGAGTGGAATACTCTACCAACTTAGCCAGCGAGGAGCCTTACGGCAGTGATTCTTAACCTGGCATTCACAAACAAAATTCATGGGGGTCTGTGAACTTGGAAGAGAAAACAGTTATATCTCTGAAATTTAGCATTCCTCCCAATTATAAATATAGGAAACAAACCACGATGGTAGTAGCAATGTCTGTACTCTGTCATGGATAGAAATCACGGATATTTTTGTATCACATTGCAATTTTATTCAGATGTCTCAAAATATTATTTACTTGTTCACTATTTGAATTATTGTGGTGTTTGACTTGCTGCCTGATCGTTTATTTAATGTGTTAATAAAAAGCAGCCATATTACCATATAAAATTTGTGTTAAAAGTAGTTTGATAACTTATTTCAATGTAATTGGTTTCCTTTGTAATCTGATGCATTTTATCTTATACATTTAAGAACATTATTCTGGGAAAGGGTTCATGGAGTTCAACAGACTGCCAAAGGCATACATGGCACACAAAAAGGTCAAGAGCTCCTGCTTAAGGAAAAGAGAATCACTCAAATTTGCATCCTTGTCCATTTACATGTGAGACTGAGTAGCATAGGGGTGGAAAAATAACCCTTCTAGGTTCTTCGCTGAGGCTCCACTGTAGTAAAAGACAGGTTAACAGGAGAAAAACATTAAGTTTAATAATATATGTATTCTATCTATCTATCTATCTATCTATCTATCTATCTATCTATCTAATCTTGCATACATGGGACATACCGAGGAATATAGACTAACTCCCTGAAACGGCCCAAGCCAACATTTTACTTACTTTTATTTTTATTTTTTTCAGGTGAACATTTTAAATGTTTAAAAAGCTAAAGACAAAAGTAGATGTTGGGGGTTGTTGGGGAGACCAGTTTTGAGGTAACCTCATTCGAGGTTACCAGGAAGATCACAGTAAATGAGGGTCTGGTTGGTTTGCACATTTAAGTCTTTGTCTTCTCCACTGATTGGAGTTTCTAGAATTGAGTAATCCTCCTCTTGCTGGTACAGAGAGGGAGACAGTTTTACAATGAAAGATTTCCTTTATAAATGTAAATTTCCCTCACAAAATGGTAATTTCTACTTGGTTTTCAGAGTTTCTCCTGTGTCTAGTTCTTAAAAATAACCAGGTGAAAATAATCCTTATGCCAAAGATGCATGTTTTGTTTTCTTTTCTTTTTTAAAAAAATTTTTTTTTTAACGTTTATTTATTTGTGAGACAGAGAGAGACAGAGCATGAATGGGGGAGGGTCAGAGAGAGGGAGACACAGAATCTGAAACAGGCTCCAGGCTCTGAGCTGTCAGCACAGAGCCTGACGCGGGGCTCGAACTCACAGACCGCGAGATCATGACCTGAGCTGAAGTCGGCCGCTTAACCGACTGAGCCAACCAGGCACCCCTTTCTTTTCTTTTTTAAATATACATGTAGTTTATTTTGTTTGTTTTTTTTTAATTACAAGGGACATTCTATTTTATTTTTTTCTTCCAAGATTTTATTTAAATTCAAGTTAGTTAACATATAATGTAGCATTGGTTTCAGGAATAGAATTTAGTGATTCATCACTTACATAGAACACCCAGTGCTCATCCCAACAAGTGCCCTCCTTAATGCCCATCACCCATTTAGCCCATCCCCCCACCTCCCCTCCAGCAACCTTCAGTTTGTTCTCTATAGTTAAGACTTTCTTATGGTTTGCCTCCCTCTCTGTTTTTATCTTCTTTTATTTTTCCTTCCCTTCCCCTGTGTTCATCTGTTTTGTTTCTTAAGTTCCACATATGAGTGAAATAATATGGTATTTGTCTTTCTCCGAGTGACTTATTTTGCCTAGCATAATACACTCTGATTCCATCCATGTCATTACAAATGGCAAGATTTTATTCTTTTTGATGGCTGAGTAACATTCCATTGTGTGTGTGTGTGTGTGTGTGTGTGTGTGTGTGTGTGTGTTACCACATTTTCTTTATCCATTCATCAGTCAATAGACATTTAGGGTCTTTCCATGCATGGTTTGCCTATTGTTGATAGTGCTGCTATAAACATTGGGGTGCATGTGCCCAGGTTTGAATCAGTATTTTTGTATCCTTTGGATAAATACCTAGTAGTGCAATTGCTGGGCCATAGGGTAGTTCTATTTTTAATTTTTTGAGGACTCTGTATTGTTTTCCAGAGTGGTTGTACCATTTTGCATTCCCACCAACAGTGTAAGAGGGTTCCCCTTTGTCTGCATCCTCGTCAACATGTTTCCTGAGTTGTTAATTTTGGCCATTCTGACAGGGGTGAGGCGGTATCTCATTGTGGTTTTGATTTGTATTTCCCTGATGATGAATGATGTGGAGCATTTTTTCATTTGTCTGTTAGCTATTTGTATGCCTTCTTTGGAGAAATGTCTGTTCATGTCTTCTACCCATTTCTTAAAAAAATTTTTTTAATGTTTATTTGTTTTTGAGAGAGAGAGACAGAGTGCACGTGGGGGAGGGGCAGAGGGAGAGGGAGACCCAGAATCCGAAGCAGGCTCCAGGCTCTGAGCTGTCAGCACCAAGCCCGACGCAGGGCTCGAACCCATGAACCATGAGATCATGACCTGAGCTAAAGTTCGGCACTTAACCAACTGAGGCTCCCACGCACCCCTCTACCCGTTTCTTAACTGGATTATTTATTTTTGGTGTTCAGTAAGTTCTTTATAGATTTTGGCTACTAGCCCTTTATCTGATATGTCATTTGCAAATATCTTCTCCCATTCTATAGATTGCCTTTTAGTTTTGTTGATTGTTTCCTTCGCTGTGCAGAAACTTTTATCTTGAGGAAGTCCCAGTAGTTCATTTTTACTTTTGTTTCCCTTGCAAAAAGGCATATTTTGGAGTGGCAAATTCTGCTCTCTTCCAGTAGTCTATGATGAAAGTGATATCTGCATGCTCCCAGTAAGAATGATGAGGCTTTAGGGGCACCTGTGTGGCTCAGTCAGTTAAGCATCCAACTTTGGCTCAGGTCTTGGTCTTGTGGTTCGTGAGTTCGAGCTCTGCGTCAGGCTTTGTGCTGACAGCTCAGAGCCTGGAGCCTGCTTCGGATTCTGGGTCTCCCTCTCTCTCTGCCCCTGTCCCGCTTGCACTCTGTCTCTCTCAAAATAATAAATAAATGTTAAAAAATTAAAAGAAAAGAATGATGAGACTTTAGTTCACTTATACTACCCACGCTTCCATCTTTCACTAAAAAAGATAATAGCAGCCTCCTTCCCCATTTGTCCTGAGAGCACCCTACAGAGCAGACACCTCGAGGTTTCAGTGCTTTAACTTCAGTGATACATTGAGGAGTCCGGTGGTGTAGCTGGGGCTCTGGGGTGCAAGAGCATCTCGCTCCAGGGGTCCTAAACAAACCAGACTTGACCACTCCAAAATCCAAAGGCCGAGAGACCAGTGGTGGGGAAACAAGAAAGGAATTTATTTCAGAGAGGCCAACACTGGGAAGACAGCAGACTAACATCTCAAAGACTGTCTCCAAAGTGCTGAAAGTACTTCCAGGTTTATATAAGGAAAATATGGGACAGAGGTCGGTGGGTATATGTAGAGGGGCAGGAAAGGTCAGGTCGATCATTGTCTTGGGGTCAGTCACTCGAGATCTTGCTGGCTCAGGGCAGCCCTCATTGCCTGAGGGGGTAGTTTTGGTTCCAATCAGGGGATGCTTTGCCTGCAGGTTTTTGTTGTTGTTGTTGTTGTTTGCCTGAATTAAGAGATAAGCTGGAAAGAACTTAATCAGGACGAACTGAGGTCCAAATGGAGGTAGCTGAAGTCCTCTTTCAGTAGGTAATAGCAGAAGATGCCTGGTGGAGGACAGTGGTGCCTGGCTGATGCCATGATGCCCAGCAGAGAGAGTGGGCAGGGGAGGTGGAAATAGAAGTCATTTGTGCTCACAGGTCATATCCACTCCCCAGGAGCACCTAGAAACACTCTGGAGGGCCCTTAATCAAAGAAACTGGGGTTGGGGTGCACTGAATGGAAGAACCAGAAAAATGTGGTGTTTATCTTTAACAGGACCTCCAGTATCCACAGACTAGAGAGACCTGAAGAAATTTGGGTTCCAAAGCAATTTGTTGTGGGAGAGAGAGCCATCATATTGGCTTTTTTATTAGTTTTTAATATAAAAGATAAGAAACCAAGTGAACTCTCCTTTTTGTGTTCAGTATCCCATTAGCTGAACATCCTCTATGTGTGTTTACAGAAATATTTTATGACCTGCGAATAACTTCAAAGGCTGAGAGCATATTTCCCCCAGCATTTGCTTTAGAGCTCATCAGAGTAATCAGTTCCCAGCTTCTAGAACAAATCTTAGTTTTCTTGGACAGCAGTATCATCCGTCACTCGCTGGTGTATTTTTGAATGGAAAAAAGTGCCAGGTGTTTCGACTTCATCCCCAACAGGTTTACAATCAAGTTTACAAATAGTCCACTGTTGGTTTAGAAGGTTTGTTTTTATTTATTTTGGTTTGTTTGTTTTATGCATATCAAAGGAATTCTATAACCCCTTGGGTGGAGATGTGCCACTGTAAATGTTGCTATCCTGTGACAAAAAATGCCGAGTTTACCATCAGCTGTGTCCACTGAGATGTATCAACCGTAAATTGAGGATCCTTGCATTAAAAATGCAAGGTATTCTTTAAAGTAGGCCATGGTATTAAGTGAAATGATATGTGACAAGTGCTTAGAACGGTATTTATTGACGCAGAGCAAGTGCTTGATAAATGTTAGCCATTGTCCTCACCGCCACCACCACCATCATCGTCCTGCCCAATGAGTGTGGATTGAATAGTAGTCCTTAGGCTGCTGTCCTGTATGGAGCATGTATGTGAGCAGAGGGGCAGAGGAAAGGAGGAATTAGGCAAAGAAAGTCTTCTCGCCTAGATGCGTGCTCGCACATATGGTCACATTTCAATGGAAAAGGAGATACGCTGAGGGTTCGTTAGGTATGGGCTTCATTGGTTTAGGAGAACATTTCCCAAAACTTTTTCTGTGGAAAATTAGTCCTGCAAGACCCCTTGGAGGGTTGCAATGTCCTTTAGCACATTTAAGTAAGAAATCCCTCTGAAAAAAAAGCAATTTAATCTTTGAAACTCAGTTTGACAAAGGTCCTTGGCTACATAACTCCTCTTTCTTGTAACACTTATTAATATCCCCAGGCACTAGTGTTCTGTATGTAGTAGGGTGTTGTGAGATAATTGTACTTTTTCCTCTTTAGAGAAATGACCTGTCAGTCACTCTCCACGCGGGCCGTCAGAAGGGCTTCCTGGAGCAGGTCTTCAAGAGGCCATGTCAGTCATGAAGATGTTCACCAGACAGAAAGTCTGGAGCAGAAGTCCAAGGAGGAAACAGACTTACATGTCCAACCCCTTTGTCCTGAGATCTGGAGTCAGGAGGATCTATCGAGGTAGAGAAGAGTGGCCCTCTTCAAGGCCTAATGCCAGGAAAGGATAATTGGACTCATAAAATAAAGTTACCAACAATTTAATTTTTTTAATGTTTATTTTTTTGAGAGAGAGAGAGAGAGAGAGAGAGCGCGCATGAGCAGGGGAGGGGCAGAGAGAGAGGGAGACGCAGAATCCAAAGCAGGCTCCAGGCTTCCAGCTGCCAACACAGAGCCTGACGCAGGGCTCGAACTCTTGAACCGTGAGATCATGACCTGAGCTGAAGTTGGATACTCAACCGACTGAGCCACCCAGGCACCCCTAAAGTTACCAACAATTTTAAGAGAGGGTGGTCTGGTGGCCTGGTCCTGGCACTAAGAGGAACAAACAGGATGGTCAGCAACCAGTGTAAAATGAGCATGCAGGGCCCCTCGTTCAAAAATTATTAAGGGTTTAGGGGTGCCTGGGTGGCTCAGTCGGTTGAGCGGCCGACTTCGGCTCAGGTCATGATCTTGTGGTCAGTGAGTTCAAGCCCCGCGTCAGGCTCTGTGCTGACAGCTCAGAGCCTGGAGCCTGTTTCGGATTCTGTGTCTCCCTCTCTCTGACCCTCCCCCGTTCATGCTCTGTCTCTCTCTTTCTCAAAAATAAATAAACACTAAAAAAAAAAAAAACGTTAAAAAAATTATTAAGGGTTTAAAGACAACAACAGCACAGCGTGAAACCAAGGGTGGGGCCCGCCTAAGCATGGGCCCCTGTGCAACTGCTCAGCTCATACACCCGTGAAGCCAGCTCTGGACGGTGGTCTTGGTTTTCAGAGTCTGTGCACAAGAGGACTGTTCTTGCCCTGGCTCTTCTAGGGCTGTCTTACTCCCTGAGGAAGTCACTGGGTGTGAAATGAGATTGCTGGTCACTAAGAGCTGTAAAGAGAGTCATCCAGATCAGTTTCTTTATTTTCTACGGCTGCTCTAACAAGTTATACAGACTCAGTGGCTGAAAACCACACCAATTTATTACCAGAAGTTTGAAAGTGGTCTCGCAGGGCTAACATCAAGGTATTGGCAGGGCCAGTTCTTCCTGAAGCCTGTAGGAGGGGATCCATGTCCTTGCCTTTCCCGGCTTCTAGAGCTTGCCTGTCTTCCTTAGCTTGTGGTTCCCTTCCTCCTCCATCTTGAATGCCAGAGATGGGTCATTTTTCTGATCATCGTTCTGTAGTCATCTGTCCCTCCGACTCTACTCTTCTGCCTCCTGTTTCCACTTTTAAGCACATGAGGCTCACCTGGATAATCCAGGATAATCGCGCTATCTGCTGATTAGCAACCTTAATTTCATCTGCAACACGAATTGCCCCTTTCCAGGTAATCTATCATATTCCCTATTAGGTTTCAAGGATTAGGACGTCTTTGGTGGATGTGATGAAGGCTGTCATATGCTCTTTCTCAATCAGTATCCACCCACCAGAGATAACCAGTAATCTGACGTCTAGCACTGTATCAGTTTTATCTATTACAAACCACTCTAAAACATAGTGGCTTCAAATAGCAACCATTTTATTTGCTCATAATTCTGTGGGTCAGGAATTTAGGCTGAGCTCAGCTGGGCAATTCTGCTCATCTCACCTGTGATCACTCGTGTGATTACAGTCATTTGGCAGCTTGACTGGGGCTGGGGGTTGGTGCTGGCTGTCAGCTGGGCCCCTCTCTCTCCGTCTGGGTATTTAATCCTCTAAGAGGTAAGACTGGGCTCCTTACGTGGACCTCTCAGGGCAGCAAGAAGGCCACAACAAATTGTCCAGAAGTTGCACAATGTCACCTCCACTGCATTCTTTGGTCCAAGCAAGTCACAAGGCCATCCTAGATTCCAGAAGTGGAGAAATAAACTCTGCCTACTGATGGCAGGAGCTGCAAAACAAAACAAAACAAAACAAACTCGTGGCCATTTTCCACCGCATTACCATCTGTTAATTTGGCCTGTTCTTGAACTTCATATAAGTATGAAAGTACTCTTATTTCTGGCTTCTTTTATTCAACATTTTGTATGAGAAATTCAACCATGCTTTTGTGGGTGGCAGTAGATTGTTCTTTTTTATTGCTGCTGTTGATATTCTATTGTATGAACATACCACAACTTATTTATTCACTCTACCATTGGTGCATATTTGACTTGTTTCTAGTTTCCGGCTGTTATAAATAATGCTGCTATTCTTGTGGATGTCTTTTATTTTTTAAATTTTTAAAAAAAATTATTTATTTTGAGAGAGAGAGAGAGAGAGAGAGAGAGATGGAGGATGAGTGGGGGAGGGGCAGAGAGAGAGGGAGACACAGAATCCAAAGCAGGCTCCAGGCTTTGAGCCATTGGCACAGAGCCAGACATGGGGCTTGAACCCATGAACCGTGAGATCATGACCTGAGCTGAAGTCGGATGCTTAACTAACTGAGCCACTGGGGCGTCCATCTTGTGCATGTCTTTTAAAGGACATATGTACTCAATTATCTTGGGTATGTATCTAGGAATAGAATTGCTGGGTCAGAGGGTAGGCTGGTATTAAGCTTTAGAAGATACTGCCAAATAGCTTCCAGAAGTGATTGCACTGATTTACACACCCATAAGCATTGAAGATTCATAACATGGTAAGGAATTACTGTGTCAAAAAATGAAGGGAAAATGGTAAAGAGCATGAAGCTATTAACAGACAATATAGAATTTAAGGTAAAATCATTATTAGAGATGAAAAAGAAATCTTCATACAAATAAAATTTTCTTTTTTTTTTACAAATAAATGTTTCAATTCACCAAGAGATATAACAATTAAAAATGTTTATGTTCCTAATAACATAGCCTCAAAATTTAAAAATTTTTAAATGTTTATTTACTTTCGAGAGAGAGAGAGAGAGACAGAGCATGAGTGGGGGAGGGGAAGAGGGCAAGAAATCCAGACACAGGATCCGAAGCAGGCTTCAGGCTCTGAGCTGTCAGCACAGAGCCCGATGTGGTGCTTGAACTCACGAACTATGCGATCATGACTTGAGCTGAAGTCAGACTCTCAGCCAGCTGAGCCTCCAGGCGCCCCAAGCCTCAAAATTTGAAAGCAAACACTAAGAGTACTACAAGGAGAATCAAACCCACAATCATAGTGGTAGATTTCAACCTATTTCTCTCAATAATTGACAAAACAGGCAGAACAAAACCCCTTTCTCTCTTTATCTCTCTGTGCATGTATATATATATTTATAAATATGATTTGGACAGAGCAATGAATAAATGTGTCTTTAGTAAAATTTTAATTGTGGAATAAGTTTAAATATATTAAAAAGTTGCCAAGATAGGACAGAGAGTTCTCATATCCTCTTCATCAAGGTACCCCTAATATGAACATCTTTTTTTTTTTTTTTTTTTTTTGAGAGAGAGGGTACAAGTGAATGAGAGGCGGAGAGAAAGAGTGCAAATCCCACGTGGGGCAGAGAGAGAGAGAGAGAGAGAGAAGCAGGGTTCACCTAAAGTGGGGCTCAAGCTCACCCATAGCAGAACTCGACCTCATTAACCATAAGATCATGATCTGAGCCGAAGTCAGACGCTTAACCGACTGAGCCACCCAGGTGCCCAATATGAACATTTTAACTAACCACAGTACATTTGTAAAGACTAAGAAATTAACATTGGTACATTTACTGTTAATGTGCAGAATTTATTAAGATTTCACTAAGCTTTCCACTAATGTCCTTTTTCATTTGCAGTATCCAGTCTAGAATAACACATTACATTTAGTTGTCATATCTCCTTAGTCTCCTCCAATATGTCACAATTTGTCAGTCTTTGTATTTCATGACCTTGCTAATTTTGAAAATCAGGTATTTTGTAGAATGTCCCTCAATCTGAGTTTGTTTGATGTGATGTTTTCTCATGATTGAAAACTTGATTTCTCTGGGGTTATGAGTTTTTGGAAAGAATAGCATCGAAGTGAAGTACACATCTCATTGCATCATATCAGAGGGTGTGTGATTTCACTATGACTTATCTCTGGTGATGTTAATTCTGATTACTTTGTTAAATTACTCTCTTCTGGGTCTTTTCACTGTGAAGTTACTATTTTCCCCTTTCCACACTCTATTCTTTGGAATTGAGCCATTAAGTCAAAGCCCACATTCAAGCAGTGGGGAATTATGCTCTCCCTCCTTTAGGGTAGAGTATCTACATAATGTATTTCAAAATCTTTTACGTGGGAGATTTGTCCCTTCTCCCCCATTTATATATTTATTCAATAATTTATTTATATCAGTATGGACTCATGCAAAGTGGAAAATGCAAGTTTGAAAAGAGGTGACACTATTTACTGCAGAGATAATACTATATTGTTTGTGAATAAATACATATTTATAAATGCATCCACAAGAACATATACACGAATCTCGGGTTACTTCTGGAAAGAGAAGGAGGAAGCAAAACAGGGAGAAAATGTGATAGAGGAGAGCTTCAAAAATTTCTTAAATGTCTTCAAAGGATCTAAAGCAGGTATGCAAGGTGTTCACAAAAGTTTTAAATTGACCACTTCCTAGTTGTGTGAGCTTGGGCAAATTACTTAAATTTAGGAGCCCCAGTATCTTCATTTGTAAAAGGGGATAATAATTATAACTATAATTCATGGAGTTGTTTTGAGGATTAAATGAGGTAATACAGGGGCATCTGGGTGGCTCAGTCAGTTAGTCTGACTTTGGCTCAGGTCATGATCTCACGACTTGTGAGTTTGAGCCCCAAATCAGTCTCTGTGCTAACAGCTCAGAGCCTGGAGCCTGCTTCAGATTCTGTGTCTCCCTCTCTCTCTGCCCCACCCCCACTCACGCTGTGTGTGTGTGTGTGTGTGTGTGTGTGTCTCAAAAATAAATGAACATTAAATTTTTAAAAATTTAAATGAGGTAATACATATAATTTGTTTTTGCATAGTCACCATGTGAACATTCCTTAAAACACGTCTATTATTCTGACTGACCAGCAAGAAAAGTATCAAAAGCATTGTTCAGCTGTGGGTGAGTAGGCACAAATGGAAACAGGTGCATTCCAGAGATAGGACATAGCGGCACTTCAAAGCAGTAGCTCCGGTAGGGGCCCAGGGCAGGCTGCCCCAAAATGTGCCACATGACATATTGACTATTTTGAATTAAGGCTACTTTTTTTTTTTTTTAATTTTTTTTCCAACGTTTATTTATTTTTAAGACAGAGAGAGACAGAGCATGAATGGGGGAGGGGCAGAGAGAGGGGGAGACACAGAATCGGAAACAGGCTCCAGGCTCCGAGCCATCAGCCCAGAGCCTGACGCGGGGCTCGAACTCACGGGCCGCGAGATCGTGACCTGGCTGAAGTCGGACGCCTAACCGACTGCGCCACCCAGGCGCCCCAAGGCTACTTTTTAAATAACTTTTCGAATGTCTATTTTTGAGAGACAGAGCATGAGTAGGGGAGGGCCAGAGGGAGGGAGACACAGAATCTGAAACAGGCTCTGAATTCTGAACTGTCAGCACAGAGCCTGACAAGGGGGCTTGAACTCACAAACCGTGAGATCGTGACATGAGCTGAAGTTGGACGCTTAACCGACTGAGCCACCCAGGCGCCCCTGAATTAAGGCTACTTAAAAAATAGCCTACACAAGAACGACACTCAGAACCTCCTCTTTCTCCTTGAAAGCGGGACATAAATCTCTCAGGTGACAGGTCCCCTCCCGACACCAGGAAGTAGAGACTTTTTTTTTTTAATGTAATTTACTGTCAAGTTAGCTAACGTACAGTGTATACAGTGTCCTCTTGGCTTTGGGAATAGATTGCCATGATTCATCGCTTACATGTAACACCCAGTGCGCATCCCAAGTGCCCTCTGCAATGCCCATCACCCATTTTCCCCTCCCCCCTCCCCCCCCCCCCCCCCCCCCCCCCCCGCACCCTCCATTAACCCTCAGTTTGTTCTCTGTATTTAAGAGTCTCTTTAAGGTTTATCACCAGAGGGAGGGAATCTAGAGCGAGAAGTCTATATAAACAAACGTTGTTACTTTTTACTAATTTGCTACTTTAGCCCACATTCCATTTAAAATTCATTACTCATTCAAGCTCCTGAACACACGTCTTCTCTGTCCTGTCAATTTGTCACAGATTTAATGTCTCTTTGTCTAAAATGGATAAAACCTTCCTGCCTTGGTCATTTCTTTGGGTCTCAATGCTTTGGGTGTCAATTTCATTGTTGGGTCTCCATGCACATGTAATGAAACTTTGCTTTTTTTTCTCCTGTTGATCTGTCTCATGTCAGTTTAATTCTTAGTCCAGCTAGAAGAAGCATAGAGGAACATTCCTCCCCTTCACATCTCTGATGAGGGCACAGTCTGAGCACGCCCTTGGGCAGAGAGAACAGGGGAGCAATGTCTGCTCTGTTGGGTACAGGGTCTGTTTCCCCTGCAGGGTTTGTACGACTCTGTGCTTACGAGGGTGGTTTGCAATGAGCGGCCTCACCTAGCGCAAGGCACTGTACGATCTAGCTTCTTCTAAACTCTGGTCCCAAATTTTCAGAGAATGGGGTGACACCTCCGGAGGGCGGTCAGTTGTCTTCTTCGCCACTGCCTTGTGAGAACAGGACAACAGTGGGGTGTGGAACCCAGGCGTTGGCAGGCTTTGTGAAGAAATCACCCTTCTCTCTTCTCAGCCTTGAGGCAAGTCTGGAAGGATAACTGATTTCTCAGTGGCTTTACAGGACTGTCCTTTTCGAGTTAGGAAGACTTGCATAAAGTCCTACTCGCTTTCCCTGTTCCTTTCTAATAGCAAAATGTAGTCAACTGAGCAAGGCTAAAAAAGATTATGGAAAAATCACAGGGATGCCTTAAGTGACATTTCAAAAAGAGGCTGTGGGATGGTGTGGGCTTGGGCTCATCCATACCACCCTCGCTGGTGAAAAACAGAAGTTGACCTTACCTCTTCCTGTTTATTCAATCATCAGCTATCACCTGTTGACCTTTAGGTATCCAGTGCCCTTGAAAGTCTCCTCCTTGCCATCAGATCAAAACCAGAACAGTAGTCATTTTACACTGTGGCCTACATGCACTTATATTAATGATATACATGTATTTTGGAGGTGGTGGTATCGGTAAGCTATTTCTAAGAACTGCTGGGGCAAAAGGACCTATCAATTTCCTCCAAGTGTAGCCCAGTGATTTTTCTCAAAGGCAGTGTCCCCATTCTTTCTGTACCAGTCAGTCTATGCCTGACCTGAGAGAGACAGCTGCTCACAGATCTGCCACCCTGTTGGTTCTTCCCCTTCTGCTTCAGCCCCTACCTTCTGCCCCACTTTCAGACTCTCAGGTCCTAGGGGATTAAGAGTCCATAGTCTTCATTTCACACCAAGACACTTGGCTGATGACTCACCTGTCCTCGCCCTCCCTTCCAAGTGTGGTGATCCAAGCATGACTTGCCAGCCAGTTAGTCCCCTGGAGCTCAATGTCCCAGAGTCCCCATCACTTCCTTGAGTTTTCCAGGGCACCCTGGAATGCGAGCAGATGTAAGAGCTCGTGTGTATGCGTGTGTTTGTAATGGAAGTGGGGGTGGAAGGACTTAAAGTTGCGAATGATGCCAGTGAAAATGTTCAGCGGTGATGTTACTTACAGATACTTGAGAACGAACAAGAAGAAAGGAAATACAAAAATCCAGTTTGTCTGCATAGAATACATTTATGAGATCTGCTTACTCTTCATGGCTGATTTTACCATACGTACGGTAATAACTACGAAATGTTGTCAATATGGGTTAGATAAAATTGTACGTTAGAGTTACTTGCAATGTGACACTGTGTTCAGCTATGCTCACACTGTGTTGATTATCTACTATGGTTTCCTACGCCTGTATTCTGCTCATGTGGGAAAAAAAAATTCAGGAAATGTCTCTAGTATTTCTGAGGTTAACTGCCCAGGTGCCTCCTCTTTTCCCTTTTGGCATCTGCTGGGCAGCTATATTGCAGAGGTCACTGTGGGTACAAAGTGGCAGAAAAGAAAGCAAATGTAATAAAAGGTGTAAATTTTCCTAAGGCAGTATAAAACCGTTCCTCAGTACTCAGCACATATAGCTTATATTTACTATATATGCTTTTTTCTCTATTCTATTTACCACCTTTGATTCTTAGGAGATTAAATCTGCACAAGCGTAGATACATACTAATATGATGAATTTTAAATGTTATTTTCCTTCCTTTATCATCAATGATTATCATTTAGAGTTGTTATGAAGCCTTTGTGACAGAGGTTATACTAAAATTGAAAGTATATGAACTTACTGAAAATCATGTAAAAATTAGCTATGTTTTTAATGTGGTTTCTCAGATTGATTAATTTATGCAATTGAATTGTTCTACTCTCTTGTAAACATATATTCACACTTTGCAAACTTGCACACCTGCAAAGTAAAGTGTGGTGGCATTTGCGATATTATCATTGTTTCATCAAGGATGATAGTCAGGTTACTTTTTTTTTTATTTTAGAGAGAGTGAGAGAGTGCTTGTGCGAGCAGGGGAGAGGCAGAGGGAGAAAGAGAGAGAGAAAGGATCTTAAGCAGGCTCCATGCTCAGTGTCGAGCCTGATGTGGGGCTCAATCCCACGATCCTGGGACGATGACGTGAGCCAAAACCGAGACTTGGATGCTCAACCAACTGAGCCACCCAGGTGCCCCTCACGTTAATTTTCAAATCTCACTTTATAAGCTATTATATATCATCTTCCCATTTTAATACAGTGGAAATTGATTCCACAAAGGTCTTGAAGATCCAAAGTATCTTAAATTTAATAATAATAATTTCAAAACAACTTGGCATTTATGAAGTGTTGTTGCGTTAATTTAAAAATAGTTCCAAGTTGTTATAAAGTTTAACATTGTATGAAAGCACTTCCTCAAAACATAGCTGTTTTGGAGATGGTGAATTTTTTTCCCTTAGGGATATGTGTGTCTCTTAAAAAAATTACTTTTCTTTGGATTGAAACCATGGCAAGGATCTCGCCTTATAGGTTTCAGTCTGCATTTTAATCAGGATTGTACGAATCATGGATTAGTTTTTGTTTCTCCCACTTTCTTTCCTTCTCCCCTATCTTTCAGGATTCCGTTGTCCCCTCCCTTTGGCATTTATAAGCACTAGTGTGTACCTGGAACCATGTTAAGTGCTAGGAGTTCAGAAATGAAAGCATACAGTCTTTGTTCTCAAGGAACTGTCTAGTTGATGAGAAAGAAGAATAAAAAAACTAATTACAGAATTGGTTCTGGAGTGGTCAGGTAAGTCTTCCTGGAGGAGGTAATGGTTGCATGATGATGAATGAGAGATGACAAGGAGATGAAACTAATCTTATTTGGAATATTCATGTTTTTTTTGGCTATGATAGCATTCTTTATTAAAAAGAAAATGGGAGAGTAGAAAATTCCAAGGCTCCATCCCTCCATCAACGAGCTGGCAAAAACGGTCAGCATCAACTTTTATAGAACTCTGGAGTCTAGTTGAAAATTTCCAACAACCGGGGCAAAACCTAATGACAGAAGCAGGTGCATTGCAGCAAGAGAGTTTGCTGTTTTAAATGATCTACTTCCCCTTCTCCGCATACCAGCCCGGAGGTGGCCATGAAGACAGCAGCCTGTACTTCTGGTGCAGGTTGCCAAGTGCCTGAGGGAGCAATACAGACCTTATTCCCACCGAACTGTGATTGTGGATTTCCATCTGTCTGGTGACTCCCTGAAGAACTGGTGCACGAGGGGATTGCCTTTGTTTGCCCGACACAGAGTGTTTCCAGGTCTGGGGCAGCTTCCCAGATGGCATTTGGCAAAAAGCACTTAAAGGCAAAAGAATTGGCCATAACAGCCCGGGGAAAGGGATCGCAGTCAGGACAAGCAAGAGACAGATCAAAAAGGCTGGGAAGAGAGTGGGAAAGGGGGCATGCGGGGAAATGGGGGCTTTTTTTGAGAGAGAGAGAGGGAGAAAGAGAGAGCGAAAGAGCAAGCATGAGTGGGGGAGGAGCAGAGGGAGGGAGAGAGAGAGGCCTAAGCAGGCTCCGCCCTCAGTGCAGAGCCCCATCTCACATCCTCAGGGTCATGACCTGAGCCGAAATCAAGAGTCAGACCCTTTACCGACTGAGCCACCCATGTGACCAATACTGGATGCCTACTCAGAAAGGGCCTAATCCTCAGAGAAGATCCCAAACCTTCACCTCCAGCTGACCTTCAGGCTCTGTACAAGTGGGAAGTAAGGGTGAAGGCAGTGTTGCAAAGGGCCTGGCTAAGCATCGAAGGAGTGTTGCAACACAGAGGCAATCTTCAAAGAGTGGGGGAGCTTTTAAACTTCTGTAAAAAGATATTTTGGGGCTTCAGGTGTTTATAGATACTCTGTCAATACATTAGCTTACCGCTGAGCTAAAGGCACACAGACCTCAGTGGCCATGTAACAGAAAGAAAAAGAAACTTCTAGAAAAGTAACTAAAACAACTTCAAACAAGTAGCCACAACAAACAAAACAAAGAAAACTGGAGTTAATTTTTGTATATGGGCTGAGGTAATAGCCTACCTTCATTCTTTCACATGTGGACATCCAGTTATATCAGAGCAACGTGTTGGAGACTTACTGCCTCCTCATTGAATGGTTTTGGCACCTTGTCAAAAATCAGTTGACCCTAGATGCATGGGTTTATTTCTGAACTCTCAATTCTATCACAGTATGCCAGTACCACTCTGTTTTGATCCTCTAACCTTGTGTAGTAAGTTTTGAAATCAGGAAAAAAGGAATTCTCCAACTTTATGTATTTATGTATTTATTTAAAGTTTATTTATTTATTTTGACAGAGAGAGAGAGAGCTCAAGCCAGGGAGGGGCAGAGAGAAAGGGAGAGAGAGAATCCTAAGTGGGTTCCATGCTGACAGCACGGAGCCTGACGCAGGGCTCGATCCCACGAACCGTGAGACCATGACATGAGCCGAGAACAAGAGTCAGACACTTAACCAGCTGAGTCACCCAGGTGCCCCTAGTTTTCTTGTCAAAGATTATTTTGGCTGTTAGGGCCTCTTGCCCATGTTATTTTGGGGTCAGCTTTGACATTTCTGCAAAAGAAAAAGGCAGGGGTTTTAATGGGGATTTCATTGAACCTGTAGATCAGTTTGGAGAGTGTTGCTATCTTAATAGTATGATATCTTCCAATTTGTGAGCACAAGACATCTTTCTATGTATTTAGGTTTTCTTCAACTAATTAAAACTTTTTTAACGTTTATTTATTTTTGAGAGCTAGAGACAAAGAGTGAGTGGGGGAGGGGCAGAAAAAAAGGGAGACCCAGAATCCGAAGCAGGCTCCAGGCTCTGAGCTGTCAGCACAGAGCCCGATGCGGGGCTTGAACCCACCACACGTGAGATCATGACGTGAGCTGAAGTCAGATGCTTAACCGACTGAGCCACCCAGGCACCCCTTTTTAACTACTTTCAATAATGTTTTGTAGTTTTCAGGGTATATGCCTTGTACCTCTTTGGTTAAATGTATTCCTAAGTATTTTAGTGTTTTGATGCTATTGAAAATGGACTTATTTTCTTAATTTTTCTGGAGATGGAATTGCTAGTATACAGAAATACCGCTAATTTTTATATGTTGATCCTGTATGCCACTACTTTGATGAATTTATTAGTTTTGGTAACTTTCTGGTGGATTATTGGGGAATTTTCATATAGAAGATCATGCCCTCTATAAAGAGAGAGAGTTTTACTCATTCCTTTCTAATTTGGATGTGTTTTAGTTCTTTTTCTTGACTAATTGCTCTGGCTAGAAGTTCTAGGACAATGTTGAACAGCAGTGGTGAAAGTGGCGTTCTTGTCTGCTCCTGATCTTAGTGGGGAAGTTTGAGTCTTTCACCCTTAAGTGTAACGTTAGCTATTGATTTTTCATAAATGCCCTTTTTCAGGTTGAGGAACTTCCTATCTATTTTGCTTTTTGAGACATTTTTCTCGTGAAAATCTGTTGCATTTTTTTAATGCTTTTTTGTGTATCTATTAGTTGATCACATGGGGTTTTTCCTTCATTCTAGTAATGTAGTGTATTACATTGATTGATTTTCACTTATTGAGCCACCTTTGTTTTCCAGAGATAAATCTCATTTGGGGGATTGACCATTTTGAAACATAGGATATATCCTTTTTTTATGTTTTAACAGTTTTTGTCTTAAAGTCTTTGTCTGATGTTTGGAGAGCCACTCTAGCTCTCACTTGGTTACTGTTTGCATGGAATAGCCTTTTCCATCTTTTTATTATCAAGCAAGTTTGTATCTTTGAGTCTAAAATGAATCTCTTGTATCCTGTTTAAAAAAATATTATCTCTTCTGTCAATGTCTGCCTGTTAATTACACACTATTTGCATTTATTATAATTACTGATAAGGAAGGACTTCTGGCATTTTGCCATTTGCTTTCTTTCTTTCTTTCTCTTGAAAGAAAGCGTGAGCAGGGGAGGGGTAGAGAGAGAGGGAGAGAATCTTAAGCAGGCTCAGCACTGTCAGCCCGGAGCCCAATGCAGGGCTCGAACTCATAAACCTCGAGATCCTGACCTGAGCCACAATCAAGTCGGACACTGAACCAACTGAGCCACCCAGGTGCCCTTTGCCATTTTTTTCTAATATGTCTTATAGCTCCCTCTACCCCAATTCCTGCACTACTGCCTGCTTTTATGTTTCATTGATTCCTTTTTTTGTAAGAATTTTTATTTCCTTCTCATTTCCTTTTCTGCATACTGTTTATTTTCTTGGTGTTTGCTCTGGGATTGCAATTAAGATGTTAATTTATACCAGTATATTTTAGATTAAATACGAACTTAATTTCAAGTAGTATACAAAATCTTTCATTCTAGCTTATACTGTTATTGCCACAAATCACATCTTTGCAGATTTGTATTGTTTTATGCAGTCATCTCTTTCTGAACTTTTGTTTTGAGAGAGCGTGCCCATGCACACAGGCGCCCGAGTTGGGGAGGGGAAGAGGACGAGGGAGCGAGAGAATCCCAAGCAGGTTCCGTGCTGTCGGCGCAGAACCCAACCCCGGGCTCGGGGCTGGATCTCATGACTGCGTATCATCATCTGAGCTGAAATCAAGAGTTCCGCGCTTAGCGGACTGAGCCGCCCAGACACCCTATGCGGTCATCTTTAAAATCCTGTATTTTAAAAAAGAGTTTCAAAATGCATGAATACTATTTTTGTACTTAGTTACTTTTAGCACGTGCTTTATTTCTTTGTGTGGGTTCCAGTTATCACTCGGTGCAGCTTAAGGCATTTCTTCAGCATTTCTTGTAGGGAAGACCCAGATTATGAGGGGAACATTTATTCTAAAAGTGGAAGAGACACACTCTCCGAGAACCATCCGAGAACCGTCCATCAGGTGAACACGAGAGTGAATTTATAGGGCAAGTTCAGAGCATTCATGGTTCAATCGCTGGATTTTCTTGAGGACGGGGACTCTAAGTTCATCGTTCAGAATGACGAGGGAAGGGTACAGTGTGACTGACTGTCGAAGGTTTGAAGGGGTACCGAAGAGTTATGGGCCAGAGAACCGAGGTAAGAATAGAACGGCGCCCATCGAGGCAACCCTGCCACCCGACTAGGAATTCATTCCACGATGCTGGGTATCGTCCCGAGGTTCTTAGAAACAAATTCTAACCCAGGCTCACGGCAGCGCCCCGTGCAGCCATCCAGCCTATTCGCTCTCTACGGGGCGCTCTTCAGAGGGAGGCGGATCCCAGCAGGCCTTGCAGGGTGACTCAGGCGTCACCTCTGTGACGTGTAACACCCTCGCCGGGTGGGGCTGGCGCGGTGAGGGCGTCCGTTTTACTCTCTGTGAGGAAAGTGAGGCGGTGAGGGAGGAGAGGCTGAGAAGGAGGCCGGGACTGGAAAAGGACTGCGGTAGAACCGACCGGGGACGTGAGGGGTGGGCCTTTACGGGCGGCGGCAGGGGCAGCATTCCCTGAGAGACGGTTAGTTATCTAGGCTCGCGGCCGTCAGTTAACTAGGCCGCAGCAGTCATGGCGGTCGACTTTGGGGACCACGCCAGCGGGTTCCGCCACACCGAGGTGGTCAGGTTCATCAACGACGAAGTCCTCGTGAACGGCGGTGGGCCGGATTTCTACGCGGCCTTGCGCTCGCGGCCCTGGGACGAGGTAGAGGAGCGGCTTCGGACGGTCCTGGCCGACCCGCAGGTGCCGCGCGCCATGAAGAGGGCCTGTGCGTGGAGCGCGCTCGCCTTGAGCGTGCGCGTGGGAGCCAGGCAGCGGGAGCAGCAGGAGCGCCAGGTCCAGCGGCTGCAGAACCAAGCAGACGAGCGCGAGACGACTACCTGGGCCCTGGCCTCCGAGCTGCAGCGGCTGCGCGGGGAGCGCGAGTCGGCGGTCGCACAGCTGCGCTCCACACAGGCCGCCCTGCGGCAGACTCTGGTCGAGTGTGACGTGCTTCGTGGGCGGCTGCTCCAGGTGGAGAGGGCCTCCTGGGTCGTGCCGCTGGCCCGCGAGAGAGTGCCTGGGCCTCCGGCCGAGCCACTTGGGGCCATAGCATGGCCCCGGAATGCAGATGTGGTGGCCGGGGAGCTGCGCAGCAGGCTGTATTTTGAGGCCCGGGTGCCGGCCCCGGTGGCTGTCCTTTACGTGCCGGGACCCCCGAGTCCCTGGGCTCAGGCCGTACAGCCCGCTCTGCCAGTGCCCGTGCGGTACTTGCTTCCGTTCCGTGCCCCGTTCCCCGTGGGATTCCCCGTCTCGCCACCTCTGCCGCCAGTAGTAGTCATGGATGCAGAAGCTGCAGTAGTTCCACATCAGATGCCTCCTCTGGGGATCGGGCCACCTGGTCCACGTGCTGCAGTGGGCTACCAAGAGGGGATGGTCCCACGGTCGGACCAGAGGAGCTGCAGCCAGGCGGAAGGTCCTGCGATCCTCCAGAGTGTAGTCCCCCTGAGGGACATCAGAAGCCTTAGCCAAGAAGGTCCGCAGAGGCCTCAGGGGATGGTTCCTGTCAGAGATAGCTGGAGCCAGAGCCAGAGCCAGGAAGAAGATCCAGAGAACACCCAAGAAGTGGTCCCCCTTGGGGATAGCTGGAGCCACAGCCAGCAAGAAGATCCAGAGAGAGCCCAGGGGACGGTTCCTATCGGGGAGAGCAGGAGCCACAACCAGGAGGAAGGTCCAGAGAGGGCCCAGGGGGTGGTTCCTGCTGGGGACAGCGGGAGCCAGAGCCAGGAAGAAGGTCCAGAGTGGGCCAAAGGAATGGCCACCCTTGGGGATGGCTGGAGCCAGAGCCAGGAAGACCGTGCAAAGAGGGCCTGGGGGATGGTTCCCGTCGGGGAGAGCTGGAGCCACAGCCAGCAAGAAGATCAAGAGGTGCTCCGGGGGGTGGTCCCCCTTGGGGAGAGCTGGACCCAGAGTCAGCGAGAAGGTCCAGAGAACCCCCAAGGAACGGTCACCCTTTGGGGTAGCTGGAGCCAGAGCCGGGAAGAAGGTCCAGGGTGGGCCCAAGGAATGGTTCCTGTTGGGGATAGCTGGAGCCACAGCCAAGAAGAAGATCGAGAGATGCCCCAGGGGGTGGTACTTCTTAGGGATAGTTGGAGCCTCAGCCAGGAGGATGTTCTAGAGAGGCCTCAGGGGATGGTCTCCTTTGGGGATAGCTGGAGCCAGAGCTGGAAAGAGGGTTCGGAGAGGCCTCGGGGGGTGGTACTCCTTAAAGATAACCAGGGCCAGAGCCAGGAAGAAGGTCCAGAGAATCCTCAGGAGATGGTTCTCTTTGGGGATAGTTGGAGTTTCAGCCAGGAAGAAGGGCCAGCAAAGGCCCAGGGGATGGTCCCCTTTGGGGGTATCTGGGGCCTCAGCCAGGAAGAAGGTTTGGGGCGATCCCAGGAGATGGTTACCTTTGGTGCCAGCAGGATGAATATCTGGGAAGAAGATCCAGAGAGGCCCCAGGAGATGGGGGCCAGTGGGAGACACAACCAGGAAGAAGATCCAAAGAGGCCTCAAGTGATGGTGCCCCTGGGGGCCAGTAGGGACCACAGCCAGGAAGAAGGTCCAAAAAGACCTCAAGGGATGCCCCCCCTTGTTGCCAGCAGAAGCAGTAGCCACGAAGAAGATCCAGAGAGGCCTCAGGAGATGCTCTCCTTGGGGGCCAGCGGGAACTACAGCCAAGAAGAAGGTCCAAGAAGACCCCAGGGGACGGGGGACAGAAGACGCCATGGCCAGCAAGAAAGTCCAAAGAGGTACCCCCCGGGGTTTAGGAGGAGCCACAGCCTGGAAGAAGGTCTACAGAGGCCCCAGGCGACCCCCCAGGGGGACAGCTGGAGCTGTGGTGTGAGGGAAAGCCCAATGAAACAGCAGCCTCAGGGGCAGAAGGCCAAGCAACCAAAAGGGAAAAAAGCTCTGGGTTTCCTGCACCAGGAGAAGTCTGCCTCAGGCTGCGGCCCAGAGAGTTGGGAGTGCCCATGGTGTAAAGCCATGAATTTTTCATGGCACAAGGCCTGCTATAAGTGCAAGGAAGGCTGTGTGGAAGTTGAGAGTGGAGGCCCGGACCCAGGACCAACTCACTGATTTGGGAAAGGTAAGTAAGAATGAAAACGAAAGAAAAGACCAATTTCATAAGCCCAAAGAAAAACCAATTTCATAAGACCCTCTTCTGACCAAAAAGTAACTTATTTACCTCACAGAAAATTTGCAAACCAAAATTAGTGTAGAGAGAATTAAAACAATCCATTATTCTAGTACCCAAGGTAACAACCTTTTATCATTGTGGGTACTACATACACACATAAATGCAAATGTATTTATATACTTTTTAAAATTTACTTGAACAAAGACTGCTTTTGAGTATCATATTCTTTAAAAAGGAACTTCTCTTAATTGCACTGACATTCACAGGTGGTGGATTCTGAATGGCTGATGCCGATTGGTGGACGCCCTGGAGAAGCTGAAGTCTTGGAGCCTTGCCCCGCCCTCCCCTCCCCTCTCTTCTGTTTTCTTATTCACATCCTTTTTTCTGAAAGTGCTGTGTCTTTGGCTGGGAACAGCCATGTCTTTTTCGAGTTATAACTATACTGAGTTTCAGGAGCACTGCTTTTCCTTGGAAATGCTGTTGTTCCTTTGTACATGGCTACAGTGTTCATGTTTGCTCCTGGTTTTTATTTTATAGGTGAGGGCCTGTTTTTGTGTCTCCGAGCCCCACAGAAATTGTTTGTTGCTGAAGAAGCTGAACCTGTCCCACTAGAAGATCTTCTAAGAGTTTAAAGAAATCACACTTGATTCCTGCTGACCTGCACCTCATCGAGACCCCCGTTGGCTGGAGCGGAGAGGAGTGAGAGGAAGTCGGGGAAGAGGAGATGCTTCGGCACTCCTTAAGGCGGAAAGGAGGGCAAAATGATTTTGTTAGAATTTAATTTCTCTGTTGGGACAAGGAATTAATTTGGAAGAGTTGGGGGGTGTTATGGTGTTAAGTTCTATAAGTGATAGCAAATTTGATAGATAACATTTAATTCATTACACAAATCGTTATTGTCTGGTATGTGTTAAGAGCTAGACTTATATGTTAATATCTGGTGCACACATTATAACTTGATTTGATGAGTTTGGTTAGATACCAGGAGAGAGCCTAACTTGGGATACAAATTACATGAGGACTTCTTTGCCTTGCATAGAGCGTGGCTTTCAGGTAAGCCCAATTGACATAATTTCCAGATATTTTTGTAGTTCTGGGGGTAACAGCAGAGACTTTCATGACAGGACTTGAGTCACCAAATTGCTCATCTCATTGTTCCCAGGTGCGACAAGTGAGCAGCGGCCAAGATCAGGAAAGTGGCTTCATGAAAGTATGGGCAGGACATTTCTGATAACTGTGCTGGTTTCTTCCTTTGAGAGGAACAGCTATCCTTCTGGTTGCCTGAAAGACGGCTGAGTCACTTCGAGAAAGACAGTGCCTGGGGGAGTGTCGGCTACACACTCAAGCCCTCAGCTTTGGGCCACCGCCATCCCAAGCCCCTTTCCAGTCAAGAGTGGATGAAGAACAAAATGGATTCCGAGGGCAGACATCGTGCCATGGACGGTGCTTCTCTCGGGAAGGCTAACTGGATTAAAAAAGAACTGCACCAACATTTTTGGGAACGCCCCCGGGCCCCTTCTCTTCCATTGGCTGTCCGCTCCCCTGAGGTGGGGGGAGCCCCGGGGGTGGGAAGTTCGACGGTCTCCAGTCTGAACAAAAGGTGTTCTTGAGTTCCCCCGGGAAATCCCGGCCCACCAAGCTCAAACTCTTGTCAGAGGTTTCTGATCGTAACAATAAAGAGCGTGCACCGGCCTGCCGTGTCTCCTGGGTGCTGTGTCTCCTCGGGGCAGGCAGTTGAAACCTGCATCTTCCCACGGTCCCACCGAAGTGAGGGAAAGTTCGATCCCATAAACTATTATGGGGCCTCTCCTCTTCCGGCCGGTCACCCAAGAATGGGAGGAGGAGGAACGTCCCTGAGGCCTTCAGTCCACTGTGATCGTCCCTGCGCCTCTCACTGTCCACGTCCTCTCACAGTCCCCTGAAGGCGGGCCTCTCTGCTGCTCCTGGGCCCGTGGGGCACTAGAGGTGAGGTGGAGAGGGGGCTTCTGTCTAGGCCGGGAGCCCGAATGCCTGTGTCCAGGCTCCCCACGTGCACCAAGAAGCCATTTCCCCGAGGCCCCGTCTCCTAGACGTCCGAGCAGAAATTTCCCTACTGCGTTTCTGTCCCGCAAGGCACTGTCCCCTCCCTCCTATGCATAATCCCATCGAGGTGCTCAGATTCCGGAAAACAGCCAGGTTCTGGCAGAAATGTTCCCAGAGGCAAACGGAGTGGAGCCTGGCTGCCTGCTTGGTATAGGGACAGGGAAGGGGCAGAGAACTGATCCTACCCCACCAGCTTTTTCTCTCCCCTCAGTCCTGATAACCGGCAGGCCTTGCTTACTAGAAGGGAGCCCTAGGGAGGAAGAGAACCATCAAGGACATCAACCCAGAGCTAGGTTTTCTGGGTTACGGGCTGGTTTTGTGATACTCTTGTGTGTGCTCATAGCTCCCTGGGATTTGGGGAGGATGGGACACAGGTGGGACTTGGGAGTTTTCCAGAAAAATCCATCTTGATGTAATAGGTTATTCCAGATGTCACTACAGTTGCTTCGTTTATGGTTTCAAATGGACTCTGTTGTTTGTTGGCATGCCTTTAGGTCTGCATGAAAGCAAACTCACCCTGTGCATAGCTTTTACATAGTTTAATCTTATCACAGTCTTTCAAGGTTGACTTTTTCCAAAACAACCTGAATCATTAACGTTGTCAAATCACTACTTTTTTCTGGGCTGGGTACACACACAAAAAAGGTAGCAGGTTTCTGAGGCCAGAACCTGGGCTTTGGAGTTAGAGAGACCTGAGTTCAGATACTTGCTCTGCTATTCACTAGCTGTGTGATGTTAAACAAGTTACTGGACTTCTCTGAGCCCTCAACAAGTGGTTGTTCCTTTCCCCACCCTCAGGGTTCTGCTCTGGATGCTGTGGTAACGAGTACAAGAGATTATTAATGATGCCAAGAGCTACCACTGAGTACTTCCTATGTGCCAGACACTCTAAGCACATTACCCCTTTCAGTGACTGTAAGGTATGAATAGGTACCCATATTGATAGCTCTTCAAGGAGCACCTGGGTGGCTCAGTTGGTTAAGCGTCTGACTTCGGCTCAGGTCATGATCTCACAGTCCGTGGGCCGGAGCCCCACGTTGGGTTCTGTGCTGACAGCTCGGAGCCTGGAGCCTGCTTCCGATTCTGTGTCTCCTTCTCTTTCTGCCCCTCCCCTGCTCACACTCTGTCTCTCTCTCAAAAATAAGTAAGCATTAAAAAAAAAATAGTTCTTCAAAGTGAGTAGTATTACCCCCATTTTACAGATATGGCAACTCCATACCCAAATTTGGGATTTTGTGAAGCCTGGCTTCAAAATGAAATTTTACTTGTTCTAATGTCTGTGCTTTTTCCATTATTGTACCCTAACATTTTACTCTAATATATTTGCACGTTCGCCTGGATCGTCAATGCCTAAATCCAATGAAATGATGGTGATGGAGAGACTCGGACGCATAGTGGCGGTCTGGTGGTCATGGTCATGCTGTTCTTTTGGAATTTCTCAAGCTTTGTGATGTGACCGCCTAGGCTGCTGCCAGTGAGTAGGACCACTTATTATCTCATGACTGCAAGACAGAGAGGGGGTGGTGGTGGCAACTTCGGTAGTGGAAGCGATTTGTATTTGATTCAGCAGACCAGCCTCATGAAAAGTTTGTATAGAGCCGAGTTCAATACTGTTAAGATAGAGCCCATCTTGACTGCTTATCTGAAGTCTGTCTGAATTCCTTAGTTTTTGTTTTAAGTGGGTAAGGTGCCAGCCGTAACAGTCTAATGTATATGCATGTATCCTTTTCAGCGACGAAGTAGGGGGGAAAGGAGACTTCAAAAGCTTCAGATTTGTGTTGCAAAACGGAGAATAGAATGGATGTGTTCTAGATCGTGGTACCAAATCTATGACAGAGTGGCAAAGAAATACATCATTTCCTTACCCCCTGCTTTGTAAAGTCTCAACGCCGAATGGCAGTGGGTTCGTAGTCTGTGGTGCAGTGTGTTTCTCACTTCTAGCATGTGATAGAGTGAGTGCATCCACTGGAACTAAGCCTCACATAAACTTAAGGATACCAAAACAATCCTGGCCTAGGACCGTGTGAGGTTGCTGTTGAACAGATTTTTCTCGTGGACTGTGTTTGTTCTTTGGCACTTAAGGCTGGTGTCCACGACCACAATGAAATAGGCAGAGGAAGTGCTGCCATACCGGGTACCTATACCCCCGAGGGACCTAGTACAATTCCTTGAGTACAACTTCCTATATGGTTCACACTAGATGCACTCAATGAACCGAAGAATCCCTCCAGTAAGGTCAGATCCTGGCCCATCTAGCCCAACTTCTCTGGGGCATAAAATGATTGTGAAAAAAGCATCCTACCCTCCCTACTGTCAACTCTAGAGGCAAGAAATGCCAGTAGGAATCCCTAGCTGCTTTTTCTTACTTTATACATCAAGCAAACAGTGCGCATGCAGAGAACGCTTCCTGTGCACTGGGCACAGCGTTAGGCAACGTGGAAGTCCTTATTACTGCCCTCTACAATCACCTGTTCTATTAGAAGAAATGAGACAAATCTACACCAAACAGTAGTTATCAGCCTTTTCATCAATTGTTACATCATATTTTCTGACCTGTAGATGTCAGTTTTCAAAAGGTTCTGTGTATCAAACAGCACTATTTAACAAATGATTATTTTCTCACTTAAAATTAAGAAAGCACGTATCTCTCTAAGGTTCCCTCGCACAAACTTGATATAATTCCAACTAAAAGTGGTCATTTGTCATTTACGTTTAGGATTTTTGTGAGGATTCAGTGAATCAGTGAATATTACTATTACCATTATTTTTACATGCAGCCTGCTCACGGGTGAATGGACCATTTTACTAGGCTCTCTCTAATCCTGACAATACCTCAGAACCCATCATTACTACCTTCTTAAGCTTCTGTGAACTCTATCACGTGCTTCTGTGAGCGCACATTAGGAACAATCTGTGTAGAAAGCTAGTAGTTTTAATACATGTTAAATACCGGTAAGTGTTAAAGGAATTTTTAAAAAAAATACAAGTTGAGTGTGTATCATTTTGGGTTACAGACCTTCCAGGGTAGCTGGATGGTTTCAAATTGTCCCCCCCCCCCCCCCCCCCCCCCCCCCCCGGTCAACAGAAACAGTTGCTGAGAAAGTTAACTTTGTTTTACTTGGAAATAATATGCAGTGTTACAGCTCTACTTGTGACATTTGCTAGCTCTTCGTCTTTTACGTTTCTATCTCCTATTTTAGGTTTGATTCTTCATTCTACACTACCTTACAAAGATTATTGCACACAGGGCAGAAACCTGTGATTACTTTTGTGGGGGGTAGCGTTTAACTTTACCCCAGTGTTTATAAGATGATGGCAAACAGATCTCTGAGGGTTTTGCCTGTAAGTAGAAGTTTTAGGATATTTAGTCCCATTTATTTTTTGCTTGATATATATTTACTTTGATAATTTCAGTGGCCATATTGGTTCCAGGAAAGAAAAGGACACAGCAAGTATTGAAAATTTCATACCTTGGAGCGCCTGGCTGGCTCAGTCAGTGGAGCTTGTGACTCTTGATCTCAGGGTTGTGAGTTTAAGCCCCACATTGGGTGTAGAGATTGCTTAAAAATAAAATCTTAAAAAAAAAAAGAAAATTTCATAACTTTACCACTACAATTCCTGATATTGTCCAGTTTTGAAACTTCAGAACATATATGACATGCTTTGGAAAAGACTCCTACTTTGAACTCCCCACTGATCGATGTTTCTAGCATTTTTTCATGAAATATTTATTCCTGGGAAGGAAAAGAAAAATGATGCCAGTGTTGCATCTGTAACTACAAAATGCATTCAGAAATCGACCATTAGCTGTTTGGCTTACTGGGTTATAATATTTCCTTCGCCAAATTTTGGTGTTCGTGGTGGATAGATCAAAGTGGTCGTCCATGTTTCAAAAACATCAGAGGTTTCTTTAAAAATGTTTAAAAAATGTATAGGCAAAACAACAGTCTCTTGTACTTTAACCTTTAGGTTTAAGCTCCTGTGGCAGAACTTTATTTCTGAGCTTCCAAGAAAGAGAACAGATTTTTAGAAGAAAAGCTGGAGCCTCCTTTACAATGAAGTGATATTTTCTTGCATTGCTATCATACCCAGAGTGCTCCCACTCAGGATGAAGGGAGGTAGAAAGAAGATTCAGTCATGATCCAAAGGCAACTGGGTTGATGAAACCAGAAGGGCTACATGATGATTTTTTTTTTTTTTTTTTGGTCTGTCAAGTGCCAAGGTGTGTGATGTGAAGTGGTGTTTCTATAAAGCAAAATGAGGCAGACCACAGGATAGATGTTGGTAAGCAATGGATGTGAAAGAAGGCAGTGTCAGAAATGATGTACTCCTTTGAGAAAGCAAGAAACCACACTCTCTGCAGAGGGTCCTCTCCACGAAGGGAAAGAGGAGAGGGGAAACGAAGGTGCTAAGTAGGTCAGGCACTCTGTCAGGATCTGGATGGACCAGGAGGAATATACCACTGTAGGTTCTAGTCACATCACATATGTTATTTCATTTTATCTTCATGGGGAAAGATAATTAATGCCTGGCAAAGAGTGGCCTTCATTTGGTTGAGTAAAAGGAGAAAAAGGCGAATTGGGCAATGAGACCTTATACGTGCATCCAGGCCCGCCCAGGATAGAAGACGCCCAGGCCACTCAGTGTTCTCTTACTTTACTTTCATTTTTTAAAGTTCTTGTTTAAAAAAATTTTTTTAATGTTTAGTATTTATTTTTGAGAGTGAGAGAGACAGAGCATAAGCAGCAGAGGGGCAGAGAGAGAGGGAGACACAGAATCTGAAGCAGGTTCCAGGCTCTGAGCTGTGAGCACAGAGCCCGACGTGGGGCTTGAACCCACGAACCGTGAGATCATGATCCGAGCCAAAGTCAGACACTAACCGACTGAGCCACCCAGGCACCACTAAGTTTTTATTTCAATTCCAGTATAGTTAACACACAGTGCTATATTAATTTTGGGTGTACAATATAGTGATTCAGTGTTCTATTACTTTATATGAGTAAGCTGATGATCTAGACAGGCCCGGATGGATAGACCTTGACTCTGTAAGAGCCTTTCAAAACATACTAATCAATGAGGCCCAGGCTAAAACAGTGTACCTGATCTCATAAAGCATATAGATGGACAGAGACATGCTACAAGTCAGGGCATGTCCAGTTGACACTGGAGAGGTATAAGAATATTCTAGGAGTCGGGGCACCTAGGTGGCTCAGTTGGTTAAGCGTCTGACTCTTGATTTCGGCTCAGGTCATGATCTCACGGTTCGTGAGATCGAGCCCACATTGGGCTTTGTGCTGACAGTGTGGAGTCTGCTTGGGATTCTCTGTCTCTCCTCTCCCTCTGCCCCTCCCTCCCTCTCAAAATAAATAAACATTAAAAAAAAAAAGAATATTCTAGAAGTCAAATACAGTTGCTAGATAGGAGAACGAAGCCCGACCAGTTCAGTGCAATGACCTCAGAATTAAGGTTGGGAGGCAGAAGAGGATATCGGTGAAACACACAGGCTCAGAAGTCAGCAGCCTGTATTCAATTCTCAGGCCCGACACTGACCAGTTCTTTGTGCCACATTGAGCAGGCTACCTAGGCTCTTGAGTTTTGGCTTCTCCGTTGGTAAAATGGAGGTAATAATTAAGAATAATAATAATTAATTTGCTTCATAGGGCTGTTGATAGAAATAAATGAGATAATGCATGCAAAGTGCTTAGCAGGAATGCCTAGAATGTAGTATGTGGTTAGCAAATCTTAGCTATTAATCCTATTAATCCAAGAATGAGACCTCAGAAGCAGGCAAGAATTTCAGCTTGAATTAGGAAGCATCCTCTAAGTCACGAAGGAGGTAAAAGTAGGACACGTACAAGGAAGCATACATAGCAGACAGAAAGATCAAGAACTTGCTGTCTCAAGTAGGTTGTGCAGGTTTAGCATATAAGTGGAGTTCGATGCCCCACTGCTGTTCCCCTAGAGCCCCCTCCTTTCCTCCTATTACAGCTCTTCTCTCTAACCTAAATACCTACCACGGTGTCTGTCACACAGTAAATGGCCATGATGCTGGTTGAAAGAATAAACATACTTAAAATAGGCTTAAACACACCCACCCCTGTCTCTGGCTTCTCACTTACAAAACAAAAGGGCATTTGAAAAATTAGCCTCGTACATAAACTCAGATATTATCAAAAGGAGGTGCTCTTTGCAAGACATTTTTTTTTTCGCTTTCTCATTTTTGTAAAGGAAGTGAATTTTAGTAAGTGCAGAGAGAATGTGTAAACTCACCACAGGTGCCAAATCATAACACTGTCACAGGAGAATTCACACCTATAGATGAGCTAGTTGAAGAACAAAGTTAGTTTTGAAAGGTTAGAGAAGAAGATTTTGAAATGTCAGATCCACTCTATAAAACTGACCACCCTTGGCATCATCCTTTTCATCTACCTGGGTTTGAGAAAAGCCCAGGACATTTGAAATGAAGACAATTAGCACCTCAGACAGGGCATCCACATGCAAAATCCTGTCACCTCTCAGAGACCTCAGGAGGTGACAAGTTTAGATACAAGACACTTTCAACCTTGGCTGACAGTTTGTCAATGCTCTTATATTTGACTTAAATGGCATCTATATTTTAAAAGGTGGTAGTTTGCTTTAAACTGTGAAGCTCTCTTCCTCTACCTCATGATTTTTATTTCTTAGGTCGTTGCAAAAACAACAAGAACAAAAATCTTTCCTCTGTTGGGTGAGATCTGAGGAAATAGCTCTTGCTTCTTGCACACAAATGAGCTCAGTCCATTTCCCTTCGGTTTCTCTCTCAAAAGTACTCTTGGCTTTTGTTAAAAACACAGAATGTGAAAGCTGGAAGTGGCCCTAAGGGTCATCTGGTTCAAGTCCATTTGACAAATGGAGAAAGTGAGGTTCAGAAAGAGAAAAGTGATTTAGCGGTAAAACATGGAGTATAATTTGTCTTTCATAGTTGCTGGATTAATCCTCCTTGCAACTTATTTTGCCGTTCCAAAGGTGGGCCAGAGGCACGTACAACCAAGTGTGTGTGTGTGTGTGTGTGTGTGTGTGTGTGTGTGTATTTCTCTCTTATTTTCTTGAGAGCACTAATTTCATTCATTCACTCACTCAACAAATATATTTAAGTATCTAAAATGTTCTCGATGGCGGGAGGAGGGGTTCCTGGCTGGCTCAGTCGGTAGAACATGCAATTCCTCATCTCAGGGTTGTGAGATCGAGCCCCATATTGGGCATAGAGTTTAATTTATAAATAAATAAATAAATAAAACAGATTAAAAACATAAAAAATAAAGTGTTCCAGACAGAGGATACAGTGGTGGTGAATAAGGTACACAAAATCCTGCCATCACGGACTCTACATTCTAGCTCAGGAGGTAGGCAACAAGAAATTAATCAGATAATTCTGCTTCTAAGTGGATTAAGCTTGTATTTGGGGCCCATTCATCCTCACTCTTTCTCTGTTGGTGCCTCCACTATCTCCATTACTCCCCTCTCTCATCCCCCCCTTTCCTCTCTCGTGGGTATGGCGAGAGAGAGAAAGAAGAGAGCCATTTAAGACCCTCCTTCTCTACACTTTCAAGCTCTCAGCGTGCAGTTCGGAATTTGCTAAAGTCAGGTTCAGTAATGGTGTAGCACTAGAGTGAAGATGTCAGTATTTTTCATCAACACCGCAGTAGTGGGCTGGCCCAGCTGTCAGCTTGCCGGCGAGATGACAACGAGGTACTGGATGTGAGAGTTGTATTATTACCTTATAATTTATCTGTTCTTTTTTTATATGATTTTAGTTGTGCTGAACCCCATCGTACCTGGCTGCTTTGACAGGTGTGCTATTTTAGCAACACAGAACAAAACAGAGAACGAAAAGAAGAATGCATGGTACGCTTTTGCTGTCAGATCCAGGTTGCTCTGTTCCTAAGTTTGTGGATGATTTGTTCAGGGTTGTTCAGAGACAAAACAAAGCAAAACTTGGGTTTCATTTTTACCCGTGTGACACCACGTTAGCACAGTTCACCTCACAGGTGGGCTGCTGGCCATATGGACTGAATGAGGGCCTGGCTCCCCTGTCCTATCTCCTCCTTTCGTGTTCAAAATTCCACCATCGTGATGAACTCTGAACTAATCATTTGCCAGCTCAAAATATAAAGAGTTCAGGGTGGGTTAACTTCTCGAGGCCTTAACATTGGTGTATGCGTTCACTTATTAGATCGATTTCTTCCTTGACCCGAAGCATGAAGAAGGGTGAGAAGTGGACTTGACCATAAACAAGTGAGGCAGAAAGATGAGGAGCCAATCCTGGCTCAATACCCCAGAGCTATCCCCAAATATCATCTTGAATGCTGTTTTATTTTCTTTGTTTATTCTTGGTGTTGTAAGAGGCTTATGCTTACACTTCATCTACTAAGGTTGATGGATTCTAAGGTTGGGTATGCTCCAATCAAGGAGAGTCACGAGGTGCCTGGCTGGCTCAGTCGCTAGGACATGCGACTCTTGATCTCAGGTCGTGAGTTTGAGCCCCATGTCGGTGGGTAGAGCTTACTTAAAAAAAAGAAAAGAAAAGAAAAGAAAAAGCTGAGTCACTACTAGCTGCCACTGAAATCTCAGAGGATTGTTCTCAAACCTAGCGGGTGGCAGACAAAAGTCTGGCTTTGGTACAAGGCAGCCCCATGCACCTGATCCATTAGTAGGGCATGTGAGGATTTAAAAATTGTTCTCTCAGGGGCGCCTGGGTGGCGCAGTCGGTTAAGCGTCCGACTTCAGCCAGGTCACGATCTCGCGGTCCGTGAGTTCGAGCCCCGCGTCAGGCTCTGGGCTGATGGCTCGGAGCCTGGAGCCTGTTTCCGATTCTGTGTCTCCCTCTCTCTCTGCCCCTCCCCCGTTCATGCTCTGTCTCTCTCTGTCCCAAAAATAAATAAACGTTGAAAAAAAAATTAAAAATAAAAAAAAATAAAAATTGTTCTCTCAACCTTGAGCTCACGGCCTCGCCACGTTCACAAGGAACTAGGAGCTGAAGTTGTGGAAGAGATACAACAGGCACATGACTTCAGTTATTTAAATTCCAACTGTACAAGTATTTTACATAATCAAAAGGAAAAATGGAGAAGGCCATCCAGTTTCAAGCATTAAACAAAGTCTTATCCCAGTGAAAGAGGAGGAAGTTTGGGGGAAATATTACTTAAGAGCATGTTTTAAAATAGAAGCGATGCCTTATTTCGGAGAAGGAAATTCTCTGAAAGGTTGAAAGGTTTTAAGAAATGAATGATAGTTTAGCATCAACTGAGGAAAAAACATACTCCGTTGACAACAGAGGATACAATAATAAACACTTGCAATACGATTTAAAACAAGCTCTATGCCCTGAATGCTGAAAGGTGGGCCCTGTATGTCAAAGGGCATATATGAGTCCACATAAAGACAAAGCACCAAATGAAATGATTCATTCTCACATCGAAGTCTCATCAGATCAAAAAATCTGGAACACCTTCGGACATAGGCTGATTTTTGTTTCTCCATCAGCACTCTGGGATCTCAGACAAGAAAGTAGGAAAAATCAGTATTTGCTCAGGATCAGGATCACTCGAGAGGAGTAGGAAGACTCGAAAAGGAGGCTTGCCCCACGTTGGCTTTTCACCTACTACTTGTGACTGTGGAACAGCCTCCTGGCTGTGCTCGGTAGTGACTGCACACCGATAGTACTGGTAGTTTCTGTGCTTTGGTCTGAGAGCTTTTGGTTCTTTCATTCTCTGTCAGCATGTCTCCGCCTGGCATGAAGGCCATGTACAAGTTGCCTCTATCATCAATCTCTTTGAGGACTAGTTAAGCTAAGTCATCCCTGGTGGCCCCTGGGAAAAATGCAAGAACGGAAGCATTAGCAAGCATTCCTGCCTGTGTGCGAGGGTCCGCCTTGGTAGTCCACCCCCAAATCTTGCAAGGACCGTCTTCCAGCGGGCCTCCCCTGTCCTTCTGAACCCTGTGTTGGGGGTGGGGGTGGGGGCGGGGAGGGGGATCGAACATTGTGGCAATAACCAAGCTTCTAAATTGCTGAGCTGGTTTTCATTGAAGTGTGAGAAGGAGGTTTTAAGGCAGATAGACAACATCCTGTTGTTGGGGAGCTCCTCTCTCTTTTTCTGCACATCTGGCTGAACTGGGAGTCAGGTGGCTGACTCGCGCCCGGCTTGCAGCAGCGGTCGTGACAACTGCCTTGCACCGTCCGTCACCTCAGCGGCCCGAGAGTCCCCCAGGACATGGACGCGGTGGCCGTGTACCACGGCAAAATCAGCCGGGAGACGGGGGAGAAGCTCCTGCTGGCCACGGGTCTGGACGGCAGCTATCTGCTGAGGGACAGCGAGAGCGTCCCGGGCGTGTACTGCCTGTGTGTGCTGTGAGTAGGTCGCGGTGGCCCGGGGGGGTGGGGGTGGGGGCCGGGCCCGAAGAGGGCACCTGCTTGGGGGCGCACGGGTGGCGTGGGCGGGAGGCGGTGGCAGGCGACGTCCAGGCCTCCTCCACTGACCACATGATGGCCCCAAGGCCTTCCTCAGGTCCAGCCTAGGTCGGTGGCGGACCACGCTTTGGCTTAGGCCCCTCACTGAGGATTTCGCTCCCCGGGCCCTCACTCTCCAGAAGAGCCACCCCCTGGTCTTTTGTGTCAGCTGCTGAGAATGCCCTTTGGGGTGGGGAAACACAGCCTAGAATTTCCTTTGCTTCGAGAATGATCCAGGCTCCCGACTTCCCGTTTTGACCTCTAGTCGAGGCCTGCAAGGTGGAGCCCTGGGATGGTGGACTGGCCAGAATGGGGGCCACCAGCTCCTGGGAAAAGGAAAGGGCTCTCTCCAGACCTCCGTAAATGGAATTGGAGGCGTCCTCCCAAAGGAAGAGGACAGGGAGAGGAAGAAGACTAAGAAACGAAATCTTACTTTTAGAGTGCAATGCCCGTTGGGTCGCGGTGCTGAGAGGGGTGTGTTTGTAAGGAAAGCTCCCTCTCTGCATCTGCTTACTTAGCTTCCTCTAGAGGAGCTGTGTGTGGGGGCATGGGGTTCCAGAAGTAGGACCCTTCTTGAGAAAAAGCTAGGACTTACAGGAGTGGTAAAGGGCATGGAGGGAAAACACCCTTGTTATGATTCAGCTCTGCCCTTTACCTAGGCATGCCTTAGTCTAACACCCATTTTGAATCAAATGCACCTTCGTCTTGGCTCCAGGGCTCCGGGGTCAGGGTCAGGATCTAGCAATCCTGCGCTAGTCTGATGGTAGGCCTGTGACGGTGGCAAGTTAACCTCTCAGTGCCTCACTTTTCTTGTCCATAAAATGGGTATAATAATACTACCTAACTCCTAGCATAGGGAGGATCAAATGCGATAATGCCGGTGAAGAATTTAGCACTGGGCCTGACACGTCATAAATGCCCGGGAAGTATAAGCTAGTGTTATTATTTTTGTATTTGCTTTCAGTCGAGTTCTTTCAGTGCTCGTGGGGCATTTCTAAGGAAGGACCTAGCTCCATCACTTTTTTTGTCAGCAGAATAAAAACACCCATGAAAACACCTACGCTGCGTAGTGGGTTCTAGTCGGAAACAAAATGAAGGAACGGGCTTGGTAGTAATTTTGATACCTAATGAGACACTGCAAGATTGTGAAGTACTTTCTGGGTCAGTGAAGAGAGATCCTACTGAGGCGGTTATTAGACGATTTTCGCTGTTTATCGTTTTTTCTTTTTTCACGTGGTCAAGCCATGCATGTGGTAACTCTCGGGCCATGCCAAATACATTGATTCTATGGGCTTCAAGAGAAATACGTGGAAGCAGGTGAATCTCTTGGGCTCGGATATTTTTTTTTCTCCTTTTGAGATGCAGTTGACATACGATGTTCTATTAGTTTCGGGTGTACAGCATAGTGGTTTGACAATTCCGTGCATATTACAAAATGCTCACCGCGATCCGTGTAGTTCCCATCTGTCACCGTACAAAGTTATTATGATATTGTTGGCTGTACCCCCTGTGCTGTGCTTTTTCATCTCCGTGACTTATTTATTTTATAACTGGAAATTTGTACCTCTTCATCCCCTTCACCTATTTTGCTCATCCCCCCCATCTCTCTCCCCTCTGGCAGCCACCAGCTTGTCCTTTGTGTTTAAGATTAGGTTTGTCTTGTCTTTTGGATTCCGCATATAAATGAAATCATACGGTATTTGTCTTTCTCTGCCTGACTTATTACCGTAATACCCTCTAGGTCCGTCCATGTTGTCACAAATGGCAAGATTTTATTCTGTATTTTATTCTGTTGATGGACACTTGGGTTGCTTCCCTATCTTGGCGATTGTAAACAGCCATTATTGTAAATAACGTAATAAACATGGGGGGCATATATATATATTTTTTGAATGAGTATTTTTGTTTTCTTTGGGTAAATACCCAGTAGTGGAATTACTGGATCATGGTATTTCTATTCTGTTTTTGAGGAACCTCCATACTGTTTCCCATAGGAGCTGCACCGGTTTACATTCCTACCAACAGTGCAGGAGCGTTCCCTTCTCTCCACATCCTTGCCAACACTTGGTATTTATTGTCTTTTTGATACTAGTCTTGGGCTCAAATCTTTATGGTATGCTTACATTATTGTTTTTGCCCAGTGGAAACTGGGATAGGTAGGTCAGCGAAAGCCAACTAGTCTTCTTAGGCTCTTTTCTTATCAAAAGAATGTGGAGGAATGAGTGGGCAAATGAAAGGGGCTTCTTTAGAGAAGCTGACAAGGGAGGTAACGAACCCCTTAACCTAGAGGTTAAAAAAAAACTTAACTTGGCTCTGAGGAGCTCCATAGTGTGTTACTTTTTTTTTTAATTTTAGAGAGAGAGAGTGGGAATAGGGGCAGAGGGAGAGAGCAAATCTTACACCGGCTCCACGCTCAGCACGGAGCCCCATGCAGGGCTTGATCCCACGACCCTGGGATCATGACCTTCCCCGAAATCAAAAGCCAAACGCTCGATCGACTGAACCACGCAGGTGCCCCTACAGCTTGTTACTTTTGCCTCTTGCCTCAGAGACCACTTCCTTGACCACCCTCTCTGTGCCTGTCATACCCTAGCACTTTATTTTTCTCCAAGGAGCTTTAAACTATCCGCCATTTGCTTGTTTACTTCTGTATTGCTGTGTTCTTTAGCAAAAATGGAAACTGAGTGAAGGCAGGGACGTTGTCTTCCACACCAGGAACACAACCTAGCACATAGTAGCCATTATGAGGCACATTATGAGGCATATAGACACACGGTAGATATTTTTTAAATAACAAATGAATTGCCATGGCAAATAGTCTTCTTTACTGCAAAGAGCTTTGGACTGATAATCAGGAGGCCAGGGTGTGGACTCTGGGGAAGTCACTCAACTTCTGTGGGTTTTGGTCTCCATAGCTGTTAAATAGGAATCGTAATGTGTGCCTACCTTCTGCATAAGAGCTGTCGGTAAAATTTGCAAAAGAGAGGACAACTTTAGCCTTTTGCCCATGTAAGCCAAGGCCGCGGAAGGAATTAATTTAGGCAGGGTGGGAAATTCTTAACCATTTAAGTTTTTACCCAAAGTGAGTCTTGCATAAATTCAGTTTTTACGACTCTTAGTTTTCCATGCAAACCTCCCTATGAAGTAGCAGAATAAAGTAGGCAAATTGGGAGTCCCCTAGCATGTCTTTTGATGGACACACTGGGGCCTCAAAGTCTTAGAGCGTGATTGCCAGACCGAGCTACAGAGGGAAGACACAAGGGTACATTGTCTTTTATGAAAGTTTCTCAATCTTTCTGAGCCAAGGGTCCCTTTTGATAAACATAAAAATTTCATGCCCCCATTTTAGTACTACGCTGTAGTAACAATAATCAAATTTTATCTTGAAATAAACCACGTACTCATTTCAAACCAAAACCTGTATGCTTATGATATGCAGTAGAAATAACAATGTAAATGGTGTCATATACTCATGAACAACAAGATCTAGCTAACAAACATGAATTGATTGTAGAGTTCACTCAGAATAGTTTTTCATTTTGTGTTCTGTTTTTTCCCATTATCCAAGAAGGTTTGGCTGAGTTTTAGTTTTTGTATTTTTATTGTAGAAATAACGCATTATGGGCCTTTCAAACTGTACTTTACACTTTCAAACAACGTTTGCTCCTTTCCCTGGTTCTGAGCCTTTTCCTAGGTTCAGTTTTGGAAAATTGAATCTTATAAAGTACTGAAGGTGTTTTCCATTGATAGAATTGCTCACCTTCCTTTAAAGTGAGTTTTCCTTTTGGTTATTTTCAATACATAAATCTAGTTTTTTGTATAATGAGTCTATTAAAAATAGATCCTAATACTTTTTCATATTATAGAAAATTTGAAAAATGTAGAGAATGGAAATGAGGGAAATCATCTATAGTTTTATAAGCTACAGACAATTGTTGAAAATTAAGTGAATCTTCTTTCTTATTTTAATAAATTGCTCTGTAAACACACATGTGCTCTTACAATATTGTATTCTACTGCATTTTCCATTTAACATGAAAAAACCCCATTCATATGTAATGTTCTTACAAATGATTTTAAGACATTATTTTTAATGGCTGCATGATAGGTCAGCCAGTAAATGTACTATATTTTCCTTAACCAGTCATCTATTATTAGACATTTGAATCATTCCATTTTTTTTTGCTGTTATGTCCTCATGATTCATGTTTGAGTCCATAAAGATTTCCTTGTATTTATGATTACTTCCTTATAATGAATTTCAAGATACGTAATTTCTAGGTCAGGAAACATTAGCAGCTTAGGATTCTTGATATATGCATGATCACCAAATACTTTTTCCTAAATGGTTATGCAAGTTTATATCTATGCTCACCAGTAATGCATGAGAGTGTCCATTTCACCATCCCCTCCCTAGAAATGGGTATTCTTGTGAACAAAAATTTTCCTTGAAACTTGGTGTCTTACTCTTTATTTCATATTTCTTTGTTTAGTGAGTGTCTTTTCTATGGTTGGTAAGCTGTTGTATTTCCTTGTTCATAAATTGGCTCTTTGTGTACCTTGCCATTTAACCATTTGGATCTTCCTATTTTTCTTAACACGTTATTAATTTTTATATACAAATCGTTGATGTGTTGCAAGTATCTTTCCTCAGTTTAGTGTTAGCCATATCAAACAAGTTAACATTTAGTAGTTAAATCTGTCGCTCATTTTCTTTGTGTTTAATGTCTTCCTTTGCTTCCCAGCCTAGAAAGTTCTTTCTCCTCCAGAGATGTCCTAAAACTTCACTTCAGTTTTGTGTTCAGTTTATGGTTTGGTTAGTTTACTCTATGATTCCATGTGGAACTTCATTTTGATGTGGGGAAAGGATCTAATTTGAGTTTGTTTCAAAATAGCTAGCAATTGTCACAATATAATTGTAAATAGAACTTCCATTCCCCATCAACTTCCTAGCCTACTTTACCATGTATTAAACTCTAACATATAGCAGTTATTGTTTCCCAACTATTTGGCTTAACTGATCTATTATTCTTGTATTGCTAACACTATAGTATGATAAAGTTTAATACATTTAAACAATTATTTGCTCTTATTTTTTTCCAAAGATTTTATTTTTAAGTAATTTCCACACCCAATGTGGGGCTCAAACTCACAACCCCGAGATCAAGAGTCACGAGCTCCACCGACTGAGCCAGCCAAGTGCCCCAATTATTTGCTGTTCTTACCTGTTGGTTCTTTGAGATGCAATCTAGAATAATTTTTTTTTTAATTTTAAAAATCCCATTGGGATTACATTAAACTCATTTAATAAATTAAGGAGGAATTGTCATCTTTAAAGAATGTAGTCTTCCCATCAAAAAACCTGATACATCTCTCCACTTCTTAATTTAAAAAATTTGTATCTATCAGTAAGGTTTTGTAGTTTTCTTTTTATAGGTCTTGCACATTTTTAAAAATGTATTTCTAATCATTGTGGGTATGAATGTGTGCGTCAGTTTTTTTTTGTTGTTGTTTCTATCATAAATGGGATTTTCTTTTTCCACCATATTCTTCTGTTGCTTAAGAAAGTTACTGACTTGGCATATTTTTCTTATGTTCATCCGATATACTAAAAGTGCTCTTATTAATGTAAATAGGTTTTATTTTATTTTAGGGTAGTTTTTTAAAGTTTATTTTTTTATTTTGAGAGAGAGAGAAAGAACGAGCAGGGGAGGAGCCGAGGGAAGGAGAGACAGAATCCCAAGCAGGCTCTGTGCCATTGCAGAGCCTGATGTGGGGCTCAAACCCTGAACCGTGAGATTATGACCTGAGCCGAGATCAAGTGTTGGACGCTTAACCGACTGAATCACCCAGGTGCCCCTCTTTTAGTGTAGTTTAGTTTATTCTTTTTGGTTTTCCATGTATATTTTCTTTTCATTGAGGTATGTACACATGAACTCTCACAGTCCTTCTCTTCTTACCCTCAATGCAGACAGCCATGGGGAAAGTCCTAAATGCCCAGCGGGATAGTTGATGGTGATAAGAGAAAAACCAGTTTAAGATATTTAAAATAATTAGTTTGCAGAAATGGTTTATTTCCATAAGTAGCATTCTTCTGTACACCCCTGACTTTGCTTGCTACCTATCTGATGGAAGATTTGGAAGCAGAAATGCTATTATATTCTTTACAAGGGCACATAATGAAGTCACTTGACATGTATGGCTTTGGATAAAAGGATAATTATCTTTTTGTCCTTTGAGATTAAAGGGATGACTGGGAATAAAGTGCCTATCAAACCACTGAACTGGAGAAACGGGGGAAGGAGCAGTGACGAAATCGAATTCCAGTTTACCAGTTGCAATAGAGGGGAACATTGTAGCAAAGAACTCAAAAGAATGAGAAATGATTACTTAATTTACAGTGAGTTTTTGAATACAGTTGGATATATGTGTTGGTGCCGCATTTATCTTCATGATAATTTAGGTCACCAGAGTTATTTTGGATGTTCTGAGTAAATCTATTAATGGCAGAGCAAGCCTGAAAGGCAGCCTAGGATTAAAGTTACATCCCCTACATCAACGGACATTTCATAGGCCAGCAAATCAAGTGCTGATTCTGGTTGACAATGCGAAATTGAAGTTGCAAGATTAATCTGAGGATGTCATTTGCCTAAGTGAAGGAGAAGTCTGGGTCAACATTTTTTTGGGCTCTCCTCAACTGGCCTCGTCCCTCCAGCCCCTTCTTTCCTTCTCCCCCCTCAATGTTTGCCTCCAGCCCTGAGGCCAAGAAGGTTCCCTCCCTTTTTGAGACTTGTGCAATGATATGAGAGGGGCAGCATAGATCTTTCAGCCAGACTCTGGGTATGCATCCCAACTTTGTAAAACTAGCTGTTTTACCTTGGGCAAGTTACTTAAACTTTCTGTATCTCAGGTTCCTTATCTGTGAAAAGGGAAATGGTAATAATAATAGTACTTACCTAATAGGGTTAATAATCCGCAGAGGATTATTACACAAGTTAATATTTTTTTTTTAATTTTTTTTTCAACGTTTTTATTTATTTTTGGGACAGAGAGAGACAGAGCATGAACGGGGGAGGGGCAGAGAGAGAGGGAGACACAGAATCGGAAACAGGCTCCAGGCTCTGAGCCATCAGCCCAGAGCCCGACGCGGGGCTCGAACTCACAGACTGCGAGATCGTGACCTGGCTGAAGTCAGACGCTTAACCAACTGCGCCACCCAGGCGCCCCTACACAAGTTAATATTTATAAAGCTAACATGTAGTAGGTGTTTGTTACTATAAATAAAAGGTCTACAAATAATTGCAATACAAAGTTAGAACATCGTAGGAATACATAAATATGTATGTTATGTGGCAGTTAAGGGGAAGAAGACGTGATATTTATCGTCATGACTAATCGAAACTGGTTTTACATATTTTTCCCACCAGAGTTGAAGCTGAATGACTTGATGGTTCTGAAAATTCAAGTTCACTCTGAAAAAAATGAAGATTGAACCATAGGAAATTCGGAAATTTCTTGAATCAGAGTATAGTCTCAATAATGATGGCTTTCTATAGGATATCATTTTTCTGGGTATAAAAGTTCTGAAATATTTGTTAAAAAAATCAGTCACATTATAATTGTGCCTTGAATTTTGCACATAGCATTAAGCATTATTTTGTAAGCATGAAGGAGTCAGATGTAGCTAAACTTTTTCTTCTCTGTAGGCCTTGAAGTGGTATAAAGAAGGAATTGATGTGGTTTTGTTAGTTCTAAACCAAGATCTGTCCCCAACGCTGACCCTTTGAGAAAACAAGTAATAAATCAGGTTGCTTTCTTCTCATTCATTTCTTTAATTAAGTGATCTCTGCCCTCAACATAGGGCTTGAACTCATGACCCTGAGTTCAAGAGTCGGATACTCTACCCACTGAACCAACCAGGCACCCTCATTCATCTCTAACCAGGGCACTTTTTTAAGGGTTGGGACAACTTTTGACAAAATAAAGGCAAATTTTAATTTTGGCTGGGACTGAATCAACACATGCTTTGTAGTCATTAAAATGCAAAGTATTAGTTAAGAAAATTAATGACAATAACAGCAACAAAAAAACCTCTGCTGTTGTCTACCAATTATTCGTTTTCTAGCTTTTTTTCTTCATGATAGATTTTGAATTCCAGGCTAATCAACAAGTCCGACAAAGATTTGGTGGAGCAAGGAAGTTAAAATTACACCACATTCTTAGTTTGTCTGTATTAATGGAAAGAGTCAGAAGAAAGATAATCCTAAAAGGGATATAACAGGGGCACCTGGGTGGCTCAGTCGGTTGGGCCTCCAACTTCGGCTCAGGTCATGATCTCACGGTTCGTGAGTTCGAGCCCCGCGTCGGGCTCTGTGCTGACAGCTCAGAGTCTGGAGCCTGCTTCAGATTCTGTGTCTCCCTCTCTCTCTGCTCCTCCCTCGCTCATGCTCTGTCTCTCTCTCTCTCTCCTTCAAAAATAAATAAAAACATTTAAAAAATTTGAAAAAAAGGGATGCAACAGTTTGAAAAAAGATTATATTTTTCTGATTTGTAACTTGCTTAGACTAGATTTCTAAAGCACGAAATCATAATTTTGCTAATTTTTCTTTAAACAATGTTATTAGTCATGGGTGCCTGGGCGGCTCAGTCAGTTAAGCCACTGACTTTGGCTCAGGTCATGATCTCGTGGTCTGTGAGTTTCCAGCCCCAATGTCAGGCTCTGTGTTGATAGCTCAGAGCCCAGAGCCTGCTTCAGATTCTGTGTTTCCCTCTCTGCCCCCTCCTGCTCGTGTTCTGTCATTCTCTCTCTCAAGAATAAATAGACATTAAAATTTTTTTAAAATGTTATTAGTCACATATAACTTTATAGGAAAAATTAATATGCAAGGATGCATTTATATGAGTTTAAATTTACTTCTAGTTTGTATACATACAGGAATGGGTCTGAATAGTTGTAATCAGAGTGGGGTCCACGTCTTTCACATACCATAATTTTATATTAACATAATCCATGTGCTTAACATTCTTTGAAAAATATAAGAGGGCTCTAATCCCTTTGAATTTTGGTATAATTTTGAATGGTTCTTTCTGTTACCATTTTCTTATTTTGAATAACATTCCTTATTTTGGGGTACTTAGGTTAATTCTATTTTTTTTCACCATTAAAATAGAACTACTACGAAAATCTTTATGACACTGCTTTGTCCCTTGATTCCTTGGAGTGTGTGAAGATAAGCAAGGTCGTCCAGTGGGTCGAAAATATGCACGGTTTTATAGCTCTTATTATAACTTTATTTCCTAGAACAGCAGTTTTTCAGTGGACAGGGAGAGAGTATGCATAGTTTGAAAAAAACATATTCAGTATTTTGGTTTAATTTTATGTTATAAAATGATCATTCCATAATTCAAGCTACAGAAAACAAAACCATGAAATTTTGTTGGAAAAGAAGAAGTCAGCGGTTCAGAAACACTGCTCTGTGGAGCCTTTTGAAACCATTGAAAAAGCTTCAGCTTATATTTATTTTTTTTCTTTTAAACAATTTATTTATTTTGGAATTAAAAATTTTTCCTATTGAAGGTATAATTGACACGCAGTGTTATGTTAGTTTCAGGTGTACGATATAATGATTCAACATTTCTGTACCTTACTCAGTGCTCATCACGGTAAGTGTCCTCTGAATTCTCTGCGCTCTTAAAGCGGAGACTGACTATGGAGGCGGTGGCACAGAAGTGCCCTGGGCGAGTGGAAAGAAGCCAGCTTGACTTTGCAGAAATTGCCGTCAATAATCCCATAGGTGTGGGCATTCTCTTTGCATTTTAATCCGCCCGTAACTGGAACGTTCTTACAAATCACCTGGAGATCTTGTTAAAGTACAGATTCTGATTCGGCAGTTCTGGGGCAGGGCCTGAGGTCCTGCATCTCTAACAAGTTCCCAGGTGATGCTGATGTTATTACCCTGGGAATGTAATTTGGATGGCACTGTTTTAGAGGTCTTCCATCCACGACCTTAGGGTAACAAGAGTTGACACAGGGGATCTGGGTCAGTTCCCTCAGTGACATGAAAGTGGAAGAGATGAACTACTGGCTTATCTGAGAGGCGAACCGATTCTGCTCATTCAGAAATCTGAGCGGCGGGGGAGTAGGAAATTGTTAATATTAGGTGGGTTAATCACAAGAAGTCTTAGGTGCCACTGACATTAGGTTGTTCAGAGACTGAAGGAGGGAAGGGCTTTTGAAGTGGTACTCAGGTTCTTGCTGCTTAACTGAAAGTGAGATAAGATCAGATTCGTTAGGAAACAATTTTCAAAACAGACTCATTTATTTTGACTAAATGAAGATGAATGATAGTAGGGAGATAGATTCTTTGTATTTTTTAGAGGCTCACTGTTTTAGAAAGTGAAAACTGGTCACTTACAATTTTGCTTGCATTAGTGCTGAGATTTTAAATAATGCATTTCCATATCACCTTTAATGATACCGAATTACTGCCCTTAATCGTTTCCCATAGGAAAAATGGAACTAAGGACCTATGTTGTTTCTCTGCTTCTATCTCCATTTTGCTCTGTGACTTTAAGAAAATCACTTAAAGCCCTATGTTTTGAGTTCCCATGGTGAAAAATGGAAATCAAAGCCCTCACCTTGTTCCCTGTAGAGTACTTACTGAAATTGGAGGGTTTCGAGGTGGATTTTATTGCTCAAAAAAACAAAAGACTTTAACAATGTAATATTTTATATTTACTTAGCATGTTTTATATATATGCATACATCAAGCTATTTTATATGTGATCTAAAGATGCTGGCAAACCTTCATAATGAAAATGAAACATTTCCTGTAACCACACCAGCAATTAAATTGATTTTTTTGGTTTCACAAATCGGATGAAACTGATTATAGTCTTTTAGAAGTATTTTTTTTGTTCTTTAGGTAATCAGTACTGATGAATATTGATTAAAGATATAGTAATTTAATCCGCATATTTAAGGACTTTTAGTTCTAAAGGGAATCGATGGTAAGTGAGGTCAGTTATTCAAGGATGACCTTCTGTCTGGAATGCTTTAGAATCATCTGTTCTTTAAAGTTTAAATTTTTTTTTTCTTTTTCAACGTTTTTATTTATTTTTGGGACAGAGAGAGACAGAGCATGAACGGGGGGAGGGGCAGAGAGAGAGGGAGACACAGAATCGGAAACAGGCTCCAGGCTCCGAGCCATCAGCCCAGAGCCTGACGCGGGGCTCGAACTCACGGACCGCAAGATCATGACCTGGCTGAAGTCGGACGCTTAACCGACTGCGCCACCCAGGCGCCCCTTTAAAGTTTAAATATATGTATGTATGTATGTATGTAGAGTGTGAGCTGGGGAGAGGTGCCACAGGAGAGGGAGAGAGAGAATCTTAAGCGGGCTCCACACCCAGCATGGGGAGTAATGTGGGACTCGATCCTATAACCCTGGGATTGTGACCTGAGCCAAAATCGAGAGTCAGATGCTCAACCGACTGAGCCACCCAGGTGCCCCAAATACTTTTTTTTTCTTACCAGAGTGTAGCATGTATTCGAACCAATGATTTATATTGACCCAAACTTGTACCTAAGAGTAACAATCAGAAAACGGATAAAATAAAATTCTATTGACTCAGAGAATTGGATCCATATTAATATTCAAACTTTGAAATAATTCGGAACAAAGTTTACCCTACTTTTCTATGAAGTAAAGGTTTGTTAGGCAAATTAAACAGCATTATCATAGATACTAAAATATAATCAATAATCTACATCCATTATAGTATGGGGACCAAGAGCTGGGGCTCTAGAGTCAAACAGGCCTGATTCAAATCCCATCTTTGTTGCTTGATCTCTAGTGTGGTTTTAGTTACTTAGCTTCTCAAAGTCTTGGTTCCCTCATCTATAAAATCAATTTCACAGTATAAAGGTCATAGGATTTTTGTGGTGTCCAAAAGAGATAATTCATGTTCTATGGACTGAATTGTATCCTTGTCAAATTCATATGTTAAAACCCTAACCCCCAATGTGGCTGCATTTGGAGATAAGCCTTTGGAATATAGTTAAGGTTAAATGAGGCCATACAGGTGGGGGTATAATCCAATAGCATTAGTAGCCTTATGAGAAGAAGAGGGGCACCTGGGTGGCTCAGTCGGTTGGGTGTCTGACTCTTGATTTCAGCTCAGGTCATGATCCGGGGTGGTGGGATTAAGCCTCACATCTGGCCCCACGCTGAATCTCTCCTTGAGATTCTCTTTCTCTCTCTGCCGCTCTTCCCTGCTTGCGTTCTCTCTCTAAAATAAAAATAAAATAAAATAAAACTCTTGGCATCAATTATACAGATATACAGTATGCTTACACACTCAGTGATGGGGGAGAATGTTTACCCCATCTAAAGGACAAGCTGCTTTCAAGTACTTTAGAGGACATTTTTTGAATTGAAATTACAATTCTTACTATGTTATATTGTAAAGTAGCCATAATAGTAATATTGTGGAAATATAGTATTATATTAATTATATTTATAATAATAATTATTATTACTATTAAGTGGACCTTGCAGTACCTTATCCCAGTGAAATATTTTTCACCTTAAGGCTCCATATGTACTTAAAAATAATTTGATGACACCTTGTTAAATCTATTTAATAATTCATGATTTTTACCAATTACAACAGGTCTCTAGCTTCTTCTTGTCCAAAATGTCTCTCAACTAGACAAATCCTTAAGAGTATGAACTCCCACATTTTATTTTATTTTATTGCTTACAAAAAATTTTTTTAATGTTATTTATTTTTGAGAGAGGGAGAGACAGAGCGTGAGCATGGAAGGGGCAGAGAGAGAGGGAGACACAGAATCGGAAGCAGGCTCCAGGCTCTGAGCTGTCAGCACAGAGCCTGACATGGGTCTTGAACTCACGAACTGTGAAATCATGACCTGAGCTGAAGTTACAGGCTTAACCAACTGAGCCACCCGGGCACCCCTATTTTATTTTATTTTATTTTATGTTATGTTATGTTATGTTATGTTATTAATAAAGAAGATTATTATGAGGCGCCTGGGTGGCTCAGTCAGTTGAGCGTCCGACTTTGACTCAGGTCACGATCTCGTGGTCCGTGAGTTCGAGCCCCGCGTCGGGCTCTGGGCTGATGGCTCGAAGCCTGGAGCCTGCTTCCGATTCTGTGTCTCCCTCTCTCTCTGCCCCTCCCCCATTCATGCTCTGTCTCTCTCTGTCTCAAAAATAAATAAACGTTAAAAAAATTTAATAAAGAAGATTATTTTATTTTATTTTATTTTATTTTTATTTGAGAGAGAGGGAGTATGTGAGCTGGGGATGGGCAGAGAGAGGAGAGATAATCTGAAGCAGGTTCCATGCTCAGCACAGAACCCGATGTGGAGCTCGAGCTCACAATCGTGAGATCATGACCTGAGCTGAAATCAAGAGTCAGACGCTTAACTAACTGAGCCACCCAGGTGCCCTCTGAGCTCATACATTTTAAAAAAAGGAAAAGATAAAGAAGGCTCTCTGGAAACTGTGATTACCCAGATATAATATGCAAGCAAATCAGAGCCCCCAAGCTTTTCTTCCTACGAATGCAATGGTACCATATATGTGTGTCCCAATATATGTAACATTCATATGTAATCGTTAAGCTCAAATTTAGAGCATCTGTTGTTCTTTTGGAATTTTTCAGTAATGGAGGTTTATTCTTTCGCAGGTATCAAGGTTACATTTATACATACCGAGTGTCCCAGACAGAAACAGGTTCTTGGAGTGCTGAGGTATAGCTCTTTTATTTATTTTTTGCTTCTGGGGATATCAGGGAGGTGTTTGAAATTTAGGCTGGTTTTATAAAAGAGTTGTCAAATCCTACATTTCCCAAATATTCATGAAATTCAAATCACTAAAGCTCCAACCCAAAACTGTTCATGGATCATTAAGAAGGCTTTAGAGAATTTTTGTTCCAGTTCTGTTCAGCCACCATTGTATAGAATGGTCTCACTTTGGGGGAAAGATAAAAAAAAGTTGAAGGATTGTGTCAAACTTTTAGTGCCTATGCAAAATTTTGGAAAGCATATACAAAGTATGTAAAATGATTAAATAAGCAATTATTTACCAAATGATACCAATATGTGTGTTGGTTCTATAGTGGATTAAACAAAGTGAACTCCTGTTTTCTAAGAGCCTATAATAAGCTTAGGGAGATAGATACAACATGAATTAAATAGCGATGTGAGAGCTCAGAGTTTGTTGTCAGCTATATCTGGGTTCCAGGTCTGGTCCCCCCCTCCTCCCTGACAGGTCTATGACCTTGGGCAGGTTACTTAACTTTTCTTTGAACAGATCTCTCCATCTGTGAAATGAGCCTAAAAATAGTTCCTTACTCATAGGGCTCATTTTGAAGATTAAATGAGATAATGCATATAAAGAAAGCTCTTAGCCTAAGGACCTGCACAGTAAGCCCTAAAAAAACGTGACCTCACCCAAATTGCTGAACAACATAATTGTATATGTTTATTGCTATGTTATTTAGCATAGGGATTCAAAGAAGGGAGGATTTTTCAAGTATTAGTAATCAAGACTGCTGTATATATGGAGGCCAAACTCCCAGCTGAGCCATGTGGGAAGGACATGGATAGGCAGAATTAAATTAGAGGAACATTGCAATGGTTTTCAAGGTATGCTCCACAAAATTCTAAGGTTCTTCTATCTGGGTGCCTTGGGGTTGCCAGGGGGTGGGGGCCAGAGAGAGAGGAGGACATAAATGGGTATGCTTTTGGGTCGCTGATTCATCTTTGATCTGAGCAGGTCACTTTTGTTTTGCTTATCGACTGGGGCTCGAATACGATTTCATGAGAAAAATGGGCTCTGATGGCTTTGAAAACATTTGAAAGTCACTATGCCATTACAAGTAATGCTTGCAGAATGAATCTATTTCCATGTACCAGGGTAGTATATCACATCTCACCGATGTAGAGGTCTCAGCAACTGAAATTTTTGACCTCAAATGCTTTCTCTGATTTCGGACTCCTTAGAAACAGTCTGTCCTTATAATGAAAGCACTTCATTATGAGCGATTTGAAAACATTAATGGGAATATCTCCTGTTAATAATTCAATCTGCGTGTTTAAGAAATTCTAAAGTCTAGACTTAAATAGCTGCAACTTTACAAATTCATCAGTAAACTAGAAAGCCCAAGTTGCAGACTACAAATGTGTTGAACTACTGAGATGAAAATTGAGGGCAAGTTTTCAAACACATTGATGCTCTATATAGTAAAGAATTTATTATTAATAATAATTACAATTAATACTTAATTTATTATTAATAATAATTATAATTAATACTTAATTTATTATTATCACAGATAATTAATACTATAATACTAATTAGAGGAAAAGCAGTACCATTTCTAATCAAAACTATACCTGTTTATATTTAAAAATTCTCTGTATCGCTGCAGAGATGATTGAATAAGAAATTAAATTTCATTTATTATGAAGCATAATTGTGTTGCTATGTACATATATATATATGTATACAATCTGAGTAGAAAAAGCCCTTCTCCCTAGAGAAGTAGCCTTCAGCTGCTGAAGAATACTCTATGGAAAGGATCTTAAATTATTAGGGTTTAGCTAATCTTGTCTTTAAATTTGTTTTCTTCTATTTCGAGTATAACATCATATGCAGATTGTTACATGTTTATGATCATGTTAAGGGAGAAAGGGCTTATTGGACATAAATGTCCTTTCATCCTGTTGTCTGGTTTGACCCCGTTTATATAATAATATTGTAATTATCTGCACCAGGAGAGCAGAAGATTGGCATGTTTTCTCTAAAGGGGAAAACAATTTTAAAAAATGCTTTAGATTTATTTTTGAAATGCATATTGCATTTTCTTCCCATCTACTAAATTTACTTTCGTAGTTATGTTTTTGCTAAGGGAATATTAAACTAGTGTGTACTCTCAGAGCTCATATCACCTGACTGGAAGAAATTTCTCTAGAGCATATTGAAGACCAGCTGTGATCCAAAGCATGTTTCCATGGATAAGTAAAGAGATGACAGTATGGGAAAGGTGCAAATTTGAACAATAGCCAAGTTCAGTGGCAGAATGGGAGTTGTCAGTGGTACAATTCTTATGGCGAACGTGTTTTCAAAATTGGTTAAATGACAGATGTTTATACTGCTTTTTGGTGCAATGCTTTGGTTTGCCACACTGCAGGAAAAATCATGGCAGTAACACTCCATCCTCTGCACAAAGATTGTGCTAGAAATCTAAGTAAGTCTGGGATTTGTTTCAAAGAGTGGAATGAAATTTGAACCCGAATCCACCGAATTATGAAAGACACACATTGTGTAAATTCCTACTTTTAGAAAGACTTTTAGGTTTTATCATTGCTTAGTGTGTTAACTTATTATCTCTTGTGACTCAAGCTAAAATTTTGCTAAATGGTTAATTTAGAGAATTCTACACACAATCAATTATCATTTATTGATATGTGCGTTGTCATCAGTACACTGTAAAAAAATGTACCAACCTCCCCCCGTGGACTTCAGTGCCTTTGGGCTTTTCTGGATATTTGATCATCAGTAGATGCTAAATAATTTTCCTTATTAACCTAAGCAAAACGCTATAAATTAGGGCAGTCATTTGCCAGCAAAATATTGCATCCCAAATTCAAATTACACATCCAGTGCTATTATTCCTTTCTGTTAGTGTGGGTAATCAAGTGTTAACTACATATAAGTCCCCATAAAAAAGATGCTTCTGTTGATAAATGGTTTTACAAGCCACAAGAACAGCTAAAATGATGTGTGGTTTGAAATATTTCCACACTGAGGGAGTGTATAGTTTCTCTTCTGGCTGGTGACTCAAACTTCACTAGAAACTGTCTGGTCTCATCGTCTCTGTTGGTGAATTTATTGTGGGTGTTGGCTTGAAAGACAAAAGACTAGGTTCTGGGATCCGGAGCCAATTCTACTTCTGGTTATGTGTGTGACGTTGGGCAAGCTGAATTATCCCTTTGTATTCGCATTTTCTTATCTGTCAGATGGGAATAACCAAATCAGCCAATCACTGCCAATGGGTGAGGAAATAGTGGAGGCAAATCATGGGAAAGTGCTTTGAAATGAAAAAGTGCTCTAAGGAGGATATAAGGAGGTATTTTGTGCCTGTGACCTGCCTGTGCAATTTAGAGATTCTGTCTAGGAGCCCACAAACTGTTTGGAGCCCTGGAAGAATGGCCGTGGTGCTTTGGATGAGGTCTCAAGTCGAGTTCTGGGAAGGTGTTTTGACCCAAGGGGCGGAGCCGAGTGCGAGAGTGTTCTACATGTACTGAGGCTCCGAGCTGTGCGAGCCTGTGAGTGACACTAATTTAAAGCTGAAAAGAACTTTTTCGATGCTTTCAAAGAAAGATCCCTTACCCCAGTGGAGGAAATGAGGGAGTTACTATAGACGGTGTGCTGTCTTCAGCTTTTAGTGTAGTTGGGCTGAAGATTTCAGGCCAGCCTTCAGTTTTTTCTCATTAAATGCTAACAAACAAACAGCTCCCACCTCAAGAGCCTTGCAGATGGAATCGCTGGAAAACAGCTTTCTAAAAAAAAACCTAGTCATTGTTCAATCGCTTATAGCGATACTGTTTTATTTTATGTAAAATGACAGTTTTGAGCTGATGCCTGAAGCTGGGCTCATCAGCTTTTGCAGGAAATTGTTGTTGATTTCAGCCGTGCCTTTGCAAGCGAGTTGATGTCGGGAAAGGAATACATTTTAATAGTCACTTGCAAATAATGATCCCTTCAAAAGCAAACAAACAAATAAATAAAGGTGACCTTAGATAGTCTTTCATTTTCGTGTCAGAGAGGAAACCTGGTCACGGTGAAGTGTTGGCGGAGAGCAGTTTTGGGGAGGATAGGGAAGTTTCCCGAGGAGGAAAATATTTCCTGTGAAGGATGAAGCAGGACATATGGTGAGGGGAGAGAGAGAGAAGGACTAACTAGCTGTGCGTTGTGTGTATCCTTACAGTCAATTTTTAATTTCCTGTATAGCATTTTATATTGTGGAATGATGACAGGGAGGATGGGTTGGTGGTGGTGGTGGTTGTTTGGTTTCTCAGGCTTTTTATTAATGACCTGTACGATCTGTGTTTTCTCTGTATTTAACTGCATCCTCTCTGTTGGTGCATTCATTGTGGGTAATGGCCTGTATAGCCTTAGAGGCTCGGGATGTATGATGGGTAGCAGGCAGGAAGGGCAGGGCGATGAGCAAGAGCTTGTACAAACTAATACCACCCCCGGGAGAACTGAAATGACAGCTCATTAGCTCCTCTTGCAGGGAAGTTCAGCCAACCAAAGTAAGCTCTTCTAGAAATGTTGTTGTTTCCTTTTTCCTGATGTTTTCAAATATTTGAACAGGTCACACAAATGTTGCCTTTCTAAGCATCCCTCACGCATTTCGTAGGCCTACTGGTATCATTAGGAGGTACGTGAATAATTTGCTCGGCCTTTTATTTTCCAGACGGCCCCCGGGGTCCATAAAAGATTTTTCCGGAAAATAAAAAATCTCATTTCAGCATTTCAGAAGCCAGATCAAGGTATTGTAATACCTCTGCAGTATCCAGTTGAGAAGAAGTGCTCAGTTAGAAGCGCACAAGGTACTGCAGGTACGGTTTACTGTTAGTTTTCGACAGGGTTTGGAGGCTCGGGGTTAGAAGTTAACCTATTCACAAACACAGAGTTATGGGAAGTTCTGTAAGAAACATGCAGTGGGTATTGCCAGCCAATCAAGTGAGAGGGGGCTACTCACGTGCTATGGTTTCAATATGCTATACTGTACGCTCCTAATAAAACTCTGGGAAAATATAACAAATTCTATGAGCCCACATGCAAACTCGTCCTTTCCTGTCTTATTCTCCGTAGTCCCTTTTGTCAAAACGGAAGTACCGTTTCCCTTCACTGATTCGGACACAAACAAATGTGAAAGATGGGACAGTTTGGAAAACACCCGGGCCGTCCTTTACCTTTGCTCAGGGAACTGTATTTTCCCTTCAGGGATGGAAAAGCTAATGTTAGCTTGGCCCACGCCACCCTAAGTTCTGAATTTGTGGTGCTTGAATTAATGAAATTTTATCATAGCACTAAATTTATCATAGCACTAATTTTATCAATAGTACTAAATTGAATTAGTACACTTTATGATGCCATAGGCACAAATTGTTACATCTCCTGAGCAAAGCTCTTTTAGTGTATGTATCAAGCTACCGACAGAATACCGGACAATGTCTGCACTTAGCAGATATGTGATTGTTTACTCATCTGTTGAAAGGGGTTAATCACTTGTTTGGAGTAAGAGGATATGCCTTGATTGAAACAAGGCATATTTGTGATAAAAAAATGAGTTATGTCCTTTTTTGACAGGGACCAAGGCTTAGCCATAAACCGACAATTAGACTTAAGTGCTGAATTAAATTAATGAGTAGTTAGCCTTTGTAATAGAAATGTAAATAGAACTACAATTTACAAATTACAAACTACAGTTACAAACTATTCCTTTCTGCTCACTATTCCATTCTTTATAAATCAGTTTTTTTCTTTTCTTTTTTTTAATGTTTATTTATTTTGAGAGAGAGAGAGTGAGGGAGGGGCGGAGAGAGAAGGAGAGAGAATCCCAGGCAGGCTCTGCACTGTCAGCGTGGAGCTCAATGTGGCCGTTGATCCCATGAACCGTGAGATCATGACCTGAGCCAAAGTCAAGGGCTGGACGCTTAACCAACTGAGCCACCCAAGCGCTCCTACAACTCAGTTTTAAGTACTGGTTGCTTGAGCTATATCACTGTGTTGTATCTTTGTGAGCTTTATGCCGTTGGAAATGTCATGATTGATTATTAGTTCAAGTTAACCCGTTCAAGTTTATAGCTTGTAAGTTTATCTTTTCTTGATTTTTGTTATTATTTTTCTTTAGGGAGAAGAGAAGATCCTGATGTCTTCCTGAAAGCACCATGAAGGAAAATAAAATACCTTTACTTTATTTTCTATAATTTAAATATATGCTAAGTCTTATATATTGTAGATAATACAGTTCAGTGAGTTACAAATGTATTTCTAAAACCATCATCGTCCTGTAATGGAAGTCTCTAGCATGATGTAAAAGCTGAAATGGACTTTGCCGATAATGAGGAGCTTTGAAATGAGGACTGGGAAAAAAAGAATTCCACAGGTTATTTTCAGTTGTATTTACGAACGGGAAATGATTCAAAACACAGTGATACCTTATAAAAGATTAATGTCAATTCTTGCCAAATACAAATAAAAGTAACCCTCAGTTTTTCTCAAAAGCACCATTTTTTAGTGAAATATTATTTGACAGCTACTGATTCTAAGACGTCTTGCTTGATTAGATGTCAGGAAGCTGGTTCGTGTCCCTTGTCTTTGTCGTGCGTGGTTCTAATTAGGTATTATGCTCTCCACTAGTTATGGTGGTGAAGACCCTTAAGGGGAATTTCTGAAGTTGTGCACTGTGTGTTAAAACAAGTACTAGATAAAGAGTGAAGAATTTCTGTTTAATTCTGAAAGCAACCTTCTTGCCTAGTGTTCTGATATTGGATAGTAGAATCCACAGACCAATCTGGAGTTTAAAAATCCCATAATTTAAAATATGCCCTAAACGTTTGTTAAAATTGAAATTACATTACAAATCCAATGAAAGAGACTTTTTTTTTTTTTTTTTTACCATCTACCTCTGCCCCAGTTGTTGCTACTCTGTGTAAAACCTAATTTTGAGAGGAAGCTTCGGCATCTGGACTCATGAGTAGCTGATTTACAAGTGGTCTCCCTATTAGCCCCCACCAGAGCATTGGAAACCTTATGGTTATGTTATTTCTCAACAGTTCCAAGTAATGGCAACCTGAGAGCCAAGATTTTACACAGTGACAGATATTTATATTTTTCTGGCCACATTTATATTTTCATGACTTTTGTGATTTGATTATATATCAAGCTGTTTCAGGGCTCCTGGAATTCATTCACTCAACAAACAGAATAGGCACTGAGGTAGAGAAGTAAAAACCCCCAGTCCCTGTGCTTAGGCAGTGCACTGTCTAGTTGGACAAGAAAACAATAACGATTTTAAAAAGTAACACGAAAAGACAAAAAAAAAAGACAATGAAAAGTGATAAGCACATGGTAAGTGAGGTTCCCAATGTGCAGGTAGATCTGTTGTTAGAGGCCAAATGAGTCAACATAAATACTCCGGTCCATGGTCTGTAGGAAAATGCTAAATTCTATTGTAAACTAATAAATCGGAATTCTGGCTTCTACACGAGTGGGGGTGAGCTTGATGAACTGCCGAGAGACAGAGCTACTCTCCGTGCATTGGCAAGATCTGGCTTCTGAGCATTTAGCGTGGATGCAGTGGGAGTGCAAAGGTGGAGGTTGGCCGTGATCATGTATTGTGGGCCATTTACCATTTCTAGAAATAAAAGGATCACTTTAACTTGTAAAGGAATTCGGAAAGCTGACTTTCAAAACCAAATGTGTATGTTTAGATAATTTTTCCTTATTTGTGGCTTGGGTTTAAATTTTAATAGGCATAACTAATTTTTACTCTAACTTGTTCATTCTGGAATAATCCTAAATATATGAATTATGTTTGCATGTTTCTTTACCAGAGTCTTTTTTGAAAAAGCCTTTTTGAATCCTGAATGGTCTTTCATATTTTAATAAAGTATTTGAAAGCTTTATTTACCTAATTTGTCTTAAAATATTTTTAAAAATATTGAGAGATAGATGCTATTAATATATGAAAGCGTTGATGAGGGCCATCTTACTTATCTTATTGGACAGATTCCCTGAAAAAGGTAAGTGCTTTTCTGAGTTTGCTACTGTCAAATTTTCCAGTCCACTATCTTCTTGTGCTGGCCTTTTATTCATAATTTTTTTCCCACCTTTCTCTCCCAGCATAAGCTTTCTTGCTATTTCCCAGTACATAATAGCTTGTGCCTTTACAGAAAGGTCATATCCTTGCCATATCTAAAATATTGCCATGCTAACATATACCTGTAAGATGCTGAGTCAAGATAGAAAAATGCACATATATTTCCAAGTGTACACCTTTCTTCAGAAAAAAAAAAACTGTGTCAGCAAGCCCACAAGAACATGACAGTTTATCAAATAGTCATTCATTTCCTCTGAAGTTTGTTCTTAAGAGATAAGGTCAGTAAGGGAGACAAGCTTAGGTAATTGTCAGTTTGGCTATTACAAGCAAGTAAGCTTTGTGGTAGTACATAGGTAGAATAAGTCTATAGAAGATGCTTCTGATTAAGACTTCTAGTGTAAATGAAGGGTTGGGTTTAAGATGTTATTTGCAGTAGAATGGATAGAGAATTAAAAATGTGAGAAAATAGTTTTAAAATCTGTTAAGGTTTAGACATCAGCTCACGTTTTATTTGATTCACTTTACTGAGTTCAGAATCCAGAGTCTATTAATAATAAAATCCAGATTTGCCCTTGAGCATCTCAAGGTTACAAGATGCCTAGTCTTCCTATGCGTGAGCTATAAATTCAACGTCGTCCCCTATGGTTGTCCTTGCAGTAAATGGGATCCCATTATTTGAGGGTTTGCAGCTAGGTGTGAAGTTAAACTACCTAGTTTGGACACTTATGTAATTTGGGGTCATTGGCCAAACTTGTAGTAAAACGCTGAATTGTCACCATTTAGGCCATTTGCCTCTTAAATGAATATTCTTATGTAGAAAGATACAAGAAAACTGATTGACTGGAGAGAGCCCATCAACATAAACTCGAGATCTGAATTTTTTTCAGCTCTGTCAGATTATTCGAGTGGTCTTAGGTAAGTCAGTCTGTTACCATTGTTGCGTTTGCCACGTTGGAAAAATGAAGTCTCGCTCACCTCCCAGGATTACTCAGGTACTAGAATTATATAAATTTAAGGTAGTAATATTACTAAACATTTAAATAGCATTGATATTCGAAGATCTCTAAAAGTGAGGGTGAATAGGGAAGGAATATGGAGAAATCTGTCTCCTTTAATAATTGTCTCAATGTAGGAGCTCTTGCCTCTTTTTCTTTTTTTTTAAGTTTTTGTTCATTTATTTCGAGAGAGAGAAAGCACGAGAAAGGGAGGGGCAAACAGAGAGGAAAGAGCAAGAATCCCAAGCCGGCTCTGCACTGTCAGCGTGGAGCCTGATGTAGGGCTCGAAGCCATGAACCACGAGATCATGACCTGAGCGTAGATCGAGTCGGGTGCTTAACCGACTGAGCCACCCAGGCATCCCTTGCCTCTTTCTTTTTGTACTCTGAGGGTGGGGTGGGATGGGTATTTAAAAAAAAAAATGACCAGGTGATACTAATATTCCCACCCCTCCACTGACACCATTGCTTTTTGCTGATTGGTTGTGTTGAAACAATAAGATTGTCTTCTGCTCCGTGACTCTTTTCACTGTATCTGTGTACAGTAGTCCCCACCTCCCCCAGATGCGGGGGGATGCGTTCCAAGACCCCCATGGATGCCCGAAACCATGAATAGTACCAAATCTTATGTATACTATGTTTTTTCCTATATGTACATATATATCCGTGACAAAGTTTAATTCATAAATTAGGCACAGCGAGAGATTAGCAATAGTCAATAACAAATGAGAACAATTATAACAATATACTGACATGAAAGTTACATGAATGTGGTCTCTCTCTCAAAATTTCTTAGTGTACTGTACTCTTCTTCTCGTGGTGATGTGAGATGATAAAACGCCTACGTGATGAGATGAAGCGAGGGGAATGACATAGGCTTGTGATAATAGCGTTACGCTACTATTGACCTTCTGACAGTATGTCAGGAGGAGGATCTTCTGCTTCTGGACCGTAGGTTACCGCGGGTAGCTGAAAACTGTGGAAAGTGAAACCGTGGCTAAGGGAAGACCGCTGTGTAAGGGGCGCCTGGGTACCTCAGTCAGTTAAGCATCTGACTTCGGCTCAGGTCATGACCTCCCATTTTGTGAGTTTGAGCTCCACATCGGGCTCTCTGTTGTCAGTGCACAGTCCCCTTCAGATCTTTTGTCTCTCTCTGTCCCTTCCTTGCTCGTGCTCGCTCTAGTTCAAAAAAAAAAAAAAAAAGGCATTTAAAAAAAGGCAGCAGGGCATCTGAGAGTGGTGTAAATTCCAGAATTCTAAGCAAGTTTTGGGAACAAGCAACTTGTTTGGACTATGGGTGTCCCATTACCACCAAGTTGAATTTTGCAAGATCTATCGGCCTTGCTTTCCCAGTGTCACTTGTAAATACCTTCTTGTGAAAAGTACCAAATGGCCATTGTAATGGCCCAGTATGTGGGAGCTGTTTTTTTGTTTTCTTTTTTTTTCAGTCCCCCTCCGCCCCGCCCCCGACTGCCTTTCTCCCCCATTCACTTTTTTGCCAATGCATCTGGGTGCCCGGCTCTCCTAGCTCTCCCCAACCCGTCTTGCAATTCTTCATTTTCTTTCCATTGCTCAGAAAGGCATCAACAGGAGAAAGAAACCTTTTTGAAAGTAATAGCCTAGAGGCATTTAAACTTGCAACAGCTACTCTTCGTCTTCTTTTTTTTTTTTATTAAATGGGCATTTGTGACAGAGATCCTGTTTGTGTGAAAAATAAAAATGAAGAGACATCTGCTTAGGATTAGTGCCTTTCTGATTTCTGCACCTACATTTTCAAGATGATGCGGTTTTATTGTTCCCTGTTAGGGAGCTACTTTTCATATCTCAGGTGACCAGACATACTTGAGAATGCAGTTTGGCGCATGAATAACATGGGACACACCGTTTGCAATTTTATTTTTTAAAAATGAAATATTCAAAGTACTTTTTTCTTTCAAATATCGACACATAATGTTTAACTTTAAATATTTACAGCATGTTGTTGTGATGCTCTTGTAGAAAAATGCATGCTTCTGGCCTGAAAGCCAGAGCAAAATGCAAAAGACCATTTAACTGCAGCCAGAGAACATGAACCTGTACAGTATCCAGTCACTTTTCAGCACAGGAGTGAGAGCAGGAATACAAAATTGGGACCTATTGTTTCCTAGCAACACGGCTCAGGCCATTATAACACAATTTTCAGTATGATTAGAACCTCTAACTGTTGTTATATAGAAACTGAAAATCTTGGCATACACTGTAAACATCTTTACTTCTCATGAGAAAGTAAGCAGCTAAAAAGAATATTTTTCTGACGGTAAAGGCTATACTTCTCTTTTTCACCTTCTTTCTTACCGATGCTTTTGCCAGAAGAATAGTAAAGATTTAGACATTGTCATGATTCATACAAGTAAAATATTTTTCAAGGACACAATCTGATATACTAACATTTATTTAAGAGGTTAAAGTCCACCACTAAATCTAAGGAAAGATTTTTAACTGCCAAACACATTTCCTTTGACAAATAATGTAAGATGACAACTGCCAAGACAAAATCCACAGCAAGTTTAACTAACTATTTTCAGTTACTGTTTAGGAAGTAATTTCTTCTTACACACAGTAGTAGGTTTGGTCCTTAATAGCTTTCACATGAAGGACACACTGAAATAACAGTCACTATTTTGTGTTTGAATTCTTTTTTGTTGTTTGTTGTTTTCTGTTTTTTTGTTTTTGTTTTGCTTTTTTGTTTTTTTTGTGTTTTTTTAATGTTTTTTTTGTGTTTTTTTTGTTTTTTGTTTTGTTTTTTGTTTTTTTTCTTTTTTTTTTTTGTTTTTTTTTTTTTGTTTTTCCCTTTTGCAGAATAAAGAACCTTACAGAAGGCTGTGGAAGAGCAGTCTGAAATCTGAAGTACTAGTCAGGTCAGCTGTGTGTATGTGAGTTCCTCCAAGAAAACAAGAATGTTGTATCCAGTCTGTAGCCTTCTGTCTTTCCACAAGCTATAATACACTCCAGTCTTTCCAAAAGTTTCTTTCAATACTTGATTACTGTACTTTTGCTTCCATTGCAATTGCCCTTACAGGAACATATCTTTATAAATGCAAAAACTTTGTCCTGACTCTCTCAGGTGATATTACAGTGGGGCCTGGACTGGTGAAAACTATATTTTAAAAGGAGGAAAGAAAAGAAAAAAGAGTAGGAACAACATGATAGGATGCTTGACGTGGTGTTGATCGCAATGAAAAAGAAAAATCTTAGAAAAAGTATCATTCAATTTTATACCTCTCTATGTGGTTAGCATGTGAATTCCAAATTATACATCGTCAAGTTTTTATACATTTGGCTATGTGGTATATATATTATATTCTATATATATAGTCTCTATATTATAGATCTTCTAGATAAATTGACAGTAAAGGACACGCTTATTTTACACAGTGTTTTGCTGGGTTAAAAATAAAACATATGCCTATTTATATGGAGAGTGTTTTGCTAGAAATTAATTTATGAATTGGGCTTTATTTCCCTTTCCTTCAGGAGTCATGCTTCTAATCAATAATGATTAGAATGGCAACTAAAAATAAATGTATTTAAATGTCTGCTAAACTGAACTTTGCAGTTCATTTGGATCTCTAGACTGTAGTGCAAGAGTAAAAACAGAACAAAATAGAACAAATAAAATGGGCCTAACTAGGAAAAAGAAACAACCACAGAGTATTCCCTGCCTCCGGCCCAGAATGTTCTTCATGAGAGCCCAACTAGAGTGCCCTCATTCTAACTTGAATAGCGTGTGGCTGTCCAGTGTCAGCTGCCTGTGCCTGTGCTCCGGGTGTGAGAAATTCGTGTTTCTCTGTAAGATGCATTCACTTTCATCAGGGAATGCAAACAAAGTGTTCTTTCGCTAATTTAAACTTCAGAATTACAAATCAATGACGGCATTCTTTGTATTCAGCTGAACGATGTACCCCACGTCTCCACGTTCTTATTAAGAAATGCCAAAATGTTTCTCTTAGATTTACTGTGCATTAGCGCTAACCTTTTGGGTTTTTTTTTTTTTTTCCTCTTTCCTCCCACAAACTTCGGGAGAGGTAAAGAGAGTAATAATAGTTCAAGGCAGTATTAAAACCACAGCTATAAGTGATAAAAAGTGCATTTCCTGAATATAATACAAATGTAACTTTAAGAAACTAAAGGCACAAACTAAATAAATATGTATTACAAACTAGAAATGCACAGTTCAAGGTAATTACTATTAAGTAAAAGCCTCAAATATTTGTTTCTAATGGATATTTAAAGCAGTTTGAAAATGATACATCATCAGTGAATTGCAAAAAGTATAATAATCGCTTAAAATATAAGCAAAATAGACTCTAATATTGACATCTTGGATTAGTGATAAAATACATCATCACATTTATGAATGCACTCTCTATATACAGTTCACAAATTATTTTTCCATTGATTTAAAAGAACATCAGAGGTTCTAGGAACATAAGGTCTATTTTTAGGCTGGTGTGGAGGTATTCAAATTTCCAACAAGTTGGTTCATAATTTTAGAATCCCATCCCGAATAAACAGTATACCACTAACACGGGCCTGATTCAGAAAAAAAAATAATATGATTATAGTCTGGATTAGTAATCTCTTGAGCTGGTGTGCTTCCAATCAAAAAGAGAGAGGAGTTCATCATGGATTCTCTCTCGGTCTCTCTGTGTCTCTCAGAATACACACGTAAGAATGTGGTAACCCCAACCTGATGTTTTTGAAAATGAAATGTTTGAATACACCCTCCCCTACTGTCTGCGGGTCCTTGCCTTTTCCTCCCTCTACTTGGTGGAGGAGCCAGACTCTTTCCAAACCTTAACGTGAGCCCGGATTCTGACTTCGCATATTTTCAAAGGAAACCGTCATCACCAAGCAAGGCAATGACCCCACACTGCATTTAGGTAGCAGCTGGAAAGAATCCAAACTGTAACACTCCATCATAAATCCTCCTTCAGACATAGCAAATATCCAGACCCAGGGATGAAAGTGCTGAAGCTGGCTCAGGGGAATTTTCTGCAGGCCACATTGTGCTGTCATGTCTTTTCATTTGTGGTAACTTACAATTATGCGGCATTTTACAAACTGTCTCTTTGTCACTGGGCACAAATCTCCTAGCTCACCAAGGGGCTTCTTTTTGCTACAGGATTCATAAAGATTGAGGAACCGCAACTGATATTAACACTAATCCTGATCTTTTTCCAAAGTTTAAATGATCATGGAACAAAAATAACCCTTTCTGGAAAATAGTTATTTTCCTAGGCAGGACACATGATTAAATCAAAATAAACGGGTAAAGACAGAGAACTAAAATAACTCAAGTATCAATTGTTTTGGTAAAAAACAGTCTGCCTCTCTATAATCAGTTGAAATGTTTTCGATTGGAAAGGGTTCACTTAATTAAATTTCCTGACTATGGAGGGGAGATGTCCCATACAGAATTGTACATTTGAAAGATAAATCTAAGTGGTATGAATCAATGTGGCAGCAACTACTGTGATGTTCCCTTTGGTGCTTTCCTTTCGTCTTAGTACTAGGTCTATTTTTTTTTTTTTTAAGGTTTTGGCTCTTCTGAATTTCTGCAGTAGTAGTGAATGTATTTATCAGCATCCCAGGCATGTATGCCTGCTAAAACCTCTTGTTTTTTTTTTTTTGTCTGTACCAGAATCATTTGTAGTAAATTACCTTTCGTGTGCACAAAACCATTGGATTAGTGTATAAATATGGAATCACTAATGTGAAACTATGACCAAAACACACCCTATATATAGATGAGTAATTCCTACCCAGGTTAATAGAAGCTATGTTTACCTGACACCAATACAGCCAGACAATTTGGTGAAAAAATGGAGTCAAAACAGGTTGTGCAGGAGACGTTCCATTGGCCAGCTGCCTTGGTATCACGTACACATGAGCAAATAGTGGCATTTCAGTCTGTTACCACACCCACAGGGAAGCATGGTAGGCAGAATCCGGCCACCGCACGCCAAAACACAGCACAACAACATGGCATTTACTTTAACAAGCAAGGAGGAATAATCAGGGAGGAAGGGCAAATGGGTCGTGACTCTGGGAGATGGTGGCGGACGCCATTTTCCACTTGTTAAGTTTCCTATAACGGATCTGGAAAATGCGAAAGGGCCGGCAGTCTTTCGAAATGCAAGGTTCAGAACACTATCGCACCACATTTTCAGAAAGCTCGCAAGTTCTGCCAACAGTTAAACGTGAAACTTTCGCGTCACAGTAGAGATACGTAGAACCTTGGGTTCTTTATACTTGAACTCATGTGCATGGTTCGACAAATTTAAAGTGGTGCTTTCTGGAAACTTTTTTTTTTTTTTTAGCTGTTTTACTTGTGTTATTTTGAATACTGCCACACAAGAACTAAAAATCTCTCATTTCTTAAAGAGTTTAGACAAACAATATTAAAATACCATCTTCCGTCACATTGAAAGGCAGTTGGATATGTTTTTCCTCCATATTTACATATACAGAGTTCTGATCTAGAAAACCAATACAACAAACCATTTTATGTTTTAAAAACAGGCAGTCTTTGGTGACGCAAAGGCAGAGATGTTTTTTGTTACCTCCTGCCTATTTCGCTCTGTCTCATAAAGTGAATATTGTTGGCGCTGTCAGAAAGTTCTAAATACTGCTCGACAGACAAAACAAAATACCCATCATAACCTTGTACCCTCCCAGTGCTCAAAAGCTGCTGCTTTTCCCCCTCTGTCCATGCCCGAATACCCTCCTCCCCTTCTTGCAGCCTTCTCTGTTCCTTAGTCCAGGCCTGGGCCACCGCGCGTTGTCTGGCAATCTCCAGCACGTGATTCTTCTCCTCTTCGACAGTTGTCCCATACCGGATGTTGAAGCACAGAGCCCCGTGCTGGAGCTGGATATCCGCAAACCGTCTAGTCCTCCCATTCAACACAGAGGTCATCTGGGACACAGTGACATTGACACCATTCTCTAGAATCCGCCTCCCCCCAGTGTTCCCGATGAGCACCAGGTCTTCCTCCAGAGACCCAAGCTTAATGAAGTAGTGAGTGTCCCTCCCCTCTATGGTAAAATGAAGGTTTTCCAGGTAATGAGCATTATTGAGAATGGCAGCAAGCCGCCTGCTATCTTCGTTGGCTACTCCTATAATATCGGCTGTTACTATGCCATCCTTGATGGCGAATTTTATACCTTTTCCAAAAACAGAAGGAACAGCAGCAAACCTCGGTTGCTTCCCTCCTTCAAGGCACCGTCCATCATTGTATCGGGGAGTCATAGGAAGTTGGTCCAGGGAAATGAAATTCCTGAGCTGTTTCTGGAGCTCACACTGAATACCTAGGATAGTCTAGGAGAGAAGAAAGGCACAGTGCAAAAATGCAGCACAGGGTCAGATACCTGTCATGCTTGGGGACTGTGGAAAGCACCTTCTCGCTTTACGGTGCTGGTGAGTGAGTTTAAAGCAAGATAAATTTGGACTCTCTTCATCAGAGATTTGGCAAAGACAAGACTAACAGGTTACTTGGCCACCTGGTTATATTTCTTGATGTCTTGGTGAGTTAAACCTAAGGAAATGTACTAGAACCTTGGAGCCAAAAGTCGCTTCAAGTTACATGGGGCCAGCTCCCCCAAAACAAAGACCTTTCGTTTTCACCAATGTAACTAATACGATCTGTTACCGTACGTGGTGTAATACATTAGCCACAGTGAGGAGCAGAGATGGCTTAAGGCATTATTCTTGGCTTTAAACAGATTATGATCTTATAAATAACCACAGCAAAGCAGCAAGAAGATCTTCTTATGAGGACTTAAAAACAAAACAAAACCAAAAACAACTCTTTCTATTGTGGACATTTTCAAACATACTAAGAAATAGAATCGTGAACCGCCAAGTGTCCATAACAGGGCTTCAGCAATTTTCAACATTTTTATTAACTTTTTAAAAAAGGATTTTTAATTACAAAACGGACTTTTAATGACGTTTTAATTATAAAAATTACTTTTACATATTATATGTATTTAGGGATAAGCCTATAGCACCCATTTAAAATTGCCTTTTCCTTATAATTTTTTACACTTAAATTTCAAGCCCTCCCACCCAAATATCAGTTTTATTCTGAAGTATTTTTTTTTTTTTGCAAAGAGACACTCCTCTATTTCTTTCAATTGAAAGGAAAAGTTACTTCATGTTTCCATTTGTTCCTCATCCTCTTGATGAAATGACCTGTTAAACCGTGACTAGTCTGGCATTCCTTTTTCCCAGAGACTTTACCCCTACACTCTTTATTACTTTCACTTCACTGATCTTATGTACTTTTTCTTAATAATTTAATTCTGTTCTTCCCATGCTCTTAATGCACCACACCCTAAATTATTTTGCTGTTGGAAATCTGAAGATTTTACATCTGTCAGTGAACAGTTTTCTCTATACAGAGTCCATAATTGCCCTTGGTAGGCCGTTGCAGAATTTTAAAAGTTGACTTCCTCTTGTTTGTCTACTTCAGCAGGTCACTAAGTGCCATATTGGCCTTGTCTTTCCTAAAAGCTCCGATTCCCTGATCCTTTCCTCATGGAAGCTTTTTTCTGCCTCCTCATTAATCATGGACATTTTAGTGAATATTCAAGATGACTCAAAAATAAGGAAGGAAATATATGTTAATGCCATCTCGGGGTGTTGGATGCTCCTCTGGTTTTTTGGTTTGTTTTGTTTGTTCGTTTTTTCAGATACATAGAGACGGTAAAAGTTTTACTAACCTTTCCGGGATCCCACTCTGGAGTTTTTGTCTGAAGCTGGAGAAGCTCATAAGTTAACTCCAAATTTTCTAATTCTGGTTTGGGGAATCCAGGTAGAACATTGTGTAGCTGGAAACCAAATAGCTCCAGCCAACTTCCAATGTCTGTGAGGCACAGAATAGAAAAGGAAAACAAATGATGAAGCCCATAGTTTACAACCTTTGCGGAAAGCTTGAATGATGCCTCCCCTGCCTTCAGTATGTTCAGCCAGTGGGAAGTTAGGGATAGAACTCCCCCTTCTATCACCTGCTCCAAAGCCTATGATCCACTCTCTACTGGGAAACCTTTTGATTCGTGGAGAATCACAGAGATGGGTTGGGTTTACAGCATTGAAACTCTTAAAAAAAATTTTTTTTTAATTTATTTTTTGAGAGAGAGCGAGCGAGCAAGCAGGGGAGCAGAGAGAGACAAAGGGAGGGAGAGAGAGAATCCCAAGCAGGTTCCACACTGTCAGCATGGAGCCCAACGTGGGGTTTGAACTCACGAACTGTGAGATCATGACCTGAGCCAAAACCAAGAGTCGGATGCTCAACCGACTGAGCCACCCAGGCGGCCCACATTGAATCTCTTAATGTGGTGGTGGCACTGAGGCCACACAGACCGTAATATTAGGTTTATTTGATGGAACATAATCGTGAAGTTTTTAAATGAAACCATTCATATAAGCTTTGAAGAGTGAAAACTACAAACAGCAAGCTTAAAAGGAAAGAAACGATGCACTGGGATGCAAAAGCATCGTGTTCTATGCCACCTGCACAGTTTTGCTTGCCCTAGAAAACTAAGGAAGAGAGTGACTGCATAATAACTTGTGGGCTAACTGGCAGGAAGAGGAAGCATATTTACAAAGGCACGGAGATTATGTGATAAACACCAACGAGTTATTTCAAGTTTAGTGTAAAGCTTTGTACCTGTGGTATACTTTGCAACATCTTGAATTTTGCCAACTGGGTAGTTATTTTCAAAGGAGTAGAGGTTGAATGGTTTAGGAAGGAGGTTCAACTGTTTCCATATGTGATGATTAGGTGTTGTCCACCTACCAGCAACAACATCATAATCCCTTTGTCCCAGGTGCACTAATTTAGTAAGCAAATCATAGAGTCCTCCATGAAAACCAATGATGACCTGAAAGTCAGGGTAAGTGTCATGGTAGATATCTCCATAAGGCGTATACAAGATCTCTTTTATCACCTGACCTCGGCTGCTGAACACAGCCAGTGGCGTGCCCGTATTATCACAGGCTACGTAATATTCTTCACCACTGCTTAGCTCCATGGCAATGAGGTGACCTTGGAGATCGTAATACAGGGATGTGATCTCTGAGCTCGTGTGGTTGTACAAATGAGTAATTCTTATGGGATTGGCAAGGTCTGCATAAAAGAACTGAAGGTGCTGCCCTAGGCTGGACTTACTGGCGACACGTCGCCCAAGCCCATCGTAGTAATACTGCACAGTCCAGCCAGAAGCCTTATTGTAGGCTTTCTGCAGCAGACCATTAGAATTGTATTCAAATATGTCATTTCCCCTCTGCCGCAGAAAGCCATCTTCATCCATTTTATACTGAATTTCTCCTAGTCTGGTGATGCGGTCTCGGAGGTCATATCGGAGAGGAGTAAGACGAGCACTATTCCCGTGGCTTAAGAGGTTGATGTTTCCATTCAGGTCATAACTGTAACGCCACTGGGTTTTGTCATTTACGGACACAGTCTGCAGCTGCCCGTCAGCATCGTATTCGTAGAAGTATCTTGTTATGTTGGCATCCACTCCCACTCTTATATCACATATCACCATACGCCCCATATTATCATACTGAATAGTCATCCAGTAGGCAATTGCCTTTAGGATTTCGTATTGGACCTCGATAACTTGTCCGCTGGCGCTGAAGATCTTGGTATGCTTCATCACCGTAGTAGTTATGACCTGATTTAAATCGTAATTAATTACACTGAATTTTCCAAACTGCTCTGTTCTACCAGAAACATCAACATATCGGTACAGATCTATGGGCAAAGGGGTTTCATTGATCACAGCTTGCATGCTGGTGACGCGGAAGTTGTTGTAGCTGTAGTCAAACCGAGCATTCACCAGACCTTCTTCACTGAACCTGAAGATCTGGCGTCCAATAAGAGGTCCTGAGGAATCAAAATAAAAATAATGAGAACAGAGCTAGATGCGTAATGGTGAACGATCAGAAAGGTCTCGTGTTATTTTCCTTAGCAGCAATGCTTTCATGTTCGAAATAAGATATTAGAGGTTGACCTCTGATACCGAAAGCGTGTCATCTCATAGATATGTACTCTCACAGTTGTGGTCATTAAATATGAAAAAATACTGTATGTTATAGAATGATTTAACTATAGGACCTATGTAAGTAATAACCCATCCGGTAGCTTGGGGTGAGGAAACTGATATTATAAACACGCTTTCTTGTTATAATCACTGACAAGAATGCTTTTAATTCATTTAACCCGTGCTACAAAATCAGCAGGTCAGATTTCCACGAAGCCCAGCATTAAAGTAACTGAATTTGGCATTTTCCAAGCTCAAGGGATGAAACAGATTCAAAAGTTCTGACTTTTGAACATATTTTGCCATCAGCTGAGGCTTATAGAGGTCACATGGGGCTTGAGCTCGTTTCAGTGAGGCTCAAATCTTGCAGCTGCACCTTTGGGATGATTTGGTGGTGAGCTACAAATGAGCACACAGACTAGGTTCTCTGATCTCAACGTTTCTGAGAGCCAAGACAGGGACAAAGAGATGTGTGGTGGTTTCCTAAGGGATCACCTTTCATGCAGTCTATAGCAGGTTTTTAATTTTCAAAGGAAGATAATTTAATAACTAAAGGGAACACGTGTTGGATTGAATGTCTGCAGGATGATTCTATTTCACACTGTGGCCGGCAAAAATTTCATAATACTGGTACGGTTGTACACATCCCCACCGTTTCACAACAAACCTGTTTGCCTATATCTGATTGTGCAAATGAAGCCGTCATGCATCAGGTGTATTGTCTTAATCACTCCAGAAGACTCTTCATAGGTTAATGTGACCTGAGTGGTATCATAGAGAATCTCAGACAGCCTTGCTTGCTTGGTGTATTTGTATAACACTCTGCGCCCTGTTCCCAGATGCAGGGTCTGTAGCAGTCGGCCATCTCGACTGTAGTCTTGGATAAAAGAGGTGCTACTGTCTGGTGGGGTGTAGATGTTCCGGTAGTAGCCCACTGAAAGCATGGTTTGTAAGCTGTGGCGCACCATACTAGGCATGGTGACCGAGAGCAGACAGTCTGATTGGTCATACTCAAAGATGTAACGCCTCTGGCTATGTAAGAGAAGCATCACAGACTGAAACGAGACAAAGGCAAAATAGCGTATTATGTACCACTGAAGTTGAGGAGAAGAAACGCATTCATCCATTCAACACAGATTTATCGAGCACTTACTACGTGCCAGGCACCGTGGTGGACCCTAGTGGATACAGTAGTGGGCAGTCACGGTGTCTAACCTTATGGAGCTTACAGTTTAAGGGAGGAGGAAGACAAGCAACCAAGCAACTGCAATATAGTGTGAAACGTGTTATGACAGAGGAAGGACAGGGTGCCTAGCAGAGGAAGAATAGCTAACCCAGACTTAAGAGGTGAGGAAAGGCTTCCTGGAGGAAGTGACTTCCGAGTCGAGACCTAAAGAATGACCAAGGCTTGGCCGGGTGAAGGAAAGGAAACGGGGGGGGGGGGGCGCAGGGTAGGGAGAGAGTGCCCCTGACAAGAGCACAGCATTGTGAGGGGCTGGATAAGAGAGATGGCTTTTCAGAGGATGAGAGCAATTTCATGTGGCCAGAGCGTGGGTGTGTCGGAGGGGAGGGGATGGTGACTGGCAAGAGACAAGGCCAGTTAAGTAGGCTGGGTCCAGATTATGCTGGGCTTTCTAAGCCATGCTAGAGACCGGACTTAAACATGTTGGCCACAGGGAACCACTGAAAGCAAGTCAAAGGGCCGGGTGCTGGCACAGCTGGGAGAAGCAGTCAATATTCCAGAAAGGTTACTGTTTGCGGAGAAGCATCCACGTGGCGATGGACTGGAGGGAGGTAAATGGAGGGGGAGGCATGCCACATGTGGAGTTATGGTCACCAAAAAAGTATTCATTGACTTCACATAGTCGTAAATGTCTTCCTCAAAAGTTGTACGCAAAATGTCATTATTACTGCTTCGCAATTTGTGTTTTATTTGGTTTTTTATTTGAGTACCGTTGACATTTTTTCAAAATTTTATTTTTAAGTGATCTCTACGTCCAACGTGGGGCTCGAACTTACAACCTTGAGATCAAGAGTCGCATGTTCTGACTGAGCCTGCCGGGAGCCCCTATAGTTGACGTTTTAAAAATATTGGACTGTAGTTGACAAGCAATTCATATTTTAAACTATATTAGGGGAACATGCCATTAGAAGTGAAGAATTCTCTGGATATACAACCCCTTTCTTCCAAACTGATCCGTATTTCAGAAACAGTTATTTGTTGAGGTGTAATGCCTCGCATGTAATTAGGTATTTCACTAATATTGGTTTTACCTTATTTTAACTTTAAATACAAACATAGAAGGAACACTGTTTTACAGGGGACTCCATCCTATTTCTAACTGAAAAGCATTTAAATCTCATCTTTTAATAAAAATTAAAAAAACTCTCAGCCCCGGAGATTCTCATGTAACACTCTAAGGACGCTTTTCCCTTTCCTTTTTGAAAATTACCTTATCAAGCAAAAGGATTTAGTTGAGCTTTATTTTCTGAAGTTTGTGTTATGTAAATGATAGGTATCTTTTCATTTTCTAAACATAAATTACATTAATATTTATGAATACAAATTGCATAAGCACACATAATGTACACTTAAACCTTCTAAACATGAAACTAGATTCTAATATTAAATGTATTTCTTGAAACTGCATATCCTCCCTGCCCTTCTGAGAATTATTGATTTGGAATCGCATGTCAGGACCGTGAAGTCAAAGTCAGCAGTTATTTTCTCCTTTGTTCATCCTGTTTTTCCCCACCAAGTACTCTGCCTCGCGGGTACAGAGCTGCGTGCGGAAACCCTGTCACCTCATCACCTGTGGACAACACGCAGCTCCAAAACAGAGGCACTCCCACTGAACAGAGAGGCAGGAGACTTGGCTTTTCTGTGTGGGCATGAGGACACGAAGGGAGAACCATGTCCTTGACCGAGGCAGAACCCACAGACCCTGGGGGCAGCTGGCGGAAGATGCCTTTGCATTACCCTATGCTCCCAGTCCGATTTCTTAGCTCCTTTCCACTCTGTTCTGTCAGTTTGCCACGAGCAAATGACATCTGTCACCTGCGATGCAGGCCAGGGACAATCACCATATGGCTCCCACGCATTATCTCGTACCAGCCTGCCTGGGCCATGCCTTTCCCAGTCGCTGTATGCGCCCTGCCAAACATTTGTAGCACATCGCCACTGTCCCCCCCCCCCCCCCCCCCCCCCGCTCCCGTCTCATCCACTGCGCTGCAGTGAACCACTGCCTGACCCCGTTCCTAGGTGGTGCTGATGCCGTGCTCTCTCAAAAGCTCCCCGGTCCGTTTTAAAGCTTTCTGCCAGTGGCGAGAATGCGGATGATGCGATTAGGAATCTCGTGAATGTAACTGTGGTGTTGCCAGAATACCATTTAGCTCTCACTTGGCTGCCTTTTCACTTTGGGTGGGCATTATTATCAGTTTGTTCAGTAACAATGCCTATGAGTCCATCCAGTGCCCACAGTGCTGCTACGGCGGGATAAAAGGCCATTTCTTAGGAGTGCAAACAATAGAGTGGGAGACTTTGTATTTTTTTAATTGGTTGTGGGATCCTAAAAGAGAGCATTGTAAAGAAGAAAGAAAGAACAAGCATGGATATTCATTTGAACGAGACTAGATAGAAATGAGAGATGGTAGAAATTTGTAAAGCTAAAGCATTTGAACAACCACCAGATGGCAGTGTGGGGCCACCTGGAAGCTCAAGCTACGTACCGTGTATTGTATCCCCTGAGGCAGCCTTTGGAAATTTCAGCCCCAAAGAGGCAATTTTGTGTAAATGTATCAGGCTAAAGCATCTTATTAAATGATTATAAAATATCTTTAAATGCATTTTAAAAATGAAGTCCTTAAGAACGATTTTAGGAAACCGAAAGATTTACATTTACTGTAATACAAAATTTTAGCCCCACAAGTCTTCAAAATATAATTAACTCAGAGAAGTCTCATAAATCAAGATAGAGAATTAATGACCACATAGAGAAAATTTAAGAAACAATAATTGATTTTTTTAATAGAGAAGAGATCCTTTAAGCAACCGCAGCTATTACCCAAATTATTTTTCTTCTAATGGCTTGGAGACCATTGTGCATGAAAATGATACATGTATCTTTCACCTGCTCTAGCGGAAGTCATGTAATTTGGACAAAATTTCTGCACGTTAAGGTGAACTATCTGCTGTTGTTTTGAATATAACATGGTATAGGGATGGCAAGCAAATTTACAGAGATAACACCAGATGGATTTTGAGATATAAAATGAGGTCTACGTTTTCAAGCTTGAGAATCCTTACTTAAAAAAAATTTTTTTTAACGTTTTTATTTATTTTTGAGACACAGAGAGACAGAACATGAGCAGGGGAGCGGCAGAGAGAGAGGGAGACACAGAATCGGAAGCAGGCTCCGGGCTCTGAGCTGTCAGCACAGAGCCCGAAGGGGCGCTCCAACTCACGGACTGTGAGATCATGATCTGAGCTGAAGTCGGACGCTTAACCGACTGAGCCACCCAGGCGCCCCGAGAATCCTTACTTTAAAATATACTATGAGAGCCAGTGTCTTTGTGTTTGCTCTGCCCCACACGTAGTGAAAGAACGTGCCAGCAAAGGCCATGTCACAGAGGACAGAAAAGAGCACAAGAAGACACAGAACCTCATCACTTCACTGGAAAAGCTACATGGAAGTTGGACTTTGGTAAAATTCAATATGCTTCCCCCCCTTTTCTTCTTTCTAGCATCACAATTTGAAAAATGCTTTAATTTTCTTTTTTTCTTCCTTCATTTTCCTTCCTCCTTTCCTTCCTTGTTTGAATTTACCTACCAGGAGCAGCAAGTAAGTGGCGTTTGTTCTGGACTGAAAAATAAATGCTATAATGCAAATGGAAATGGAAAGGAACTAACTTTTATTGAAAGATGTCCTGGGTGCTTTATATTAAGTTATTTCACTTAATCATCACATCTATTCATTGAATGCATTATTATTGCTGGTAATTATAATGTTAATAAACTCCATCTCATGATACATGATTTTTTGGAAAGTAAAGAGCCATTCCAAAATTGTGGGCTTTGCACGTTCTGAGTTTTGCATAATAGGATTGCTGAAGTCAGGAGCTACTTTTTAATTAGAGAACAAATTAAACGTGAACTCAAGAAAGGGACAAAAGTCAACTAAAAGGCACACGTGATTTGGGCTTGTCTCGCTGGTCAGTAAACTAGTCTCTGGAAGTCACTAGGGCTTCTCTTGATACGTGACACATCAGTCAGGTCTTATTTCTGTCCACTGCAGGATAGAGTTGGGGTTTTTTGTTTGTTTTGCTTTTATTTATTTTTTTTATTTATTTTTTTTTCTTCAACGTTTTTATTTATTTTTGGGACAGAGAGAGACAGAGCATGAACGGGGGAGGGGCAGAGACAGAGGGAGACACAGAATCGGAAACAGGCTCCAGGCTCCGAGCCATCAGCCCAGAGCCTGACGTGGGGCTCGAACTCACGGACCGCGAGATCGTGACCTGGCTGAAGTCGGACGCTTAACCGACTGCGCCACCCAGGCGCCCTTGTTTTGCTTTTAAAGAGTTATTGCCAACTAAGTTTCTGTAGCAAAGAGAACTTATGTGAAGTTTACTTCACGTGATTCTTTGCTGAGGAAAGTTCGATGAAATAATCAGCTAATTCAGAAAAGAGAAACAATAAAATCGCTTCCTTGGTGTCAAAGAGGCTACACTCAGGGCTAAACATTAGGTTTTCAATAGGCTTTTTCGTTTTTGTACAGACAGCATAAAGGAAAAGTCTTAGAGACTCAGACGCAACTGTCCACAGGCAGTTGGAGCTCAGTGTGCAAACTACGCGCTAATGAAGCTGGGGTTAGGAGTTCAAACCCATGCGGCTCCTAGGGAGTGTTGGCTACTTCACTAGCCACATGTGCGACCTGCGGAGGGGTCAGTGCAAACGCGTCCTCATTCCTCGAAAAACAAATCAGCTTATAATCTAATAATCAGGGGCATCTTTTCAAAAAAATTTACAATATGTTTATTTATTTTTGAGAGACAGAGAGAGAGACAGAGAAAGCGAGAGACAGACAAAGGAAGAACAAGCGGGGGTGGGGGGGCAGATAGAAGGAGAGACACAATCCCAAGCAGGCTCCACGCTGTCAGCGTAGAGCCCCATGTGGGGCTCAGACCCAAGAACCGCGAGATCATGACCTGAGCCGAGATTAAGAGTTGAATGCTTAACCGACTGAGCCACCCAGGCAACCCTGGCATCTTTTTTTCATATGAAGGTTGCTACATGCGTCTCCCATGTAATGGCATTCATTTAATTTTGTACCATGTTTAGCGCTTCGTAGGACATGAGCCATAGGATTTTGCAAATCATTCTTGTTACCAAAATTCAAGAGGAAAGACCTACTCTGTAAGATTCAGATGTTCCCAGCATAGAGTACAGATGATAGATTTGATCTATTTCTTCAGCAGACAAGGGGTGGATATAGCAGAGGACTCCCTTCTTTACCCTGACTCCCAAGTAGAATTCTGTTTTATCTCCTAGGCATTTGCAATTTGGCAAATTCTCTAGCAACTGCTTCTGGGAAGTAGTTACAGTTTTATGGTGACATACAACCTTTGGCACGCTTCTTTTCCTTCGAAACTTTGGGGAGTGTGTCAGAAAGGCTTGGCATTGGGGTGCCTGGGTGCTTCAGTCGGTTAAGTGTCTGACTTCGGCTCAGGTCATGATCTCACGGTTCATGGGTTCGAGCCCTGCGTCAGGCTCTGTGCTGACGGCTCAGAGCCTGGAGCCTGCTTCCGATTCTGTGTCTCCCTCTCTCTCTGCTCCTCCCCTGATTGCACTCTCTCTCTCTCTCTCTCTCTCTCAAAAGTAAATAAACATTAAAAAACTAGAGAGAAAGGCTTGGCATTATTTGGTGCAAATAGCGAAAATCTGTCATGTGAGCTATGAGTTCCTATGACTTCTGTAAGAACTTTTAGGCGTTAACTTGCTGTGATTATCCTTAAATCCTCAAGGGAAAGCATTTTTCAATTTTCCCAGAAATTCATTCAGGACTGATGAATCCAGTTGAACGGATAGATTTGGGAAACAAGAGACACCATCTTAGCACATCAGAAATTGAGATGGAGGGATAGAAATCAATTTCCCTTACTGTTCTCTGCTGCTGATGTGGCCAGAAACCATTTTGCTATGTGGTGGCTGTCTGATAAATGGTTCCGGTGGTGGGATTAAAATCATTGTCTATGTCTGCCAGACGGGAGGCCCCAGGCTCCCGTTACAGGTGCTGCTGGAGACTCACTGTACACAAAGGACTGTCACCAATGAGGCCCCACTGCCACCATTTGCTCAGACTGATTACTTGTGAAAATTAGTCCTGAAATGGATACTACTAAAACTTCACCGATTATCCTAACAAAATCCGAATTCCTGATCCTCTGTGTAAGAGGCTCTTCTCCAGAGCTGAGACACATTAACACACAATTTTATAATTTTCCACTTATTTTACCTCAGTGTGAGCTTTCATAATAATGAAGATACCTTTTCAAGAGCGGTAGCAAATACGCTCAAATAAGGAGAAAGCTAAGCCATTATCCTGACTTCAGTTTGAAAGAGTACCTGGCAGAGTGTGCAGTTGGGGAAAGTTTTCAGCTGAAAAACAGCTTCTCCGTATACATTCATTTTGTTGTTGTTACTTGAACAGAGCCGAACAGCGAGAACAGACTTTTTTCTCCTGTACGTCTCCTCGCCAAGATCGGTAACTAGGACCATTTGCAATATTCTCATTCAGAAACTCAGAAGTAGTTTCTTGTCCTTACATACTTACCTTTTCCAAGTAGGTATAGCTCCAAATTTTCCCATCAGCCCAAGTTCTTGAAATTATTTTTCCACTCTGGTCATATTCCATTTTTTCATTCCACGTCCCTCTTTGAATGAATGTCACCAACCCCGAAGGTGAATATGTGATGTTCACTTCATTGTATCTGCTTACGGGAGACCACAGAATAGGTCGTCCCGTCTGGTCGTAAAGAATTCGAAGGGTGAATTTCCGGTGGTCATCGTAGATCTTTCCCGTGCGAGTTATGTGGTCAAAATCTATGGACAGCAGGTTTCGGTTATGGGCCTACAAAACAGATATAAGATACCTTTTAAGCACTGCTTCGGTTCGTCTCATCAACTGCGTTCACAATCGTGCAGCCAACACCTTAAATCCACCTGGAGTGAAAGACCAAAGAAGATGTTGGCGGTGGGGAGGAGGGAAGGCCAGATACGGGAGGTTTTCAGGCAAAGCACAGTAAACCAGGGTATGGTTTTTTTTTTTTTTTTTTTTTTTTTTTTGGGACAGACAGAGACAGAGCATGAACGGGGGAGGGGCAGAGAGAGAGGGAGACACAGAATCGGAAACAGGCTCCAGGCTCTGAGCCATCAGCCCAGAGCCTGACGCGGGGCTCGAACTCACAGACCGTGAGATCGTGACCTGGCTGAAGTCGGACGCTTAACCGACTGCGCCACCCAGGCGCCCCAGGGTATGGTTTTTATGCAGATTTAAGTCCTCACCTTTTCCACTGTAAGAGTTTCTAAAGATTTAGGGCCATCCTCCTCTTCCTGGTACAGAGAGGGAGACGCCCTTACACATGGAGATTTCCCTGATAAACAGCAAATGCCTCTTCCAAAAGGGTAACTTCTACTCGGGTTTCAGAGCTTCTCCTGTATCTGCTGTTTCTTAAAATCAGTCCACAATAATCTTTATGCCAAAAAGGCATATTTTAGCGTGGCAAATTCTGCTGTCCTTCAAATGAAAAAGGAGAGACTTTGACAAGTGTCCGCAGCAGTGACCCAGGACTCAGGAGCCATTTAATTAGCTGCTTGCCTGTACACCAAGTCATTTCTTCTATCAGGGGCTTAGTTTTCTTATCTGTGAAATGGGAGTGATATTACCACTGTATTATAAGACTACATATACAGATACCTGGAGAAATGTAAAAATATTATTAGCGATTGTTATTTTAAAAATATAATTACTTTTTTTCATTTAGGTTAGGCTTTTGCATGGGCCGTGTGTCAGATTCCAAGGTGACTGTAGTTTGGTGTACTAGATTTATATCTGTAGGAATTGCAGTGTGATCTGGAACAGCATGTTAAATATCTGGCTAATGAGGAAAGGAGAGAAACCGACAATAGGGCTTGACTACATTAATCATAGTTGAACTAAGCTGATTCACTCACTACTCAGCTAAACTCTATGTTCATTTTTAACTTCTGTGGACAAGGATCCCTTTAAATACCTTAAAGCTCTGTACCGTGCCCCCAGAAAAATGCACGGACACACAAACAGGAATGTTTTACACGAAATCTCAAGAGGGGCTCTGAAACCCAGTCGTGAAGCCTCTACAAGTCTCAAGAGTCCAATTTTCAAATCTCAGTTCAGAATGAGATTTTTAAAAATTTTTTTACTTAAAAATTTTTCTTTTCATTCTTTGAGATATAATTAACATACAACATTAGTTTCAGGCGTACAGCACAACGACTCAGTATTTGTATATATTGTGAAGTGATCACCAGAATAAGTCTCATCAGCATTCATCTCCACACAGTTACACATTTTTTTGTCTTGTGATGCGAACTTTTAAGATGTACTCTCTCAGCCGCTTTCAAATGTATGACACAGTCCTATTAACTGTAGTCACCGTGTTGTGCGTTACATCCCCAGGACTTATCTATTTTATAACTGGAAGTTTATACTTTTGATCACCTTCACCCATTTCCCTTCCTGTCCCCCACCCCCTGTCCCACAACCACCAATTTATTCTCTGTATCTGAGTTCAGGTGTTTTTAGGATTCCACGTGGAAGTCGGATCCAAAGACAGTTCTTATCTTAGTGGCCAGATAACTGTGAAAGGGAGGAGAATATGCCACCCAAAACGTGCCACTTTGGCACGCGTATCATTTTGAGCTGAGGTCAGTGAAGACCCAGCAGGTTTAAGAAAAACTTTGATCCCTTCCTTAACTACCTAAAAGAATTCAGTTAGATAGGAGGCCTGGTTCAGGAACAGAGCTATTACCCGAGATTACTTTTTATCGGAATGACCTATCTGTATGGCAGGACCAACGTGTAATTACTAAACATCTGCTCTTATTCTCCTCCTCATCCTGTGAATTACCCTCCTCCCCGCCCTGGAGCCCCAGGCACCCTCTCTCATATCTTAGTTCAGGATGGTCTAGAAGCCTCATATTGCTTGTCTTTGAGCCTCTTGTGTTTTTGTGGGGTTTCCATAAGTGCAAAATTAAATTGGTTTTCCTCTTTAATATTAATCTGTCTCACGTGAATTTTTTTTTTTTTAAATTTTTTTTTTCAACGTTTATTTATATTTGGGAGAGAGACAGAGCATGAACGGGGGAGGGGCAGAGAGAGAGGGAGACACAGAATCGGAAACAGGCTCCAGGCTCTGAGCCATCAGCCCAGAGCCTGACGCGGGGCTCGAACTCACGGACCGCGAGATCGTGACCTGGCTGAAGTCGGACGCTTAACCGACTGCGCCACCCAGGCGCCCCTCACGTGAATTTTATTAGACCAACCAAAGAATCTAGAAAGGAAGAAGGGAACAATTTCCCGCCCCTACAACTGCAAAGCCAACATTCGCATTTCTAAGTCCTGTGTTCCCTTGCTCACTTTGGTTTTCAAAATAATTTCCTCAAACCCCATGCTCCATCATAAAAGTGGTATTTTTTTTCATTGCAGAAACACTGGAAAATATAGAAATAGAAAAAGAAAGTAATTACCTGTCATCTCACCCTCTAATGCTAATCACTGCTAATACTTTGCTACATTCCATCCATCTCACTTTCTTGAATAATCTGTGTATATACTGAAAAATACAACTAAGGTTGTACTTGAAAGTTCTATGTCCTACTTTTTTAGCTAATGTTTTATTATGAGCATTCCTCATATTATTAAATATTGTTAAAATGTGAATTTTAACGGTTGCCTAGTGTCTTATTACATGATAATTATTTATCCTTTTTCCTATTGTTAGAAATTAGAGTTTTTACTTTTTGTTATTCTTTCATATTTAATATTTTGTTGAACATTTTTATAAATAAGTATTTACTTAGTACAGAATTCAATAGGTGTGAAATGAGAACATATTAAAGACTCGTAATACGGGGTGCCTGGTTGGCTCAGTCAGTTAAATGTCTGACTTCAGCTCAGGTCATGATCTCGCAGTTCACGAGTTCAAGTCCCGCATGGGGCCCTGTGCTGACAGCTCAGCCTGGAGCCTGCTTCGGATTCTGTCTCCCTCTCTCTCTGCTTCTCTCCCACTCGCACTCTGTCTCTCTCTCTCAAAAATAAATAAACATTAAAAAAAGTTAAAAAAAATTTGCTAAGTAGTGAGGTTGAGTCTTTTTTTAATTTTATTGGCCACATGTATGTCTTCTATGAATTGTCTATTCATGACGTTTGTCCTTTTACTACTGGGGTGTGGCATTTTGCTTTAAAACGTCTCTTTTGGTTCAGTTTCTTCATCAGTCAGCTGGGACTAATGATATTTGCCTTTAATTTTGAGCTTCTGCAAACAAACAAAATTAGGACCTAGCAAATGTTCCACGCCATGAATTCTATCCAGAAGACTAGAGATGAGATCCCTAAATTATTTGAAAGGAAGTGCTGTTGGTCTCAGGGGTGGGTTTAATTCACGGAATAGAGCCACACACAGGTTGGGAATCAGGACTCTTTAAACCATCTGTAGCCAATGTGTGCAGCGCTGTAGTGCATAAATATACAGTAACCTGCTGTTATTCCTTAAAAGGTGATAGTGAAGCACATATTTTCTGTCTTTTGATACGCAGGGCTTGGAAACCTATACGTAACCAGGTGTTCTTTCTTCAACTACCTTTCCTGTGGTTTTATAGCCACATATCTCCAACTGTAATACCGCTCATTTACAATAGCTGTAAAATATCCGTGTACTCCCAGAGACGGTTGTAACTGTTACAATTTATGTTATAATGATAGTTAAAGAGGCAAAGTAACAAGTGATTTCCAGTTCAACTAAATTTGTGGTTTTATTTGTCTGATAGAGTAAGTTCACTACTCAAGAACACATTTCTTAATAAAGTCGTTACCGTGACACAGGCAGGGATCACTGGTAAGTGGTACAAAGCAGACGAAGACGGCCCAATGTTCTTTCTCTGCCTGTCAATACGTCGTCGGCAACCATGCTTCTCTTTTTCCGGATAATGTGCTCTGATATTCAGATGCTGCCAGAAAACTAGTTTCAAAGAGGTTTGCAAAGTGTGATATTGTGATTTGTAAGAAATATATATTTGGTGTTCCGCCCGGGTCCCGGCACAAAGCTCCTAAAACCTTTGGAATCTCCTATGATAAGAGTGATAAAGCTGCCTTTTGTTATGTTAATGAAGTGACATTTGGAGGGCTCTCTGGTGACCTACGAATGGGGACTGGTTGCCTGGGAAACCAACAGGGTGATTAGAGGGTTGGTACTTCTAGTACCTCCCTCCAAACCTCTGGAGAACGAGGGAGTGATTGGAGGTTGAATCAGTTGTCAATAGCCAATGATTTAATCAATCTTTCCTAAGTAATGAAGTCTCCATAAAAACGCAAAGGAGGGGTGCCTGGGTGGCTCAGTCGGTAGAGCATCTGACTCTTGATTTCGGTTCAGGTCATGATCCCAGGGTCATGGGATCGAGCCCCATGTCAGGCTCTGTGCTGAGTGTGGAGCCTGCTTAAGATTCTCTTTCCCTCTGCCCCTCTCCTGCTCATGCTCACTCTTTCTCCCCACTCCCCCACCCCTCCCCCCCCCCCCCCCCCCCCGAAAACAAACAAACCCAAAGAATAGGTCGGCCTGCTCCTGGGCTGGTGAACAAGTGTAGAAGCTGGGAGAGTGGTGCACCTGGAGGGCACAGAAGCTCCACACCCTTCCCCATACCCTGCCCTCTGCGTCAGTTCCATCCGGCTCTTCCTGAGTTCTACCCATTATAACAAACTGGTGATCTAGTAAGTAAAATATTTCTAAGTCCTGTGAGCTGCTGTAGCAAATTAATCAAACCCAAGGAAAGGGTTGTGGGAACCTCTGGTTTATAGCCAGTCTGTCAGAAGCACTGGTAACAACTTAGACTTGGGACCGACTGGCGTCTAAGTAGTGGGCAGGGGGCAGTTTTGTAGGACTGAACCCTTAACCCGTGGAGTCTGATGCTATCTCTTGGTAGATAGTGTCAGAATTAAATTGACTTGTAGGACAGTCAGCTGGTGTCCCAAGAATTGCTTGTTGGTGTGGGTTAACTCCACCTCCCACACTGGAATTGAGTCCAGGAACCCAAAAGAGAAGGTAGTGTAAAATTCAGCTAGAGGTGAAAGTGGATGAAGTTGAATAGAAGATGCCATGGAGTCCCCCCGAGTCTCCTGTGGAAACTAAGTGTGAGAAGGCTGGGAAGGAGTATGCTTTTCCGGGTGGGCTCTCCCACCCTCATCATGGAGAGCTTATATGCTCCGGCCATTTTGGCAGGAATCCAAACTTAGGCTGATTGCCAATGACTGTTGGGGTCTTGAGCAAAGTTGGGAAAGCTCCATGTTCATACAAACACTAGTTTGCCTGAAAGACAATAATCGCCTTTGACCTAAGTGTGGAGCATCCATCTTTATTTCCATGGGAAATAAATAATAAAATAACAGATAATAAATAATACAGAAAATAATAAATAATACAAAAATTCTGCATGGGATAAGAATTTGCCACCACAAATTATGCCTCCTTGGCATATTTTAGGCCGATTATTTTTAAGAAGCAGACACAGGAGAAGCTCTTAAAAAAACTGTGAAGTTGACCATTTGCATTTTTAAGGGGAATTTCCATTTGGAAGGGTGTCTCCCTGTATCAGAAAGTGGGGAATGACTAAATCTCTAGAAACTCTTAGCAATGGAGAAGGTGAGGATTTAAAATTACATAAACTACACCCTTGTTTAGTGTTGTTTTCCTGGTAACCTCCCATAACTGACTCCTCACCTCCAATATCTTTTGTCTAGCTGGAGGTGTTACTTAAGGCATTGGCTTCAGCGAACTGGGGATCTACTCAGTTTTCCTGGGTCTCTCATGTACACAGGAGGTATACATGTTATTAAACTTAGGTCTGTGTTTTCTCCTCTTCATCTGTTTTTATACGCATTTAAGTATTACACCAGCCAAAGAACTTAGAAGAGTGTAAGGAGATTGTTTTTCTCCCCAACATACTCTTCCTCTAGTCTACACCAATTCTTGGGTTGGAAACGAGAGGGCAAAGAAAGGGTTGAAACTTGGTAATCGCCCCAAGTTAAAAGGGAGGTCTTTTTCGACAGGTTGCGCATTGAACGGGACCTCTGAGTTTGGCAACTGATGAGCTGAAAGCTGGACTTGGTAAACATTTTTCATAGGCGAAGAAGTATCTATGCTTTAGTTCATCCTCTGGTTGCCCTCAGATTTCTTTCCGCTTTGCTAAGGAGAAATAAGGAGAAGGGCTTGCTTTTTGTTCCTAGTTGGACCAGAAAGGAAAGAGGGAAGCCAGTGGCCCAGGGAGCCATGGGTTGTGATTCCCGCAGAGATCAAAGTGCTTGAAAGGGTGGGTACAGGCTCCAAAGAAAGGTGGGTGCAGGCTCCAAAGAAAGGTGTCCTTTGCCTGCACTCAGAGCCTTTCTTGCTCCTTCCTAGGAATTTATGTTTTAAGGGCTTAAGAGAAAGTCTTTTCAACCCTTCCGATTCAAGACTCATTCAATTAGCAGGATAAAGATATATGAAGTTGATGTATAGGTAGCTTGTTGATATTTGACTGTTTGGGGCCTACAAAAAGGGCAATTTGCTATGGTTCAGTTGAATATATTCTATATATATCCTATATATACAGAATACATGTATATAAAACACATACACAAAATGTGTTGAACTCAAGTAAGCTATGATTATGGCAATTGATTTCCTTTCTTCTACAGGGAAGAAAAGGCTGAATTTCCTGCTGTCTAGCATTTCAGCTCACAATGCGCCTGAATTAATCTGTTAATCTTTGCTGGAAAAGTCGGAAGGTGAATAACGGACACAGGCCAAGCAATCACATCACGGTTTGGGAGATGCCCTGTATTTAATTTCTATGAATTTATGAGAACGGATAGAAAAGTCACAGATTTTAAATTAGTACATGCTACCCTGCACTCACTGGTTTTAAGGTAATTAGTACTTGATTTTTAGAAATCAATCAGGACAGTGCTACAGATTTTATTTGTTATTGACAACTGCTAGGCTGACAATCAAAACCATACTTAGGCTTGCTTTTAATTCACAGATTTGCCTATAAATGAACAGGGTCTGTATTTCGTGTTAGCATCAGCTGCTACTATTCCATCTGGAGTTTCCTTTTATCTCTTTTCTTGTTTTTACTCACAAGATACTCTCCTTACCTCGCCAGCCCACAAAATCTTAGTGCTAGTAGCAATCTTGGGACACGGGCTATTGAGTTGACCCGCCTGGGTTCAAATCCTGGTATTGCCACTTACTCGTTATGTGTGACCTCTCTGTGCCTGTTTCTTAACCTGTAAAATGGGAATGATAATAATAGAAACCACCTGATAAAGTGTCATGCGTACTAAGTGAATTAATCTATAGCAATACACATAGTAAGACCTCAGTGAATGTTAGCTGCTGTAATTATGACCAATTGTGATAATGCCACTCTTGATGGAGATTGCACAGCCCATATCGCTCCTTTCATAGATGGGAAAAGGGGTGCAATATTATGGGCATACCACTTGTTCCTCAAAATCTTACTCATTCCGCTCACCTGGCTTCTGCCATATCATTTAACTTAGATGCTTTTTGCATTATATTAATTTGCTCTCGTTTAAATGCTCTCCTGTTGGGGAATTCATTTGTGTAACCATACAACAGACAATGGAAATTTTTCATACCAAATCATTAATGCTTATATGCATGTGGAATAATATGTGAAATACTTTCTTTTGAGTTCTCTTAGTGGGGTTGACTTAAGATTAACAAATGTAGTAGCTTCTGTGTTTGGAGAGCCCCAAGAATACCCTGGCCCCAAAAAACCCAACTCGGCCCGGTTGCCTGGATGCCCGAAAGTTCCTGTCTCCAGGTGACTCCTTAGGGGTAGACGCACTGTTACTTGGGACTGAGAACGACAGATATATTTTGAAAATGGATTAACCTATCTGCAAGTAGGCTCCTTATCTAAATTTTCACAAAGCGAATCCCTCCAGCAAACCCGGGGAGAAGGAAGTTAAAATAGCGTGAAGCAAATGTGAACTCCAACTCTGAGCAGCCTGTAGCCGAGTGCCCTGTCAGCAAAGGCATTTTCTGAGAAGGGAGGGAGATGCTGGAACCTTCTTGGCTGCCTCCCAAATTCCCCATCATTTGTCAGCCTGGGACCCTGTGTTGCATCTGGGCTTGTTCCCCGTTTCAGAGCTCAGATCATGTATGAACGGTCACATGTTGCATTTAAAAAACAATCTACCCGGTGCTCAGTTATCTTTGAGCGGAGAGGGGACAAAAATCAATTGCGAGGGTTTTAGATAAGTCTTTGCTTCATTTTGCTTGTAAACACATAATCATCTTACTTGATTTTATGACTTTGGTTTGAAGTGCTAAGCTTCCTGGACTTTTGTTTTGTTTTGTTTCTTTTTCTTCCTTTTCATAAAGGAGGGTGTAGTGCTGGGGTTTTGCCGTAACCTCACATCTCAGTCTGCGAAATCTTGTAAAGAGCTCTGGGATGCAGTGCTGGGATAAGTATCCGTGCGTGTGGCGAGGTGCAATCTGGGTGAAGTTCCCAGACTGGTTCGCTGTGGGTGAATGTCCAAATCTTTTACAACTGCTTCCATTGTTATCTGCACTCTAATGTCTCCATTGTTCAGGGAAATGTATTTATGGGGACAGGCTGATGCAACAGATAAGATACATGGACTGGATGTCAAAGTACTTTGCAAGGAAGGTGATTCAAACACAATTCAGGTTGGGGTAGGGAATGGATTTTTGCAATAAAGGAAATTTCCGGATGTTAATGTGAGTTATTTCACTTAATGGAGTTGGCACAGGACATCCCAGAGGTTACAAATCCCTCGCCTGGCCAGGGTGAGCAGGATATCACGTTTCCCGACAGCCTGCCTTGCTCGCCTTGAGGTGACTTTGTATGAAAAAAAATGCCATCAATCATTAGAGAAGATCAACTCTTGTTGCTTTATCTCTAAGAGAAGTCTATCCTTGCCTGTTTTTCTCTGAGCTAGAAGGTCTAGGCTGAATGTGACAGGTAGCTTTTTGGAATGTCCATCATCTTCCCAAAGGGGTCTTTAAATGAACCTGTCATTTTGTGCCCAAACAAGTAGTGTTTTAAGGACCTGCTGCCCAAGCACATTGAAAAATGACAACCACACCTTTGTGTGGTTTTTCAAAGAGGAGTCCTATTCCCCACAGTACAGCAGGAGTTTCTATGTTGTACGACTATGTGAACCTGGTATTCTGTCTCAAGAGCTCTGGTACCCCCAACTTGCCCTCGTGGTGGACTGGCTGCTCCACCCGGAGAAGTAAACGATTCAGTCTAGATGAATGGGTAAAGAAGATGAGGTATATTCCTACAATGGAGTATTACTTGGTGATCAAAAAGAATGAAATCTTGCCATTCACAACAGCATGGATGGAACTGGAGGGTATAATGCTAAGTGAAATAAGTCAGTCCGAGAACGACAGATATCATGATTTCACTCATATATGGACCTTGAGAAACACAACAGATGAACACAGGGGAAGGGAAGGAAAATAAGATAAAAACAGAGAGAGGGAAGCAAATCACAAGGGACCCTAATGACACAGAACAAACTGAGGGTTGCCGGTGGGGAGTGGGCGGGATGGAGGGCACTTGTTGGCATGAGCACTGGGTGTCATGTGTAGGTGATGAATCACCGGGTCCTACTCCTGAAACCAATACTACACTGTATGTTAATTCACTTGAATTTAAATAAATAAATAAATACATAAATACATAAATACATAAATAAAATGATTCCGTCTAGGCCTTGAGGTCCTTGAGGGCATCGGAAAAGCTTGTTCTGTACATGCATGCTTACAAATGGGACCCTGCATATCTGGCCCAGGAAGAGAGAACGTTCCATCTCGTGCCATCTGCTTGCTCCTTGAAAAGTGACCGGAAGTGAAGGGGTACCATCTCTGAAATAATAAACTCAGCAGGGGAAGAGAGCTTGCCTCGTCAAAATTGGATTCACACCTATGTTAAGGGAGCATATACATTCCGTTAAATCAGATTTGCCTCATCTGGGGAAACCGAGGCAGCGGTATAAACAAAAATGCGTAAGGATGGGGAGAGAAGGTAAGAATTAGCCAGTTAAGCAGCTTCCCTTCCCTTGCCTCTTCCACGCTCCTCCTGCCTGGAGGCCAGCCAGCTGTCCTGTACCACCCACACTCGCCAGTACATTACAGTCGATTATTTGTCTCTTTTTGTCAGCATTGAAATGAGGAGTCAGGCCCTGCCAAGGTGGCTCCACTGAGTGGGGCAATGATTTATAGATTAATTATTTTAAGGAACAAGGCAGCACAGCATGATGAAGTGGAAAGAGTGGTGCCCTAGGCGAAGACCCACATTTTAGTGCTGGCTCTGATCCTTAATAGCTGTTTGACTTTGGGCAAATCACTTAACCTCTCTGGGCCTTAGTCTCCTTATCTGTAAGTTGGGAATAGCAACAATTGACGGTGGTGGCGATCCAATAAAATCCTGGCTACGAAAGCATTTTGTTAACTCTAGGGCACGAAACATATGTAAAGGATTGCTGTTAGGTTTCTAGGGACATGCACGGTGACACCACTCAGCTGCTGAGGGGCTCCACTGTGTCACAGGACCTCAGGAAGTACCCTTAGAAGTCACATAGAAGAGAAAGTCCTGAATCTGTTGCCCTTATAAGCAGTTCCACAAATCTGCTCAACTGTACGACAGGAAGGGAAATGGGTCAATTATAAATAGTGTTAACTAAATAATATTTCACTCCTTAACACTAAAGGGCCCCCAAATGCCCCAAATGTTTTATGAGCATTAACTTTTCAACATTAAGAACAATTTGGGATATGAGGTATAAGTTACAGTTTATGGTCTCTCCATTATCTGTGCATATGGAGGGGAGAAAATGGCGGGTTATCCTAGAAAGTGGAAAACCCCAAAGTCACATAGTATAGGATGGGGTTTCCTGACGAACGGGAAAACCCATAGTACCTGATGTGGTTCATAATGTTTTCTTGAGGCTGTAAACCAGGGGAGGCACTAAGAGATCATTTATGTGATACAATTATTCTGCGGGGAGTCCATGAGGTTGATAAGCCATATGTACGTAGTTCTTACTTTTCTTGAGCACGATACTTTCATTTCACAGGCGAAGAAAATAAAGGCATGTCTTAAGCCAGGTCATCTAACTTCCCCATCTACGGCTCTGCCCAGGAGATCTCGTTTCTAGAATTCTGACTGAAACCCTCACTGCCTCCCACACAGAGAGGGGTGGACTCTTTGGACTGGTTTTACTTCTCAATTCAGGGACATATCAGCAGTAAACGTCCTGTTGGAGACTGGTGGTAGAATCAAAACAGACAATTGACTTGTGCCTGTAGACAGCTGTAGTGGCATTACAAAATCACTGAAGTCTGTGCCTGTGTGTCACCAACAGAACTGCCCGAAAAAGTGAGTGCTGGATTGTTTTGTCCACGTCACGCCTTTGGACTGGTTTGACCGCTTCTTACTGGAATTGGGTGGTTGTCTGGCGTTGCATTTCCACAGCCTAAAGGTTACCACATTTTCACCGGGAGCGAATTTGTACTGTGAGTGAAGAAAGCGCGAGCTTCCCGGGTATCCAGGCACTCAAGGCAGGCCCGGCCTCAATTGTGACTGATTGTTTCCCTCGGGCTGGCAGTTGCTCTGGGGCTGATATTGAATGTTACTATATTGGGAAAGTTGGTCACATCATCCTAACACGAAGAAGGGACAGGCAGACAGAGTGCTGTGGTGCTCGGAGGCTTTGCGTGTGGCAGAAAGGCAGGTTTGACAGAGATCTCTGGTTAACTGCGGGGAACTGTGCCTGGTAAGGACGTGAAAACCCTGAAACCTTTCATGTCCTCCGGACAGCCGTCTCTGAGCACCACCGGACACATCTGGGTGCTAGTCCTTTACCCCTCTGGCCCTTCATAGTGTATTCACGGCAATAGTATCGCTCACCCATTCCTCCTTTGCACCTGCCTTTGCCCAGATGTTGCCTGTTGTCTCATGTCCTTGTGTGGGTGCCTGCCGGGTCCTTCCACGTAAAGTATAAACTACCCCCGGAGCAGGGAGCTGGGTCAAGTGTAGTGAGCCTGATGACCATCTCCCCAGCACGCTGGGAGGGATTCTGGAGGGCCTCCCTACTAAACCCATTTCTCCACCCAGACTTTCTTGGTGGCTGAAATTGCTACTATCAGAGCACTTCAGCTGGCTAATGACAAAGAATGCTCCTATTACAGTGTTCATTTAAGGACACTGAACCATTATCAGCCGTTAGCACCCCCTCTCGAATTAGTGTATCCTATATGCTAGTCAGTCACCCAGAAAAGCTTTGTTGCGATGGGACTTCAGATCAGGGCGGCTGTGTGGTTTTCCAACCTAAAACCGCCAGTTGCGGATCTTGCGTCAGGTCCCAAGCCTTACCCTCAGTCTCCTTTCAAACGCCGAAACGTTGCCTTTGTTTTGCTCCTTGCGCTGCCGCCACTCGATGAGGTTTGCATTGTGCTCTCCGGGCAGGGAGATGTTGCATTTGCCCAGGGTGGGGTTGACCGCCCCGGCCAAGATGTGCGGCTCCGAGCTGAGGCTGATCTCCATCCCGCTGGCGAAGGTGACGCGCAGAGAGCCGTCCGGACTCACACGATAGGTGCTCTGGGTATTTTCTGTAGACAGAGGAGCAAAGGAGGAAGAGGGGGAGAAAGGGAAGCACGGCAGGCAGAGAAGAGACCAGCGGAGCCTCAGGAGGCAAGTCTGGGGCGGGGTGAGCAGAGGGGCCGCTACGGGCCCAACTGCCTTCTGGGCTAGCCAACCCCTCTGACAGGCCGACGCGCTCTCTGTCCGTCTGGGTCTCGTTATTTTCATAGCTGGGGTACCTTGTTTCTCGGATCAAAGATTCCTAATACTGCAGGCTGTGTTTGGCTTTCTCTTTTTCAGTTTTAAAGAATTCCCTCACAGAATCCATCTGGGACCTGGTGGGTTGGCCTCCTCATTTTGACACGCTGGGAGCTAGAAGGAGAAGACGAAGTTCAACTCTGCCTCCTTACTGCCTGGGGACACCCGCTGACCTAGCGACACGGTAACACTGACAGAGGTTGCTACCACCGGTCCTTTCAGAGTGAACCTGAACTCTGGACACTTGGGCGTCTGGGCCCATAACCTAACAACGGAATCAGTCCTTCATGGCTGGGCAGAGAGAAAACAAGACATTCCCGCCAAATGCAACCCTCCCTCCCTCCCTCCCTTCCGTTCTCTTCTGTTTTCTTCCCTCCCTCTCCCTCCTTCTCCTCTTCTGCCCCTTCTCCCCTCCCTCCCTCCAGGCTTCCTTTCCTTTTTCTTCCATTCTTACTTTTCTCTCTGACTAGAATGAGATTTTAATTCTCTCGTTTCACTTACATTCTTGCCTCACGTCAGCACTGATCTAGAATGCTAATCTCAGCTGGGGCACAGACTTCATTTCTTTAATATAACCCAATCAGAGCCCGAAAGAGCTTTACAAACAGCTGGGTGTTGGGAAATGATCTGAAGGAGGAGCGGATTTGGCAGGGATTTAACCTCACAGCTCCCACAGAGATGTGGCCCAATGTGGCAACGTGAACTTTGTGAAAGATGTGGTTTCGTTTGGGTTTTAGCCTCTGTAGCTGGAAAATAGGGAGGAGAAGCCATCTCCTCAGCCAGGAGCCAATTCTATTTATTAATGGCGTGCAGAGGTTTGAAGGCAGAAGTTAAGATAGGCGAAGTGGGAAGTATCCTTACCTTGTTTTAAAATATATATGGTACTAGTTGCCGTCAGGTTGGTTGACATGAGGACATTTTCACGGTTGGAAGTATCTAGTTCCACTTTTGTCAGCTTCTCCAGGTCGCTGTGGAAGCTGCTGACCTCTCCAGTGGGAAACGTCGCATTGGTCAGATGTCCCTCGGGGTCATACCTGAGGAATGTAACCGATCCCGACTTTGAAGCCTCTTGGCAGTGATAACAGGCCTTCGCAAATAAAAATCACTTGGCAGCTAATACAGTTTAACTTTGAGTGATAACAAGTATTATTAACCTTGTTCAATAAGAAGAAAAAGGTCAGAGAGATGATTAATCAAACGAAGGTATTTCTTGCAGCTTCTGAATTCTTGATGACTTCCTTGAGCTGTGCTGTTTTACAGAAAAAATATATCTGGTAATGAATCACCAGGGTGGAAAACTGATTTATGAATCATGTCCTGCTGTGTGTAATGTTGCAGGGAGGCCTCCCTTTGCAATTTGGGTCGATCCCATTAGATGTGATGGATAACAGACACCAGCAGAGGGTGCTGTTGGCAAAGGAAAAAAGGGCAAGAACCGCCCCAATGTCTGGAAGGGCAATAAACTGATTTTGCATTGTGATAGGAAAATTATATTTGCCGTTTAAGTTGCCAAATTTGAAATGAATGAATCATTCTTTCAACAAAATGAACAAGCACAGAGGATAATAGAAACATGTTCATCAAAACATTCTGGAGCCCCCTGATCCCAGTGTCACTTAATTTTTTTTTTTTAATCTTTTTAGAGTATAGTACATAATGCGTTGTAATTTGCCTATATGAGTAAGAGACAAAAAAAATAATTACCTGGGATAATAGGCAATAACATATATCTGGAAATATAGTCTAGTGAGTTTCCTTTTTTTAAAAAAAAGTCGGAATGATTGGCAATCTCACTGTCCTCCAAATGGAAACTGCTTCCCTGAAGGCTTTTGATGTGGAGCTGTTCTTTTATTGCCAATAGAACCATGAAAAATAAACACTTCATTAAAAGTAAAGGCATGCACTTGGAAACCCATTACTGTTTTCTTTTCAAGTTGCAAATTACAAAATATTTAAGCACTTTTATTTGCTTTTAATATGTTAAACAATTATATTCTTTTTACCCAAAGTGAGCAGGGTACAGCCTGGACACGATGGCGAAGTCTGGCTTCACTATTTCCTCCCCCGACAATTATGCAAAATGGCACAGTGATTTAGTGTTAGTTCACTAGGTTTTAAAGAACTCAGCCTGGAGAGTTGCTCAAATGTTAAAACCCACACCAGCCTTTGGTAGGCTTGGGAGAGGGGGCTGGACCTTATCTTATCAGACGGAACTGAACTTGGGGCTATACACAGTGCCACCCCAAGCTCGGTGCCACGTGTATGCGTGCATGCGCACGCGCACACACACATGCTAATGGTTTAGACAGTCATGTATGCATATAAAAACAATCAGATAGGTCATTTGACGTCACAGACATGCCAAGCCCAATCGTTTAATTGGATGCATCCTTTGTTTAAGTGCATTTTAGTCCAAATGGTCATTGGTGTGTTGCTACTATGCAGCTAAGGCCTCATTATCAAGCAAAGGCCGAAGGGTACTGTTTGTACCTGGGGTTGACGGCAGAATCCTGGGCCCGGCTCAGCCTGTTTGCCCATGGTCTGCTCTGGGGCTCTGTGGCTGCAAATCCCAGGCCCCTGATGAGAAAGAGGCATGGAAGGGCTTGAGTGCCCAGCACGGTCTCAACCCGTCGGCATGGTCTTCCTTCCAGGATACGAAAACAACGTCTACCTTTAATCATCCCAGGGTGCCAAGCTGCTTTTTCCCTGCGGCAAAGTGTTTCCAAGAAGCAGAGAGAAGGAAGCTGCCTTCCTCACAAGGGAGACTGGGGCCCCACAGCCGGGATTATGCAGACAGCTCCTCTCTGTTTCACATCCATCGACAGCAACTCTGCCTCATTGGATTACCCTTCCTGATTTCTAAGTGGTTTCCTCAAATCATGGCAAGGTCACTCATGGTCATTCTCCCAGGAAATCTGACTTAAGATGCTATGCATGCAAGTTCCCAACAGGCTTTCCAGCTTGGGGCAATTTCCTTCTTTCTCAGTCACCCGGCCTCTTGTTTTAAAGCAAGATTTCATCTAAAGGGGAGGGCAGTGGATGTGTCCACTCCTCAGGGCAAGATGACAAGATCAGATGCCATCCGAGCCATCCATGAGCAGAGGTACAAGTGCCAAAAATTCCAACGAGACTTAGCAGTGGCCAGTGGATAAGTCTGGTTTCCTAAACCCTTCTCCTCCAGACATCTTTTAAGCTCAGTCACTGGTGCTCTTTGTCTGAGATTATACATTTAAAAGCTTATTCCCCAGAGCACAGCCATGTTCCTACATATTCTGTTCCCATCCCCACTCTCCAAATTGACAGGAGGACATTTGGAGAGGAAAGATAAATAGTGCTGGATAAGACTGTAATTACCTGGAAAGATCTAGCTGGGAGGTGGCTGCCTGATCCTTTTCTGGTGAAAGAAACAATGGTGTTGGGGATCAGGTAGAATTTTCCATAGCCCTTCCCAGTTGCTGGGTAGTTCGAAAGTTATATTGCCTGATTTCCTTTCCATGGCTGGACATGCATCCTTCTTGAAAATGCATATTTGACTTTAAGTCTATCATAAACAAAGCACTGTACCTGGAGGGCGTAATGCTAAGTGAAATATGTCAGACAAAGACAAATAGTGTATGATCTCACTTACGTGTAGAATCTAAAACAAAAAAGAAACCACACATACCAAACTCAGAAAATATCAGATTTGTGGTTACCAGAGGTGGGGTGGGTGGGGGAATCGAAGAAAGGTAGTCAAAAGGCACAAACTGCCAGTTAGAAGGTAAATAAATACTGGGGATGTAATGCACAACATGACGACTATAGCTCCCACTGATGTATGGTATATAGGAAAGCTGCTAAGAGAGCAGATCGTAAAAGTTCTCATCAGAAGGAAAAAACTGTTTCTCTCTCTCTCTCTTTATGAGATGATGGATGTTAACTAAACTCGTTTTGGTAATCATTTCTCAATATTAGAAGTAATTAGGCTGTACACCTTAAGTTTCTACAGTGCTGTGTGTCAATTATATCTCAATAAAAATGAAGGAAGAAATACCCCCAAAATAGCCGTGAAGCACTTTATCCAACACACTGACATACCCCAGTTCTGCCAGTCAGTCCTAGCAATCACATTTGGTGGTTTCTTCCACGTGGTGTCTCTGTCATTTGTATGGTCCTAGGTCTAAACATATCGCCCACCTCTCTTCCGTGGGGTCACTTCCCAAGGAAGAGTGACAGGCGGAAGTACTCATCAGTGCATAATTCCCACAACTTTGGAAAGATTGCTCAAAAGTGGATAAGAAATAAAGGGAGCCTTTGATTTCCTATGGCTTACTTGAGGTTTTTCTCTCCGTCACAGGGGAATGCATGTTTCCAGACTGAATGTCAAAGATACAAGTTTAATCAAAACCTCTTATGTTGTGTGTTTCCCTTTGGTGCCTGCATCCTTTGGTGCAGAGTACAAGCCAATATGCTGCAACCCATCCCCTCAGGCCCCTCAACATGGTAGCAAGCCCCTCCTTCTCGTGGCTCGGAGTAGCACTCGCTTAACGAGGCCTGCGAATGCTGGCTGGTGAATTGTGTGATCAGGTGATGACTGTAGTCTTCATAGTCATCAGAAGCGGGTCTAGTAAGAGGAGATTTGCCATCAGATCGTCCCTTCCTGTCGCGATTTTACAGAATTCCACTATTGAGGGTCTCGCAGGATACCAATCAGTGAAGAATTGAGTATAACTCCTGTTCTGCTCAGCACCTTGATACACCACGTGCACCTGGATGTGTGTGCGTGTGTGTGTGCATGCGCATGCCCCCATTGGAGCAAAGAAGACATTTGTAAAGGAAGTTCAGAATTCATTCTGGTCCTGGGGGCGCATATAGTTTCGTTGGGGTAGGGTGATATTTACACATTATGAAAAATATATTTGGTCTGATATTTTCTCATAAGGGATAGCCTGCCCTGTTCCCTGGAGGACAATTTAAGCCAGAGCTAAACCATGCAGCGTAAAAACTAGAAGCTCCTCCACCTTGCTTTGAAGAAAATATTAAAGATTATAGAAGGAAATTCATTACTTATATTTTAAAGGAAAATAGACCCTTTTCCCTTTCTTATGCCAGAAACCTAACCAACCTAATATAAGCATTCTGTGGAAAATGCTGGAGTCCCCTTCCTCACCAATAACTTCATTTGGCTTCTTTTGATTCGGCTCCAAGTCCATAATGCCCTTCTATCTCCACTTGTCCTTTATTCAATAAGTATCAGTCTTGTGTGAGGTACCAGAGGTACAGTGCTGAATGAAATTCAAAGCCTAGCGGGGCAGATAAGACATTCACACAAATCACTCTAATGCCAGAATATTGCCATGTGCTTCTGTAAACAAGCTATAGAAGCTCAGAGGAGGTAGAAGTCTTTCCAGCTGGGCTGAACAGAAAAGGAAGAGAAGGAGATGGTATTTAAATTCTAGAAGGTAGGTAACGCTCAACTCTTGGTAGGTAGAGATGGGAGTGGAGAGGAAGGCATTCCAAAGAGAGGTGATGGTATGAAGAAAAGCATGCAGGTGGCTGGGACGTCCTTTAAAAGAACTGGGTTGGGGCACCTGGGTGGCTCAGTCAGTTAAGCGTCTGACTTCAGCTCAGGTCACGATCTTGTGGTTCGTGGGTTCGAGCCCTGCCTCGGGCTCTGTACTGACACTGTGAAGCTGGCTTGGGATTCTCTCCCTCCCTCTCTCTCTCTCTGCCCCGTCCTGCTCTTTCGCTCAAAATAAACTTAAAAAAAAAAAAAAAAAAAAGGACTGGCTTGCTGGGGCACAAGGTTCCTCTAGGAGGGTAGTGGGAGATAAGGTTGAGAGGCATGTTGGAACCAGAGCAGAGGGGAACTGGGGTACCAGGCTCTGAAGGAAAGCAGGTAGTCAGTAGAGAGTGGAGAGGCATAGAAGCCTTTTAGGGAGAGAAGAGTGTGATGAAAGCAGTACTTTGGTGGCAGCAGATCTTAGAAGGGGATATGTGGAGCAGGAAGGCATGTTGGAAGGCTGCAGCCTTCGTCTGTGTAGGAAGATGGTGGCCTCTTGCCTTTATTCAGTGTACTGTGATGGCCCATCATTGGGATTTGTCTTCCTCACTAGTTTGTAAGCTCCTATCCATAGAGGGAGGGCACCCCTGTCTCACTCGTGCCTGTTTTCTCTGGCACAGAGTAGATTCTCGCTACATCTACTTGTTGAGTGAGTGAAATAAAATGCTACCAGTGGAAACGGAAGGGATGGGTGGATACAAGAGCCAATGTGCTTACAGAAGAGACAGAGCCGGCTACGGTGGTACCGGGAGGCCAGGCTCTGCCTATGTAGATGTCCTATGCGCTGCAGCTAATCCTTCCCACCAGCCTCTGGAATCTTTCCTACTGGCCTACTGGAGGCCGGTAGCCTCTCTTCCTTCTGTTCACTCCCTGTCGCTCTTGCAGTTGTCCCCAGCGTGACCCACGACAGTTCTGTCTGCTCATTCTTGATCCTTATCAAGGGCATAAAGCACATACATGGAGAGGTGACTGAGCAAAGGTGTTGAGAGTCTCTGTCTCAGGAGACCTGAAGGGACGGTTGACAATTCTCTGTTCTTGTTTAACTGAAATCCTTCGCCTGCCTGGAGACAGGGGGCTGGACCACGTGGTGCTTTAGTTCCCTCTCTACTCTGAGACTCTAGAAAACACTGGAAACATTTTGATGTGTTTAGACCGATTATTCATTTACATACATAACCAGTTCTCCATGGGAATCACATCCTATGCCCAGGCAGGTATATCCCCCAGAGGCATGGCTTGTTTGCTTTGCCCCTCCCCTCTACTTCTAATCTTACGAGGGAGGAGGGAGAATCCCTCATTAGCCACCTTCCATAAAATCGAGCATTTATAAAATAGCCTAGAAGGCACTCAGAGCTATTATGAGGGCCTTCCAATTTGTCAGTGGATGGCTTTTTTTGGGGGTGGCAGGGGGTTGTGCTAACAAGGGCCGGAAAGAGAGAGAATACAGTAGACCAGGGATCAAGAAATCATGTAAAGTCACAGTCTCGAGTGGACGGCTCTCACATGGTCAAGGGCCTGAGGAACTATCTGCTCAGCCTGGACCAGCAGCAGTGACACACTGAAGCTTTGGCCTCAGTCTGGGACCTTCCCAGTTTACTATAGTAGAAGCCTCTGCCAGGGAAATGCTTGGGAAACAAGCAAGGGCATCCTGGCCGCTCTTGCAGGCTCCTGGGCAAAGAAGGCTTGCCTGCTGTGTGTTTGCTGGGCCCCTCCCGTGGGCCCCCGCTGTGGCAGGGTCATTGCAATTAGGAACCCGCCAGCCCCCTCGGGCCAGAATTGCCTCCTTTGGTCGGTATTCCTGCTTTGACAGTCACCTCTCCGTGAGCCATTTGTCTGTGGTCAGCTTTCCCCGTGACATTCAGGATGCGTAGGGGCAGTCAAGCATCAAGTACTAATACTTGGGGTGTGCAATTTTGAGCCTGGTCCGAGTCAAACGGAATTATGAAAATCAATGAACTATTTAAACAACATCACATTACCTAATACAAGCCCACATACTACCACTGCACAAGATGCATTTTAAAATCCCATTTGGATGACCCACTGGTCAGGGTCATCCGTGTCACTTCTTCTCCCCATCGCCACAGATAATCAGAAGCTGGATGGATTGCTGGCTTAGCTACCTGGACGCGGCAGTCCTCCGTCCTGCCAAATTTTGCTTCTGTTTCTGCTTCTCTGTCTCTCCCCTCAGAGCAGAATTTCCATTTCCACCTTGGCAAACAGTCTGTCCCCTATGGCCATGGAAGGCAGCCTCCTCACCTCGGAGAAACGCTCGAGTTCTGTCAGGAGGGCCTGGCAGCAGCGGCCCAGCCATACTCTAGTGACCTCGGCAGGGCTCTGACCCTGGACTAGAATAGTGGCTCCGGTTCTGGGTTCCCCAGCTTCAGAAGGACAGAGAAAAACTCGAAGGAGCGTTCAGGACTGGCTTAACGCCTTGGAGGATAAAAGTGAAAGAAGTCAGACTCTGTATAGAGAAGACCGTAAGAAGAATCAGTTACGTCGTGCAGGGTGGGAAACTGCTCATGCTTTTCTGTGCGGGTAAGAAGGGACAGGGGCAGTGTCACATTGGGCACTGCCGTTCGGCACCAGAATGGACTGCTTCAGGAGGAAGACGGGCTTTCTCTCCACAGATGCTTTTCAGTTAGGAGGGTTTCAGCATAATCCTGGCTGGAGTTAAGGTGAGAGGAGGAAGAAGTGGGTATTTAGCCCCCTTTCTCTCTCGTGGTGCTATCACACTCCTCATTCCCTGCTCCTGGAGGGAAAGTCTAGCTCCTCAGACTTCCCATGGTCACTCTTAACAATCCCAGATCCTCCTCTTTTTTCTGGAAGGCAGTGAGGGTAGTAGTGGAAAGAACACTGAACTGGATGCTCAAAGACCTGACTCAAGGCTCAGCCGGTGAGCAACTGTGAAGAGGTGAGTGTGTCCCTATCTGGGCCTCAGTTTCCTCATTTGCAAAGTAACTTCTTTTACAACATTTTTTTAAAGTTTTTATTTCTTTTGAGAGAGAGAGAGAGCGAGAGAGAGAGCATGAGCAGGGGAGGGGCAGAGAGAGGGGGAGAGAGAATTCGAAGCAGGCTCCGTTCTGTCAGCGCAGAGCCCAACATGGGGCTCGGAGTCACCACCCGTGAGATCGTGACCTGAGCCGAAATCAAGAGTTGGACGCTTCACCGACTGAGCCATGCAAGGGCCCCTAAAATAACTTCTAATGTCACTTTGTGGCTGTAAAACTCCATAATTACCCCCATGTGAATGCCTGCATTTCTCACCTCTTAGAGGCTCAACATTGATTATTTGGCAACAGCGATGTTGATACCTTTCACTCACTGCCAGTCAAGTCCTGGTAACAGGCCTGGGCTCCACGCAGCGTATCTTGCTTGCCACACGGTGCCTGCATCAACGTGCTGCCAGTGGGAACCAGGCGCACGACCTGATCTGACCACAATATTCTATTCTCTATCTGGCATTGTCAGCTTCTCCCCTCTCTATTGGATCATTTTCATCGGTATACAAATATACTGTTACGTTGCTCAAGAACAAAACTCCTTCAGCCTACCCCATTCTCCCTACCCCTGCTCCAATTTCTCTGCTCCTCTTTACAGCAAAGCTTCTCAGAAGAGTTCTTTTCTTCTTACATGCATCACATAATTTATTGCAACCATATCAATGTCATCCTTTACCCTTGAAATCAAATCCAAAAAAAAAAAGTTACCACAGATCCATAAATGGTGCCAATAGCTTTGATCCAAAGGTTAAATAACCTGGTATTCCCTTCGAAGCTTCCCCCGAACACAGTTTGAAGAATAGATCTTTTTTAGTTTTTAATAATTTTACTTTTTTTCATCATGGTAAGTATACTCTTTATATCCCCGTACTATATCCCCCCTCCTCTCTGGTAACTACCAGTTTGTTCTGTATAGTTAAGGGTCTGTTTCTTGATTTGTCTTTCTCTCTCTTTTTCCTTTGCTTTCCTTTGTTTCTTAAATTCCATCTATGAATGAGATCATATGGTAGTTGTCCTTCTCTGACTTATTTTGCTTACATCATACTCTCTAGCTCCACCCATGTTGCTGTAAATGGCAAGATTTCATTCTTTTTTATGGCTGAGTAATATTCCATTGTATACACACACCGCATCTTCTTTTTTTTTTTTTTTATGAAATTTATTGACAAATTGGTTTCCATACAACACCCAGTGCTCATCCCAAAAGGTGCCCTCCTCAATACAACACCGCATCTTCTTTATCCCTTCATCCATCGATAGACACTTGGGCTGTTTCCATATCTTGGGTGTTGTAAACAATGCTGCTATAAACATAAGGATGCATATATCCTTTTGAATTAGTGTTTCTGTATTCTTTGGGTAAATGTTCAGGAGTATTATTCCTGGATTATAGGGTAGTTCTATTTTTAATTTTTTTTTTGAGGAACCTCCATACTGTTTCCCACAATGGTTGCACTCCTAAGAAATCTTTACTCATTGTCTCCAATCTCCTTCCTCTCAGCCACTATCATCATCTTCTTCTTCTTGAGATATAATTCACATACCATAAAAGCCACCATTTTAAAGTTATACAATTTATGGGCACCTGGGTGGGTCTGTCGGTTAAGCATCCGACTTTTGATTTCAGCTCAGGTCATGATCTCACATTGGTGAGATCGAGCCCCGCATCAGGCTCTGTGCTGACAGCCTGCTTGGGATTCTTTCTCTCCCTCTCTCTCTGCCCCTCTCCTGCTCGTACATGCACTCTTTCTCAAGAAATAAACTTTAACGTATATAATTCAGTGGCTTCCAGTGCATTCACAATGTGTGCAATCATCACTACCACTTCTAGAACATTCCATCACCCCCGAAATAAACCCCATCCTCTTTATCAGCCAATTCCCATTCCCTTTCTCAGACCCAGGCAACCACCAATCACTTTCGGCCTGTATGAATTTGCCGTTTGTGGACACTTTATACAATATTTGTCCTTTGTGACTGGCTTCTTTCAGTTAGCATAATGTATTTGAGGTTTATCCATGTTGTAACATGTCAGAACTTCATTCCTTTTTATGGATGAATAACATTCCATGGTATGGATGTACCCTATTTTGTTTGTGTGCTCGTGTCCTGATGGACAACGGTTCTTCACACTTCTTGGCTATTATGAGTAACACTGCTGTGAACATGTGTATATCCATTCTCTCTGAAACCAGCTCTGCTCAGGCTTTTGTCCCCCATGGTGCCACGGCACCTGCCCTTCTCAAGGTGAACAATGACCTCTACAGTGCTAGATTGAATGGTCGATTCTCAGTCCTTATCTTACTTGACTTATCCAGAGTATCTAACACAGCTGATCACTCTTTCCTGTTTTACTTGGCTCCCAGGACATCCTACTCTCCTGCTTTTCCTGCTACTTCACTGGGCTGTCCTTATTGGTCGCTTGCCGGTTTCTCTTCATAGTCTCTGCTCTAAACGTTGGTGTGCTCCAGGTCTAGTCATCATCTTTTCTTCTTATCCCATCTCATGGCTTGAATACACTCTAACCACTGGTGGGTACCAAATGTGGATCTCCAAATTTGAAATCTCCAGCCTCTCCCCTCAATTCTAGATGCATATAGCCAATTGTCTACTTGACATTTTCACTTGGATGTCTAAGGAAACTGATTATATCCCAAACTGAACTCCTGATCTCCTGCCCAGTATAATGTATTCCTTGCACACTCTTCCTCGTGTTGATCAATAGTCCAACATCCAGTTGCGCAGGCCAAAACCTTTGGAGTTCTCTCTAACCCTCTTTCTCTTCACTCCACATCCAATCTATCAGTAAGTCCTGCTAAATCTACCGTTAAGATATACTTAGCATTTTACCACGTATTGCTGCCTTCAGTCCCTGGTCTAAGTTGTCATCTTTTGCCTGGAGTATCGCAGACCCCTCCTCTCTCCACCACTGGGCTCCCCTGTTTCCACCAGACGGTCTGATGGATTCAATACAGACTGATTCTTTACAAATTAAGTCACATTACATCATTCCTTTACTTCAACCTCTCCAGTGGTTCTACATCTCACTTCAGAATAAAAGTCAAAGTCTTTACAGAGTACTACATAAAGTAGGCCTGGCCACTTCACTGATTTTATCTCCCCACTATTCTCACTCCATTCCAGTCACACTGGCTGCAGGGCCTTTGCACTTGCTATTTTCTCTGCCTGGAATGTTCTCTCTCTTCCCTCCTCCTAGATATCTATATGGCTTACTCCTTTATGTCCTACAGGGACTTACTGAAATGTCACCTTCTTAGTGAGGCCTTGTCTGACTACGCAGCCCAAAATAAAAACCCCTTCGGCCCCACTCTCTTGATCTCCCTTACCCTGCTTTAGTTTTTCACAGGACTTTATCACCATCTGAACTTCTGTACATTTTATTGTCTCCCTCCAGCGTAATGTAAGCTCTACAAAGGTAGAGATTTTTTAAAAAACATTTAAGTAGGCTCTATGCCCAACGTGGGGTCAAACTCACAATCCTGAGATCAAGAGTTGCGTGCTCTATGGACTGAGCCAGCCAGGTGCCCCGAAGGTAGGAATTTTTATCTGTTTTGTTCACAGCTGTATCCCCAGCCCCAGGGGGATAGAGTACTTGATACTGACTGGCACTGATTAGGTGCTCCATAAATATTTGTTGAATAAGCTGGTTACTTTTGGTTTTTCTCCCCTCTAGCTTTATCGAGGTATGATTGACAAAGAAATTGTATATATGTAAAGTGTACAATGTGATGAATCGATGACTCAATGAATGAATGGTTGAGCTGTTATTTTGAAAAGTAGTTAATACTTCAGCCATTTCTTGTTGCTTGACCGAAGTCAACCATTAGCTTTCGAAACAGTTGTTTAATTTCAGGTGCGGTGGGATGTTGCATGAACTTTTGAAAAAGACATTCTCATTAGAAACTTTATCTTTCTTCAGGGTAGTGTATTTACAAATTTGGGCTCTTGAGACAGACTGTTGGGAGTTTGAATCCTGGACATCTGTGTGAACCAGGACAAGTTAACCATTCTGTGCCTCAGTTTCCTCATCCATAAAATAGGCACACCAGGAGCACCTATCCCATGTTGTTATTCTGGGGATCAAGTAAAATGATGTACGGAAATCACCTAGCCTACTACTTGGCACATAGTAGACGTTCAGTGAACAGGGGCTCTTATGACTCTTATTAAGATGTAAGAAATTTTTCAAAAAATAGAGTATGACTTGCAACAGCAACAACTAAACAAGTATTTCTAAGCGAAACTAAAACAGCTGTCCAGCTTTTTTGTATAAGTGGCATTTCTTTGGGAAACGGTCCAAAATGTGAAGGCCAATTGTTTTGTCCCTTTCCTCTGGAGGCTTGCAGGATATTGGACAAAGCCCCTTCACGATGCCTGCCTCCTCACAGAACAGTCACACCGGGAACCCCTCATACTTAACATTTCCACTTGTCACGCTTTTCGACTTTAATGCCATTGCGGACTCTGGGTTCAGATTCCATAGATGATCTTCACTCAGTGCACTGCTTAAAAATTCAGCAGTTCCCTTTTGTGGAAAAGATGCTTGCCAAGGGCTGGCAGACTAGCTTTCTAAGTGAGTTGACCTGCAAACAAGATTGTCTGTGCTTGAAAAGGCAAGGACAATGGTCTCCTTCCGACACCTCCTAGAAGCTTGCTGTCAGACACACCCTGTGCTAATTCCCAGTTAAACAAAGCCATCCCAGGTCCAGTCTGTGAACGCTGCAACACGCCAGATTCTCTGACTCGTGCAGGGAAACCGAGGAAGCCCAGACCTTTACAGGGGTGTCTGGCTCCACATTTCAAAGAAGCAGGCAATGGAGTGCAGCCACTCCTGTTCAGCGTTTGCCCTACATATTTCACACTTGCTTTCCAGGGTCTAGTTCTTATATTCTGACTTCTATTACCTCCCACAGCAGCTTATACTGACTTGGGCTTGGCTGGGCTGGGCACACGTTCATTTATTCGTTCATGAAACCCCACAGGGATCAATAAACACTAGTGAAGCCACACTGCTTCTTTGTTGCTTTCGAACTATTTTCTTAGTTTTGTTATTTAAATGAAATTCTACCTTGTTTTCCCAGCTATGCTGTAAATTTCTTGAGTACATGGACTTCTATCTCATTCCTGTCTCCTGCCGTGCCACACCTGCTTCTTCATTCAATCTATGTTTTTACTATTATGCTCTGCAAAACTGCTCTGGAGAAATGGGTTTGAACCCTAGGAGTTAGGTAAAATTTTCTCCGTGACTTTTGATTTTTTTTTTATTGTGGTTCTTACGAGAAAATAGCATGCAACCCCCGGCAATTACTAAGCCATTTCCCCACTATAATACCATTTCAAATAAAAGCTTAACAAAGCCTACGCTGAGAATGAGAAACTTACTCGTAAACGGTCGTCCATCCATTTTCATTACTTTTGGTGGCTAGAAGCCCCGTGTTTCCAGGATAGGTCATCACGGCCAGATTATAGCCTTGGGCTGACACTCTTTTCAGGACTCCGTTGCTGCTTATGGTCAGCCAGTACACCTGCCCACCGGGCACCACAAGCCAAAGGGGGATCCCACCTGCGTCACGGCGAATGTGCACAGAATTGCCGTTGCTGCTGGTAACTGCACCTAAGTCACCTTCGGCATTGTAGGTGAAATTATATACATAGTCCCTTGTTATCAAGTTCAAGGTGTGCAGGTGGGTTCCATTGACAGTGAACTGGTAGAGCTCCTGGTCAGCAGGTGAAGCAATCTCATAAAGGTTCATGTCGTTCAGGTGGGCCTGGTTCCTGCTAATGGTACGAATTCGAACATTCCCAAGGTCTGCGACATAAAGGGTACCGTCGGGTGACACTGCTAAGGAGGAAGGGGCTTTCATCTTTGCATCTTTGGCATAGCCGCCATCACCTGTGAGAGAGAGACCGTGGTTTTAATAATCGTCATCGCAAGCATTTCTAAGAACACAGCCATAAAGAGAAATCGCTGTGCATCAGTAGTCATTTTAAAGGGAACAACCAGTGAACCAACACTCTCTGCATGCCCTTCCCTTGACAAATCTGAAACTTCCTCAGAATTCTTGAGTCGGTACCAGTGAAGACGAACAGTAAGATGCGATTATCTCAGTTAACACCGGTTTTGTGACATCCTCTACCCTGCCATTCAGTATCGTATCGCAAGATGCGAAAAAACAGCGGATAATGGGAGCCACACGAAATCTGGCTGGAAGTCCAGGCGATTCATGCGTGTCAGTGCTTGTGGACCTGCCTCAGGACTTTGCAATTCTACTGTGCCTAGAGGACCCTTCTTTGGCTCATGCCCATGGTCACACTGTCAAAGTACACTAAGTCTGTAAGTGCAGCAATTATTCAGAACATCAAATTTGATAACTGGAATAAACATCAGATTTGCCCTGAATGAAAAATATAAGTTAGCAAAAGAACTATAAAACTAATTGTCCAGGAAAACATTGGAAATATTGATCCAAAGTCGTTACTGACCAAGTTGCTCACTCTTGATTCCTCTGGCCCAAGGAAAGGCAAAGGTTAAGAGAATGATTCGGGCCTGGGTGAGCAGTTTAACAGGACTGCAGGTAGCATGGAGGGATCGCCACATCCCAGCAATAAATGTATCGGTTGACATTTAGAGGACTGTTTGCTATCTGGAATAACTGCTCCATGTTTGGGGGAAAAGGCTCTTTTTTAAATATATTTCAGTTGGAAGTAAAGGGCACTACGGGTTAGGGAGAAAGGTTTCTTTTTTGGTTTGTTTGTTTTAAGCGATCAAAGTAGCAGAGTGATGTCCTGAGAAACATCCACTGTGGGGGTTTATTTTGCCCCTATGTCCTCCAAACAGCTTGTTCTAGCCTCTTTGGGTTTCAAATAGCAAACACGGTTAATTTGGAAACCAGTCACTTAGGGGAAGTGAGTTTCGCCTTGGGTAAATCAGTAAATGCAGGTTTTACCTACTTTCCTTTTCTCCAAAGTACAAACAGTGTTATGATCTTACATTCATATAGTGATCTTAACTTAACCGTATCAAGATTTTGTTACACTAGTTTATCCTCAAGCCAGCAAGGTGATAAAACCGAGACAAGTGACCTCTTTAACAGATGAGGTAAGCGAGTCCCCAAGAGGTTTTGGGGCTTGTCCAGCGTCACTTGGTCGGCTGGTTGCAGACCAACGACCAGACACTAGGCTTCATAACCCCAACCCATCGCTTTCTCCACTCGCTTATCCCAGGGTCCACAGGCAACACTCTGTGTTTCCTTTTGACTCTTCTGATGCGCGTTTTTCTTTTGGAAACAGAGAGGGAGCTGGTGAATTGCTAAAAAGGTCATACCTGAGAAACAGTCACAGTTGGGGTCAATTTTGCAGTCACAGTCAGTGGGAGCACCGGCTATGATGGAGATCTCTCCATTGGTGGTGACCTGCTGAATGCGGTTCACTCTCCTCTCGTCCGTCTCGGCGATGAAAAGCAGCCCGCTGTGGGACACGCCGATGGCCCTAGCAGACTCCAGAGTGGAGTGAACTGCCACCTTGCTGACCAAGAAATGATCGATGCCTGGCACCTGGCAGTGAATGGGGCGCCCCGCGATGATCCGCACGCGCCTGTTCTCAGAGATTTGCAGCACAATGTTGTTATCCAAGACATACAATGAATTGTCCATGGGATTGACCGCAAGGTCTGTTGGCCACTCTAATCGCACCTGCGAAAAGAGCAGAACACACACCGTTAGGTTACAATTTCTTTCCAGGGGCAGTTTTACCTTAAAAGAAAAATTGGCTTATCGCTTCCCTATCTCGTGAATTTCAGCAACGTTGGTCTGGCAAAGCTGGGGGAGGATGGTTGATCACATTTTTCTGGGGAAACCTATTTATCATTTTTACTATTTTCACCATAATGTAAATTCATTTTCAATAATTCCAGAAGGATCCTCTAGAGTAGCGTTTTGCAGAATGTGGTTTCCGGACCAGCAGCAACGGCATCACCCGGGAACTTGTTAGAAATGTCAGTTCTCAGGCCCCAACCTAGACCTATCGAATGAGAAACTCTGGGGGTGGGAGCCCAGTCATCTGTGTTTTAGTAAGCCTTCCAGCATATTCTGCTGCACACTCAAGTTTGAGGACCAACGTTCTAGGGCTTCTGGGTCACTAGGATATACAGTTCTCTCTTACTATTCTGTAGATACATGGAAGAACAAAGTCATAGAGGCTTCTGGAAAACATGGTACTGGAGAAACTAGATTTTACTCTAACAGCAACCTTTGGGGACAGGACCTTCCGTTAGCACAGACATAGCATCCATCTTGTGGAACACTCAGGCACAATCTATCAGCTGGTGATATGGGATCCTAAGTTGAAATGTACTGCCATCTAGCTTGACCTGGTTCACTCCATCTGTCCCTTGCAAACGGGTTGATCTGTTCTTTCATTGAGTACTACCTTCTTTGGGCTAAGTCTTGTGGTAGGCTTTGGGGATTCAGAAGAATACTATGACACATCCTCTGCCCTCAAGTGACTCATGGTCTAGCAAAGCCCTTGGAAGGGTCATTAGGTATTGACTCTCCACGTTATGAGAAAGAAACAGCAGAGAGGGTATGAGAGCCCTTCACTCAGATTAGGAATCAGGAGGTGGGGAATTCCCAGAGAAAGTACTACCCGAAATGACCGGTAGGAGAGAAATGGGATGAAAATGGCGTGGGGTGGGGAGGGGGAAGTGTTGAAAGCCATCCAGGTAGAGGGAACAGCATGGATAAAGGTCCAGAATTTACAGACATGTGGCCCATCCAGGTGACTACAAATAATTTGCTAAGTCTAATATATGCTGAACATATGGGAGTAGTGAGCAATGAGAATCAGGAGGTAGACAGTGGCTAGGTATTATGGATTGAATTGTGTCTCCCTAAATTCATGTAACCCCTAATGTGACTGTATTTGGCAACAGGGCCTTTAAAGACATTATTACAGTTAAATTAGATCATTAGGGTGGGGCTTTAATATAGCAGGACCGGCGTCCCTATAAGAAGGGGAAGAGACACTAGGAGTGTGTAAGCGTAGAGAAAATGCCCATGTGAGGACACGTAGAAGGATGGTCATCTGCAAGCCAAGGAACGAGACCTCGGGAGAAACCAAAGCTGTCAACAACACCTCGATCTTGAACTTGTAGCCTCCAGAACCGTGAGAAAATAAATTTCTGTTATTAAAGCCATCCAGTGTGTGGTATTTTGTTATGGAAGCCCTAGCAGACTAATACACCAGGTAATGAAGGGATGTGCCTGTGCAGCTTTATTCTCATGGCTGTGAGACATCACTAAAGGGCTTTAAACAAGAGTGTGACATAGCTGGGTTCTAGAGGAATCACACTGGCTGCTTTTGAGATCATATTGGAAGAGGAGGTGAGAGAAGAGGCAGGCCCATAATTAGGAGGCTCCTGCAGTGGTCTAGGTGGGGGATGATAGTACCTGAAATAGAATGGTAACAGTGGGGGATGGGCAGAGGTCGATGGATTTAAGGCATGTTAATGGCAATGAGGGGCAAAAGGACTGGTGTGTGTGTGTGTGTGTGTGTGTGCGCGCGCGCACACGCGTGTGCGTGTGTCCGTGTGTGTGCGTGTCGTGTGTCTTGTGTCACGTGCTGTGTGCTAGGCTCTTGGGACACACAGGCCAACCAAACATGGCTCCACTCTAGTTCCTTCCTGGATACAGCAGTCAGCCCAATACTTGCCTTGACATCTCCTCGATAGCTCTTCATCACTGGGCACTTCTCCGAGAACTGTGTTACAGCACTCTCCGCCCCACCACCCACTTACTCTATACTGTATGGCTCTTCTCTTGGGTTGGACAAAGGCAGACAAATCTGGCTCATTCCTGGCCAAAACAGTAACAGTAATGTGGCTACTCTTCTTACCTTGAGTGAAAGCCCAAGGAAGCTTTTGTTTTTCTCATTGAATCCAAAGGTCTGAAAAGAAGATATGGACTGCCACTGCACTGGGAGGCCCCCTCTCTCCCGGGCTGGAGGAGGCCTGACATTCAGTCAGTAATGAAGTGAACAAAGGTCAGTGTGAGATAAGGCCCTACCTCTAATCTTGTCTCTTAATGGAGGGCAACTGGTGATGTTGTAAAGACAAAGGTTGTCTTTGGCCTTCCCTCTCGTACCACTTGGGGCTCTCTGTCCCCGTTTCGGAGTGTCTCTCCCAGACACCCAGCAACCTCATTCTGCCGCATGTCTCTGCGTGCCCTCAACCTCCACATAGACTGGCCTTCCCTGGTCAGTACCATGTGCCTCTGGGCAGCTAGGAATTTGAATGCTAATGGAGTAGAAAGCTGAGTTGTGTTATGCATGTTCTACAGAGCCTTTCAGACTGAGGCCATTGGATAAACATTAAACACCGGCTTTAGCAGCTCCCGGAGCAGTTTGCTGTGATGTGTTCCTCAGCACGTCTGTCTGAGGCCCGTGCCTGTCAGCGCCCTGCCACTGAGAGGGAGAGTGAGAGCCTGCTGCTGTGGAGGGTGCCCACTCCTCTGCCGTGCGCCCCCTCTTTGGATCTCCATAAACACTATCGCTCTTGTACAGCAGCTGTCTGTGTGAGCTGGTCCTACGGAGCACGGTCCCCCAGGAAATAAGCTGGGGCTGGCTGAGGAAGAGGAAATGAATTCATTTCAGTATAGCACTCCTATTTTGATCAAGTCTGAAGTCAGTGACCCAGAAAAAACAAAGCTGGCAGAAATGACGTTCTAATTATCTCCGCTCTGAGAGCTGAGGCCAGGGCAGGGGCCGGGGACGGCACACACCTGGCAGGAGTCAGAGAAGGACATGTTTTGGACTCTGTTCTCTGCTGTCAAGGCTGCCTCTGAGATAAAGGCTGGTAGTTGGAAGATAAGCCGTTAAATTCTCCAACTTGCCCAACCCGATCTGAGTCAATACAATCGGTGTCATGTTTATTAGATTTAATATTGCCTCAAAAATACACCAGCCATTGTGTCTGTTTGTTTTCCTTTCTGTCAAATAAGTCACCCTCTGGCAGTTTCCTGTGACTAAAGTGGCCTTTGTGCTTCTGAAACAGTTCTGAAACACTTTCTGTACTAGCTACACAGAATCCCTTTAATTCCCATTTGATTTGGCTGCGCGGCTTGTCTGTGAAATCTGCTCAAATGAAAGATGCGTGGCTACTTAGTAGTCCAAGGTCTGCCTGTTCACAAACTGGACCTTTTCCCCTCTCTTAGGTTGTCAGTTCCTTTTATATCCTTCTCATGTGCAATACTCCCATTTCCCGGTAATTTTTCAAGGAGCTGGTGCTTTATACCCACACAACAGAAGCACTATGTTAACTACCGAGGCCTTTCCATACCACACAACATATGGAACGGAGTCCTTGAGCAGGTTCTAGCAGTCAGAGTCAGCATCTATCAGTTGCAGAGAGACCCTGGAATTCTGTGTCGCCAAGGTAGGGCTAAGGTTAATCCCTGAGGGTTGCTGACATTTGTCCAACTGGTTTCTGGGGAGAAATAAACATTTCTTCTGGGGGGGGGGGGAGCAGAAAGGGATGTACGAGCAGCAGAGAAGCTCTGGAATCTCTACCTAGTGACCCGGCCTACAGGCAAACCATTTGGCCTAATTTGTGGTGGTTGCCCCACCTTGTAAAAATACATTAATTTGTCTGAAATGTCACAATATATTTATGCTAAACTAGCATTAAAGGTCATTGGTGTAGCCACCAGCTGGTGGAATGTGCCCATCTCCTGACCACATTCCCTGAGAGGTATCCCTGAGCAGAAAGGAGCTCTTGGTCTGGATGTCAAGCCTTGACAGCCCTGTGGCTTCCTCTGCTAATTGAAACTTTGCCTTGAAGGGACTTGACTCTCAGGTCAACCAGTCCCGTGGTTGGTTTAAAGATCCAGCTAATTGTGAGCCCAGTTAACAGTATATAAAGCAGCAGAGTCCTAGAGGGGAAAAATCCATATGTAAAAACAATATTTATTTATTTATTTTGAGAGAGAGAGACAGAGAGAGAGAGACTGTGTGTGTGTGTGTGTGTGTGTGTGTGAGTGTGCGCAACTGGGAGAGGGGCAGAGAGAGAGAGGGAGAGAGACAGAGAATCCCAAGCAGGCTCTGCACTGACAGCACAGAGCCCGATGTGGGGCTTGATCCCACGAACCATGAGATCATGACCCGAGCTGGAATCAAGAGATGGACGCTTACCTGACTGAGCCACCCAGGCGCCTCTGTAACAGCAGTATTAAATATGAGCCCTCAGTGAGACTAAAGTAGGAAATTCCTCAATTATAAGCTTAATCCAACACTGTTAGACACAGCATTGTCTACTTGGGCTCTCTGTATTGAAGACTGAAGGCCAGCTCCTTCCTGTACTCTGTGTAACCCTAGGCAAATGAGGTTCCCTCTAGGGGCCTCTGGTTTTGTTATCTGCAACAAGGAAAAGAAGCTAACGACGGTGTCTCTGTGAGAGTTACTGCATGGATTAAATGAGATAGTGATACTAGGTGCTCAGTGCAGTGCCTGGACAAAGTAAGGGATGGTAATTGGGATTAATATTAATACTGGTTTCAAAGTCATAGATCTTTAGAGCTAGAAGGAACCTGGTCCACGCAGCATTCAATGCAGTTCCCTTTCAGTTCTGTTTACCAGACTTCAGCTGCCCATATAACGTCTTTATGAATTTTGCCTCACCCATCCACCACTTGCACTATTATTGACTTAATACCTTTCTTTTTCTCCCCCAAATTTCTTTTTTTATTTTTTTTAACGTTTATTTATTTTTGAGACAGAGAGAGAGCATGAACAGGGGAGGGTCAGAGAAAGAGCGAGACACAGAATCTGAAGCAGGCTCCAGGCTCTGAGCTGTCAGCACAGAGCCCGACGTGGGGCTCGAACCCACGGACCGCGAGATCATGACCTGAGCCGAAGTCGGACGCTTAACCAACTGAGCCACCCAGGCGCCCCCCCAAATTTCTTTATTTTGAGAGAGACAGAGACAGCATGAGTGGGAGAGGGGCAGAGAGAGAGGGAGACAGAAAATCCCAAGTGGCTTTCGCGCCGATGGTGCAGGGCTCTAACCCATGAAACAGCGAGATCGTGACCTGAGCCGAAACCAAGAGTCAGACGCTTAACTGATGAGCCACCCAACTGCCCCGACTTAATATTTTTCTTTAAATTGACTTATTTTTTAAGTATAAATAGGTGCTGCCCCTTCCTTTGAACTGATCCTAGTCGATAGCATCTACAAAATTACAGGCCCACTCATCTGAGCCTTTAATAAAAGTAACTACTGTTTATCGAGTGCTTCCTATGTGTCAGGCTCTTTGTCCAGATAATTACTTTATGTGCTTAGAGCAATCACTTGAGAAAGAAACTCTTGACATCCCCATTTTTAGATCTGTGTTCTTAGCCCCTATGTCATCTGATTCTTCACCTAGAAGAGTGGATGCACTTCTTCACGTTCTCCTCGCCAATTCTGGTTTCCCCTTTACCTCATTTGAATCAATCTAAGAGCTGTTCTCTTTGGCTGAGAAGGTCAAAGCTTATTAGAGGTTGAGTGATTGGTCTTTGTTTCTGTCATTTGTCATCTTTCGGTTCAATGCTTTGTGGGTGCCTACTCGGTGCCAGGTGCTATCATAGAGGGAAAGAAAATAGGTCCCTGCTCCTCATTAGCTCACAGTCAAGTGAGGGAAGGCAGATCCAGAAACAGCTCATCTCAGTAAATGTGGTGAAGTGCCGTGATACACATATGCCCAGAGTGACACGGGAACACTGAGGAGGGAGACTGGGGCATTAACTCCTAGAAGAGAAAATCCAACGTCATCTAAGGTACGGAGGTGAAGTGACGTGGGAGGAGTGACTTCAGCAGAGGGAAAAGAGTGAACAAAAACAGGAGCAAGAAACCATACGGGAGTGGGAAAAATAACACGGGTCTGGGCTGCTAGAACATAAGGTAAGAGTACTGGTGGTAATGAAGTTTAAATGTTTGCCAGGGACTAGGTTTAAGTTTCTCCACTGAGGCACGATGGTCATTTGAGGCCAGATCATTCTTGGTGGGGATGTGGGGAGGCTGTCCTGTGCATCGTGGGTCTCTGGCCTTTATTCACTAGATGTCAGTAGCACCTTCCCTAGAACCGGGACAATCAAAAATATCTCCAGACATAGCCAAATGTGCCCTGAAGGGCAAAACTGTCCACTGTTGGGAGTCCCTGGACTAAGCCATGGAGGGCTGTATACGCTGAGGACTGAGGACTTACACTGTTTGAGGAGTCTCTGAAGGTCCTGAAAGTTGGGGGGCTGATACAGTCAGGTCAGTCCTTTAGAGAGATCACTTAGGCTGCAGTTTGGAAGGCAGGCTGGAGGGAGACCAGACTAATGCAGGAGAGACAATTTGGAGGCCAGCTAGTGAATTACATTCATGTGTTAATATAGCATCCATCCAACCACCTGACAAACATCTGAGTGCTGACCTAGACAGGCCTAGTCCCTGCCTTCGTGGTACTTAGAGTCTGGAACACTGCTTCTCATTCTTTTTTTTTTTTTTTTAAACTTATAAAACTCTTTGGGAATCTGATGAAAGCTATGTACTCTCTTTGTAGGAAAAGGTTCAGATGCAGTGAAAGGAAGTGTTTAGGAGCTCAGGCTCTGGAGTTCAGACTTCCTGAGGTAAAATCCTGTCTGTTATTTGCTAGCTCTGTAATGCTGGAAAAACTCAGTTAACTTGCTTGAGCCTCAGTTTCCTCATCTAGAAATTGGGTAGAGTAATAATATTTTCTCAAACATTTATTATAGGCATTGAAAAAAATCTCCATAGAGCACTTACTTAGCATAGTGCATGGCACACAGAAAGAGCTCTGTGAAGGCTAGCTATTTATTTATTCTTCTATGGAGCATGCCTGTATTTCTTCTGGTCCCTAAGTGTCGCAGTGTTCTCTTGGTTATCTCATGAACTGTTGAGTGCAATCACATAGTAGTCACGGTCTTTCAAAGTTCCCCTGCTTCTATGTCACCAGCCATCTCCCCCCTGTTCATTTATTCCATTTCTCAAGAATCCTTCTAAGCTACGTGTCCTCCAAGAAATTTGGCTTATATCGGGGTATATTATTTCACATACATTTGTCAGCCAATTTCACAGCTAATATTTTAGCTTATTAGTTGGATTCCCCACTGTTATTTGTGACAGGATTCCTGGTACAATTCCAAGTGCGGAACATGCTACTTCAATTACTTCCCTCTCTTCTGCCAATGAATATCTATTTATCCCATTTTAGGCACTGTGCTAGGCACGAGGGAGCCAGTCTAACCAAGACGTACTGGATCCTGCCCCCATGGAGTCTGCTAGCTCCATTTCCTTTATTTTCTAGTGTCCGCAAGGGGTTGCAAGTGACATACAGTAGAAGACCATTTCTGTTCCATTCCATCCACTTCAAGAAATTAACTCTCATGGAAGAGCCTCAAAAACGTATGTCACGACTGTTACTCTACTTTACAATTGGCGACGAATGCCAATAACTTCTTTTTCCGAAGTTTGCCCATGCTCCAGAAACCAGTTGTTTTCCAAAAGGCCCTGTCTCCCCACCCCACACACGACACCTCTAATCTCTGTCCTTTGCATGTTCAGCCTTATGGCTCATTTGAAAAACGACTCTGATTTTGATCTCTTAGGCCTCTTCAGGAGGTATTTCCGGGCAATGTATGATTACCTCTTCTGTAGTACACCAGCCCTGGGGAAGACACGGTGACGGGACTGACACCTCCAGATTGTTAGCATCACTTTTTGTCAGTTTTCAAATGGCCTTCTCGTTTCTTGACACTGATACTGTCTGAGCTTCTTCAAATTTATAAAAGAGTGAAAGAGCCGTCTGGACAAAGTTTGGTTTTCTGCAGTTGGAGAGCATGATGACACCTTTAAGAGTGACGGCTCTTATTGATCTGGCTTTTAAAAAGTGGAAATTATTAGAAGATGAAATACACCAGGATTACACGGACTTGTCAACCGGCAAATGATTTCCCATTTTCTCAGATCCGCACTCTTGTGTTTCTTTGAATAATAGCTGGGGAGTTTGAGGAACCTCTCAACCTTCGGTCAAATGCATTAGCATAGTCTGTCTTCATGGCTGCCCAATCTGAATAACGGACATTTAAGTCACATTATTCATTGCCGATGAATAGTCGGGATCCGTCTAATCAAGAGTTATGATTGGACTGAACTTGAGAATCATTCTGTCACAGAGCCTACAGATTAAATTACATCTACTCCAACGTTCTGAAAACATTTTGGTAGTGGAGGAACAAAGCAAAGAAAAACAAACAACAAAGAGCTTCAAAGTAGCCCTGGTGTATTTCATCTGCTAATAATTTCTACTTTTAAAAACAAGATCAATACGAGCCATCATTCTGAAAGATGTCATCTTGCTTCCCAACTCCAGAAAACCAAACTTTCTCTAGACGGCTTTAACAAATCTGAAGAAGTTCGGGCAGTATCAGGGTCAAAACAAAATGTTAAATTTATGGTTGCTAAGATGCCTGTGGCAGACGCTACTGGTTCTAGGCCTACCCTATCGCCCACTCTTTCCTCCTTAGTAGTGGGTCCCCATTCTTTAAACATCTGGGCACACTGCTGTCTACAACAGAAGGGATTCCGGCTCACTTGCAGTTCTGTGTAGCCGTGTGATAGAGTTCAAGGCAACAAGATGTAAGAGGAAGTGTGGAAGTATCCACATCTTTAAGGTGACGCTTTCGAAGGCTACTTAAGGGGAGCTGACCTGGTTGGAAGGAGGCTCTTTTTTGCCCTTCTTTCCATTCTGCAATATGAATATACGGGTTGGGAATTTTAGCAGATGTCTTAAACCACGGGGTGGCCACGAAAACGGAAGCTATGTGCTAGGGTGGCAGGGCGGAAATAGAGGAGCCTGAATCCCAAATGGCTCAGGGAGCTGCCATCCTAGTCTCGCACCAGACATCTAGTCTGGCTGCTTGTGTTGCTTAGGTCAGTGTTATGTTGCAGGGGGTTTCTGTTACTCTCAGCCTAATCTGATCACAATGAAGAAAATGTTCTGCTAGGTTTTGTTCTCAACTGGTGTTACTGACTATACCACTATGGTCAAACTGTTCTGACAGATTTCGAGTTCTATGTCTCTGGATAGATCACCGGTGTTTGCAAAATTAAATTAAATTGAAAGAAATTAATGTCTGAAAATGACTGACACATATGGCGAAGTCCACTAGGGCAGCCCTTTGTTAAGACGAGTAATTGCTTAAACTTAGTGATTAACCTGAGGCATTCTTGAATACCCAGTGCTCCATCTCTGGGTACTACAAGCTTCTTCCAGCTTCGTGACTCATTCAGACCCAATGCTTCTTTAGTATACCATAAATACACGTTTGCCTTCCTATATCCTGCACTAGGTCTGTGAGTCCTCAAGGGCAAGGATGAGGTCTCATTCATTTTTGTATTCCCAGGATCTGGTATTACAGCTGGCAAATGTTTGTTGAATGAAAACATTACTGCCTCATCGACTGGACCATTTGAAGTTCACGAAAGCATTTAAAAAATTACAAAATTCAAGGGTGCCTGGGTGGCTCAGTCGGTTAAGTGTCTGACTTCGGCTCGGGTCATGACCTCACCGTTTGTGAGTTCAAGCCCCGCATCGGGCTCTGTGCTGACAGCTCAGAGCCTGGAGCCTGCTTTGGATTCTGTGTCTCCCTCTCTCTCAGCCCCTACCCCGCTTGCGCCCTGTCTCTATCTTTCTCTCGCTCTTAAAGATAAACATTAAAAAAAATTAAAAAAATTAAAAATAAATAAAAAATTATAAAATGCAAATCGGTTGTAAGAAAAACTATTTTTCATCAACACGTTTGAGTCAGTAACTCTGGGTTTCAAGAGACCCACTGAAGTTAGTGGGAATTGGCAAATTTCCTCAACCTTAAGAAGTGCATTTCCTACTTCCTCCATGTTTTAACTTTTCTGAAGTGAGAATGTGTCTTATTAATTAATGCATACATTTAATGGAACATTTCTTCCCTACCACCCAAAGTTGTCAAATTGATGCTATCTCTTACGATCCATGGTGTCTTAGAATTGAGGACATAAGGTATTCCCGCTTTGGTCTGTGCACTTTGGGGATCTTTGGGACTCTTTCAAGGAGGTCTGTGAGGTCAAACTATTTTTTTTTAATAATACTATTTGCTTTTTATACTTTCTCATGAGTGTACAGTGGAGTTTTGCAGAGGGTACCTGTGGCTAGCCTATCAAAACATTCATGATTTCAATTTTTTTTTAAGATTTAAGTAATTTCTGGGGCGCCTGGGTGGCGCAGTCGGTTGAGCGTCCGACTTCAGCCAGGTCACGATCTCACGGTCCGGGAGTTCGAGCCCCGCGTCAGGCTCTGGGCTGATGGCTCAGAGCCTGGAGCCTGTTTCCGATTCTGTGTCTCCCTCTCTCTCTGCCCCTCCCCCGTTCATGCTCTGTCTCTCTCTGTCCCAAAAAAAATAAATAAACGTTGAAAAAAAAAGATTTAAGTAATTTCTACATCCAGGATGCGGCTTGAACTCAGAACCCAGAGATCAAGAGTCACGCGGTCCACAGACTGAGCCAGCCAGGTGCCACCACAGTTTTAATCTCTAATAAGGAAAATACGAATAGATAAAACCCACATACAGAAAAGTTCTTTGAGGTCCCCACCAAGTTTTAGGAGTGCAAAGGGGTCCTGATGCCAACAATCTTGAGAGTGGTTATCCTACCGGAAAAGAAACAGCGAACGAAGCCATTCTGTTATATAAGAGTTTCATTCAAGCTCATTAAGGAAACAAGCATGCATCCCTTCCAAGATGGTTCCTGGGGCCATAAACTCTGTCCAAAAGCACACTGACAGAGTGGCTGAAAATCTGTACTTCCTCTAGAGACCCAAGGCCTGATGGGTGCTATAAAAGTTTGTTCTCACAGGCTCCCTCAGAGCAATCAGCACGTACACACTCTCTCTGAGTCTGCTGTGTAATTGCCACTACCTCATCTTAATAACAGGCATAATTGCTCTGAGTTTCCGTCGACCCTTTCTTGCATCTCCTCTCTGAAGCCTCAATTTTGGAAATGGCATTTGTGAATACACAGAATGTTTAACCACTTCCAGTTTTCAATTTACAGTCAAAGTCATCTATCAGCAGGAGATGAAGGCCCAGTGTGAAAACTACAGAATGTCCTTCAGACTCCACAGCTAATTTGTTTGTAAATTTGATTGTTATTGTAAGAAGAACATATTGTACATGATGCTACTTGCCGATTTACTGTTTGTGTCTCTCTGTATCTTGGGTTTTATCATTAGAGTCAAAGAACTTAACCCTTTTAGCACTTCTGTGGGCGGGGGAGGAACATGAAAGCTTTACTGTCTTTTCCTTTTGAGGGTCTCTCTTGTTTTAATTTCACATGTATTTATGAAATACCCACTGTATACTCAGCACTGTGGGAGACATGCACACAGAAGGCAAGACAACCAGAGAACGGTCCATGGTATCGCGAGATAAAATGTGGGGGCAGGTGATGAGACCCTAAATTCTGAGTGAATTCAGTCAGGAGAGGGCCACCGTGGGTCTTCATGCAGCGGGAAGTGGGGATCTTGTTTTCCTGAGAGCCAAGGCTTTGCCTGAAAAGGAGCCAAGGACTTAGAAGAAGCTCCTGGAATCATTCTGCGGTTTCTTCCTGCTGAGAAGTTGCAGAAACTTGTCTTTTGCAGGTTGTTAATATCATAGTATTGGCTCGACAGAATAGACTGAGCTTCCAATTCCCTTTGGCATCTAAAGCAATTTACAGGCCAGAAGTATGACTGCACAGCTTTTATGAAATGGTCTGATTTCATTGATCAGCCACTCCAAGATTATGTTTTCATTTTCGTAGCTCTGGCTAACCCTTCTTTCTAGTATAATATTCAGGAAAGAACTATTAAAAAATTTCACCATGGAGATGTTAAGATATAAGTGGGCTGGGTTCTGAAGGGGAAGAGAAATATCACAACTCACGATGGCTCTACTCAAAAGTTCATTTCAAGTTAGACCAGAATTCCACAGATTGTCTCTCTTATCTTAACTCTGTAATGTTTCCAAATGATAAGGATACTAATAAGAGCAGATGGCCTAATGAACATTTAGAGGAAAGATTTAACTGGTCCTATTTTCATTAGGCCTCCAGTGTGCTTCTGGGTTTTGCCCACCACTTCCCTGTGTGTGATACAAAACAGCACGCACTCAACAGATGGCCCAGCTCAGGCTTCATGCTTCCAGAGCTCTGGAGACTGGCCACCTGACCACTTACCATGTGTACAGAATCATTTAAGGAAGCAGGCAGGCTACCGACTTGAGCCGGAACAAAAGCAAAAAATGGTGATGAATATTGAGTACCCAAGCTTCAACAAGAAGGGAGTCAGAATCACTCTCGCACACGCGTCGAAGAGCTCTGGTTGAGGTTTTCCAATAACACCTCCTTATGGATTCAAGAATGATGAAATCCTCTGTGGCACCCGGTCCACTCCAATGAATGTTTCATCCAAACCGTAAGCACATCTGAGTGACTCCGCCAGCAACAATGACATGGAAGTCTAACACCTCATTGCACCGTGTGTTAGTTATTAAGCTATTGTCTCACAGCCCCAAACTCACCCCTTTGGAAGTTGCTTTGTGATGCTGGGGTTGGGACTCTGCTAACTCCATTTCTTTTTGGCCAGCTCGATTTCTGATAGAGCCTGACAATATGGGAAATAAAGCGATTCTGGAAAGCTAGAGGAGGGAGAAGGGACTTGCTCCTTCCTGCTTGCTTTCTGTTTCAGTCAGCACGGCTGCAACAGTAGCTCTTCATCTTGGCGGCAGGAGCTGCCTGCACGTTCCAGCTCCTATCTATACCCTGAGAATCAGTCTCGTCATGCCACCTCAGAGGCACCAAAAGCAGCTGGCTGGCCTCCTCTTCTCAGAGGAGAAGGTCCCACTTGGAAGGAGCAAATCCTTCTAGGTTGACAGCTCCAACCGCTTTCCTTTGTTTCCCCAGCCCTAGAGGTGGTGGCTGATACCTGCAGATATTATTTCCACCTTTTTTTTCAACTCTTTAAAACCCATGCAGCCCATTCCCTGTATTAAATTCTCTCTGTTCAAATAACTAATGTGATTTCCGGGTTTCTTTTTTTTCTTTGAGAGAGAGTGAGAGAGAGAGAGAGCACAAGGGAGATGGGCAGAGGGAGAGAGAGAGTGAGAATCCCCAGCAGACTCCACGCATCAGTGTGGAGCCCAATGCAGGGATCGATCCCGTACCCTGGGATCATGACCTGAGTTGAAATTAAGAGTCGGATGCTCAACTGACCGAGTCACCCAGGCGTCCCTGACTTCTGTTTTTCTGACTGGATTTTGACTGATATTCACAGCATGAAGCCACTTACAAGGACCGAGGAAGAACAGTACCCATTGTAAGCCAGTGGTTAACAGGAAACTAGTAAGGGTGAACAAGAACCGGCAAAGAACCAGAGAAGTCATTAGTCACTAGCATCCTCTGCCATATCTACTGGTCTGTGAAGCTGCCATGTCCAGAAAATACAAGTATGAGATAAATCCACCGTGCTTGGCCACTAGGGAGTTGGTTGTGATTGGCTTTAACCAGAGCTTCTCTGACTCTCTGGAACTGCCATATTGATGTCCTTATACTCTAGAAACCTTTCACTCTTGTGATTTTTGAGGAAGATTTCATGACGGATCGTGCCACCTTCCCACATGCCTCTTTTGGAAACAGAGTGCTGTACTAAATGGTTTCGAAGGTCGGCCATGACAACATTTCCTATGTGCTCGGAATTTACTTATAAATATTAATATTTACGTATAAGTAAAAATACATTTACTACTAAATATCCTTTCTATTCCTTCTTGCTGGTCTCCTTGTGAAACACTGGGATTGCTCCTGCAGAACCCTCTTCTCCTTGATTTGGAGTTGGAAGTGTATTCTGAGGTGGACCAAACATCTCCTCTTTTCATGTATCTCAAGATAAACACGTCTCAACAGATGTGGCCTCTTGGTAAATGTTTTATATATCCCCGTGTTCACTTTTCCAAATATACTAACTTCTGCATGGAAAGAGGACACTCCTGCTGACAGCCAGAAGAACTGTCTCTGAATTGTGTTTCCATTTAGTAAAGATGGGTTGGCACTGATTCATATACTTTCCCTTCTTGTAGTTAACGGAGACCGGGGCTCTGTTTAAAGGTATGGTCTGAAATATAGTTAGGCCAACTGGCTCACATGAAGACTTAGCCTAGGATGTTGGCCACATAAGCCCTAACTGTTAACCACTGAATTTACCAACCAGATATTTTTCCATATCTGAGAGAGTTTCAGGTTTATTTCAGGTCATGGCGCCTGCCGAGCAAAATGTGTGGAAGACTGAGTGGTTCAGAAGTAGTTTGCAAGCTTTGCATCTTGTGACTCTCCCTGAACTTTGAAGATGCTTTTCCTCTGGTGCTTAATAGTTTTAATAAGAGCTAACGTGCCATTGTCCTTTGTGTGGAAAGAGGACACTGCTGAGGGAGTTTTATTTATGTGATAAATTATGTTTTCGATATAGCATTGAGCACGGTACTTGACTTTTATTTTAAGGCCCCTGACAACTCTGGCCATTTGCTTGTGTGCACACATTTCAGCAGAATTTGGATGTGCTGGAGTTGAAGATGTTGGCCTGCTGTTCTCTACTTCTTATATAAACAACCCGAGCTGTCACTTTGGAGGGAGCAATGCAAATATCTCTGATAATAGGTTATTCCCTGATTGTGATTTTTCCTTAGAGGTGCAGGCCTGAAAAATGCAGTTAAAAAAAGAGTTTAAATGAATTTGGAGAAGGGAAATGATATTTAAAGGAACTCTGTGGATCATCTCATTGCAATGCTTTTCCCAGTGTATTATTCTGTTAAACTTGGGCTATTACATACTCGAATTTTTGAAAACTGATCGACATGCTTGGCACCTGAATATCTTAATAAAACAGAAGGGTCACTGGATACACAAAGCCACTCATACATTAAACTTGCTTCAAAAATCCTAGGATACTGCTTTCTTCTTATGAATATGTCAGCCTCATAACTTCTTTCTTTTTGATTTCCCACTTAGCTGGGAGCCTTTTGTTTTGTCTTGGGAGAGTCATATTCTCCACATTGACCTAGATAAACTGTCTTCTTACTTATCTACTCCCGTATTTATTTATTTATTTTCGTGAAATTGACCTACCTAGGATGGCTGCAGGCTACCCACAGAATGAGCTGTTCTTTTACCTTTTGATCTCAAAGTCATGGAAGATGACCTAAAATCTACACATATCAAACTCATACATGTATGGAACTCACACGACATTCCAGCCTTAGCTCCACAGTCAGTATGACACTTCTTGAGAGTAGAAAGAGAATGAAGGATTTGGAGCACCATTCAACTGACTATAGTGAACATCCTGTAAGTGATCCAGACAGAGCTTCACATCAGCATTAGGCAGATGAAACCCTCTGTGAAGGTTACAGCAGGCTGAGACCAGTCTCTGGAGCACGTGATTGGTTGTAGCCCATCAAACTCATCTACGGGCATATGCATGCCTCTTTTGCAAAAGGTATACCCATATACCAAGGACAGAAGGGAAGATCACACAATTTCTATAGCAGTCCCAAACTTCTTCTTGGTCCTTTTTATCTTGGTTTTGTAAATGATCGGTTCGATTTTCTGTTCTGTGGATGGAAGGTCAAATACCACTGCTACTACTACTTGCTTATTGAGCACTTATGAGCCAGGCACTTTGCTAAGTGATTTATACCTATTATCTTACTTAATCCTCACAACTTCCCCATAGCGGAACATGACATCATCATCCTCATTTACAGATAAAGAATTTTCCCCAGGGGCACACAGCTAGCAAGTAGTGGATCTGGGATTCAAACCTAGGTAGTCTCTGATCCCAACCACCATGCTTTACTGACTTTTTCTATTGGTTTCACGATGAAGGAGAGTCTACCCTAGAGGCCTGATTTTGTCTCTTGCACTCTCTGTTAAAGGATTAGAGGAAAGTCTGGCTCTCCTTTTCAATTCCAGAAAGTGTTCTCCTGCACTTGACTGAGCAAGGAGAGTAGGTTTGTACTGAATGAGCAGCAAATAACATTATCCAGGAATGCATTTAAATTAGAGACTGACAACCACAGATAATACAAAATCAGAATAACCACCTTGTGGACTTATTTTGTTCTTGTGTCCTCCCGTTTTAGCAAGCGCATGATGAATTGACAGAAAATAGTTCCTGAAGATGCCAATTAACATCTTACATCATCCCTTATATTTGTAAAGTGGCTCATACTTTTCCAAGTGCTTTCACATTAAAAAAAAGCGAGGACGCTTAATCAACAATTGGGTCATTTATTGAATTAGCCTTCATAAGGAGGAATAATTAACCAGCTCTAAAATTCTAGTGTTTGTTTTCCAAGTGTCGTGCTGAATCTGAAATTATAGAGAAATCTCTTTTGGGTCAACAAGTAGACAAAAATGATTTATTTTTTTCTACACTGCCATATTTCAGAGGAGGACAGAATAAATGATTCAAAAATAGATGTTCTTTTTCTAGAATATAGAAATGGCAACAAAAAGTAGTGTTTATTTAGCATTATTATGTAATTTCAGGCATAAACGCTAACGGATCACTCGTTCACAGGTGAGTAATGTGGACAGTCACTAGGGACTCTTAAAGAAAACTTTTATAAATGATTCTTGGTGCTGCTATCAAATCAGAGTCTGAACAACATTAACTGCCATCTTATGCTCTTGTGACAGCATAATTTGATTGCTACTTATATCGACATTTATGCCACCGTCTTTCCATATGCCACCCACCTAACTGGTGTGGCAGATGAACACATAAAAGCCAAGGTTACATGTAATGCCATAGGACCTCTCTCCTCCGTTCTGATCAACACTAAATGTACAGTTGCGAGTGTCTTTCGAAAACCAAAGTTCTTTCGTATTTGTTTTCTTGTTTAGCTATCACAACAGCCTCAGGAGGCAATATGTGTTTTTATCCCACTTTCTAGTGGTGAGGAAGCTCAGACCCAGAGACCTTCAGTCGACGGAGGTCACACTGCTAATAAATGGCAGAATCTGGACTCACAGTCAGGATTCTCTTACGTTCTTTTTACTTGACTTGCTACATTGGTCAAAGGGAAATAGGTGATTAGGTCATTGGCCAGGGAACTTTAGTAAAATATGTCCCAGTAATCCTGAAGAAAAGAAAATATTCCAAGCTTATAAACGCATCTGGCAGGAAGCTTGCTCATTTTTAGTAGCCATCGCTTTCTATTTTAAACACTTTCACATTTAATGTTCCTGATAGATTGAGGTCTTTGAGAAGATGGCTACATTAGCAGTGCCATGGCTGATGTAGACTGAGCTCGCTCTTTGCCTGGTAGAGACTAGCACCTGCCCCCACTCTCATTTCTGCATTTATAGGATGAGGTTTCAGATCAGCGGGAGGGACTGGCTGTGACTGATGGGGATTGACTGAGTGCATGTGGCTCAGATGAATAGAGCAGAACATCGCTGATTTAGGACGCTTACGTTGGGACTGCTGCAGCAACCAACTGCTGAGTAGGTAGACTGCTGTACAATTGATGTTGTCCAGGCATGAGAACAGTGAAAGGAAATGGGAATATCCACTGGAGGTTTGGTTTGTATGAATTTTTTATTGTTACTGTTGTGAAAAAACCATGTAAGATTACATTGATCATCTCAACCATTTTGAAGTGCACAGTTCACTAGTGTTAAGTGCATTCCTATTGTCTGCAGCAGATCTTTATGACTTTTTCATCTTGTGACACCGAAACTCTACCCATGAAACGTGAATTCCTTCTTCCCCCCATCCTTTGGTAATCACCTTTCTACTTCCTGTTTCTATGATTTTGACTAGATACTTCATATGAGTGGAATCATGCCATAGTTCTCTTTTTGTGGCTCATTTCACTTTGCATAATGTCCTCGAGGTTCATGTGTTGTAGTGCGGGACCAGATTTCCTTGTTTGAGGCCGTGTAATATTCCGTTGGACGTTTATACCAGATTTTGTCTATCCTGGTACGAGTTTTAATGCCACCTGACCGGTTAGTTGGTGGTCACCATTTCAGTGGGTGCTTTAGTTGGTTAAACTAACCATGACCAAATAGGATAAAGTAAATGGCACAAGGGCTACCACATAACTTTTTTGGTTTCATTTTCCTACTCCATGGGCCTTGTGAATCTGCTGTTTGAGCCATTCTGCACTCCTAATCTCTTATCCCTTTTGTCACCTTTCTTTTATCCCCACCTGGCTGTGTCCACTGGTATTGCTGGCCCCTGACAGAGGTGTTTCCAGGTATCTCAGATCAGTTGCTTTCATCTTCTCTGTCTTACTGTTAACCAACAACTCCTTCCATCCTTCACGCCCTCCTTCAACCACATATCCCCCTCTATGGACTATCTGGAGTGTGGTCACAGACCTTTTCTTCGTGTTGACAGTGAGACAGGTTCCACAGTCACTGAAGCATTGGGAAGGGGTGGTGGGGGTGGAGGTGTGGAGATTGTCATCGCTGGTGGCAAGAACTTTAAAAATAAACTTTCTTTTTTTTTTCCCTGGGAGATCCCTTTATTCAAGCAAACTTATTATAATTCAGATTTTCTTGATTCCCTACAGAGCTTCACAAAATTTAGAAGTCTGTCCCTGCAGGGAATTTTACTTATAATGGCCTTCATTCGAAAGATCTAATTCTGTTCTCTTTCAGTGTGCACATGGGAGAGTGATGGAAGTGCACAAAGAAAATCAGGTAACCCCTGAAGAACTTGAGTTTCAATATCATCTGTATCGCTTGGGGTGATGGGCGGACATTCTGTAGACATGAAAGGGTTGGCAAGGGAGACAGGAGGAGACAATGAAAAACATCAGGCAAGAGTTTAAGAAGGGAAAAGAAGGTGCCTTTTTCTGTTCTAAAACTACTGTGTTTGGTTTATCTTCTTTTTTTCCCCCTGATTGAGGTAGCTTTTCATGCCTGGATGTTATTATATATATATATATATATATATATATATATATATATATATTTCTCAAAACAACAGAAGATGCTAAATCCACTTGTATCAAGTTGAATTGACATGTAGAGTTTGAAAAGGGGGCTTTGTATTTCTCCTTCTATTCAGTGGTGGTTAGTTTTATCTGAAACTTGCAAAAAATTTTAAGGACACTAGAAAACGGCTTTTGCAGCTATGTGAAAAGTGGAAGACAAGCAAGCAAGGCAGAGGTGTGCTGCTTGGGGCAGGTGGCATAATGCTGATGGATGAGAGAGGGGAAATTTTAGTTTTCTCTGTTAAGAAGAATGACTGGAAGGAACACTGATTCAAAGTTACTAGAGTCCAGGATGAGTGAAGGGACTGTAACACAGCACCTAACTTCTTCAAACTGAGTTCAAGTCTCCTGGCCAGGAAAAATGACCTCTTAGAGACAGCTTGCAAATGGGTTTTTAGAACAATTTTTTCTTGTGATTGTTGAGAAACAGTGGGCAGTAGAGGATGCGCTGGAAGGTAAGAGGTGGGTAAACATAGTTCTGACCTCAAGAAGATTCAGAAGATGTGCCTCACAGATTTCATGGTGGAAACCTGATATCAATTTGGAAAAGATTCTCAAATGTGTTAGTAAACCATTTTTTCTTACTTCTTAGATGAGGAAATGGTGTTTATGGATACTATGACTGGAAATAAATTATGTTGAGGGATTCTTCTTCCTTACTTAAAAACAGTTTTTTAATGTTTATCTTTGAGAGAGACAGAGTGTGAGCAGGAGAGGGGCAGAGAGAGAGACACACACATACAGAATCCGAAGCAGGCTCCAGGCTCTGAACTGTCAGCACAGAGCCCGACGTGGGGCTTGAACTCACAACCCGTGAGATCATGACCTGAGCTGAAGTCGGATGCTTAACCAACTGAGCCACCCAGGAGCCCCTCTTACTTCCTTTTAAACAGAGTTACCAGCCTGGTAAGGTTTCTTTGTGGATAAGTTGAAGAAAATATAGGTGAGGCTAGTGACTTTCAAACTTGTTTTGACTGTGACCCTCAGTAAGACCTATATTTTATCCCATTATCTGAGATATACAGTTGAAATAAAAGTTTCATGAAACATTACTTACTCATCCTTACTACACATGACACATTCTAAGGTTTTGTGTTCTATTTCTTTTTTTCTTAAAGCTGGTCATAGGTCAATATATTGGTTTCCGGATCCACTACAAATCGCAACCCATAGGTGATAGTTCAAACAGATGGGTTCAAAGTCTAACAGATGACTACTCTAATGGTGCCACAACTTCATCTTGGCCTATCTATCCATCAGTGTTATCATGGATGAGGACATGGAAGGCATTCATCAAATCCATAGGTGACACAAGGCTGGGAAGGACAGTGAAGATATTGGATAATGGCAGAAGAATGCCAAGATATGGATGGAATCTGATGAGATAGAATCGAATACAGACTAACGTAAGATCCTGCACTATGATGCAACCAACTGTTCAAGTACAAGATGAGGACACTGGGATGAGAGACATGTGCATTTTTAGCACCCTGCAATCACATCATAGATCAAAAAATGTCCAAAAATCCAATTTAATTTTACCTGTGGTTTCTCAATCTGTGCTTTTTACTTCCTTGGCGTTTTCCAAAAAGGTCTTGGGGTCACCGTGTAAACTACCACTGGGTGGGACTGAGCCTGAATAGGGAAGGTTCTTGTATATCACTTCTTATTTGATCTGCTGTTTGCATCGGTTTTATAAATGGGGACTTACTTTATTTGAAATAAATGTTCTTTGGCAAAAATCCTTTTGAAGACCGCCAGGCAAGATGAACCGAAACAGAGAATATAGAAAGAGGGTTGTGATAGTCTCCATTCTACCTTTGAGCTAGAGCATATGTGGATTGTTTCGTTCATGCCTGGAAACCTCACTCTCGAAGAGATATTAAATAAATGGGAACATGTTCAGAGAAGAGTGAGGAGAATGGCAAAGGAGCTCAAAACCATGGCAAGTGTGGGGCAGTTAAGTGGATCAGGGATGGGACTTAGAAGGCCTGACAGACTTGCTCACATACACCAAGCAGGCTGTCATGTGGAGGAGGCAGTTAGAAGAGCAGTTTGGTGAAAAGAATGTGGACTTTGCCCTCAAGTCGACGGGTTCAAATTTCAACTCTGTCACTTATTGGTTGTGTGATCTTGACCAAGTTACTCAACTTCTTTGAACCTTGTTTTTCACGTTTGTTAAAAATAGGGAAACGATACACCATACTCACCTTGAAGGGCGGTCATGAGGATAAATAAGATGCCACAGAGGAAGTACCCAGTATAGCTCATGGATCACTTAATACATTTATTTCATAGAAAACAGATTAAATTGGTAACACAGGGCCTCAAGAGTCGCAATAAGACTAGATGGTGAAAGTTAAAAGACTATTAAAAAGTTAAAAAGTATCCCAGAAGAACTTTCTATCAGGCGGAGGCATTCAAAGATGGAATGAGCTGCCTGGAGGAGGTAGTGAGTTTTCTGTTCATAAGAGGCATTTGAAGAGAGGCTGGTTATTATATGGTGAGAATATTCTGGAGCAAGGTCCAGCATCAACTGATTGGGAGAAGGACTGGGATTCATAGTAGACTAGCTGAACAGATTGAATGCCTGGGGCCAAAGTTTGCTCCTCCAAAGAACCAGTTATGGCCTTCCTTCATAACCACAGATGATACCTCCCTCCACCTGTTAGGCCCATTTGACGAACGGGTGCTTTTGGGAACTACTCAGAGGCATACAGATGATCCAACAAGCATTTAGAAAGGAGTGGTTATACGTCAGATCCTCTAGACAAACACCTCAAAGTGTGTGTCTTATGGACAATGGGTCAACTGCATTGTCTATACACAGAAAAGGTCCATGTTTCTTGTGTATCTGCTATCAGGTTGATCTGGGGAGAGCATGAGGCTGGCTCTAAGGAGTAAGCCAGCTCTCAAATTTGCTATCACACCAAGAGACCTGGTCTAACTCCTAGTTCCATTCTAGTCAGGCACGAGGTGGAAGTGAGTTACCAGAGCAGGATGGTTCAAAAGCAGCGACGGAAATAAAGAGCCCAATCTCTCCATAATCAACTCATCCCCTGAAGTGAAGGGCCTGGTTGTTTATAGCAGTGCTTACAAAGGGCAGTCATGCTTCAGCGTTTATACCGAGAATTCAGGTTCACATTTCAGTAAATCAAAAAAAGATATTGATTTGGAACAAATGGCTGATTTTATTGTCAAAGCAAATTTCATCTCTTAAGATGATTAGGTTTTATTAAACTATTTCCTAAGTGCCACTAAACACACATTCTGTGAATAAACAGCATATTCGTCAAACGGCATTTGTCATCCACTTAACTACCATGATACCTGGTCATCTCCAATTGTCATTGAAAATGTAGAAGTTGGAAAAATGCACACTGGGGGCCAGAAAACTTGTGCCTGAGTCACTTAATAACTCCATGGTCAAGGCACAATACATAATCCTTCTGACTACCAGTTTTCTCTGCTGTAGCTGGAGATAATCATAGGTACCTCTCAAGGGTGGTTGGGTTGTGGAGATAAAATGCAAGAGTGTGAATAAGACAGCATAGTTTCGGGCACATAGTACGCTCTCAATAAGTGGTAGCGGTTATTATTAGAATTACTATAGGGAGGCCATCATGATGTACTGAATATTAAGGCAGACTATCAAGGACGAATTCCCCCTGGGGTTCAGGTTTGCCTCAGAAAAGTGCAGAAGACGAAAACAAAGAAGAGAAAGAAGGATGTTCTCCACATCACTTCCCAGCTTCCAAAGGTACTATGCTACCATGGATGGACCTTCCCTTGTTGGGGACCTTTTGGTTTTGAAATGCAGGGAAAGTAACAAGGAACTTTAGGAACTGGGTTCTATTTCTGAAGAGAAACCTTCAGAGTTGGAAGAGACCCTGAGAAAACAGTGGGTTCGTCTTCCTGAGTCCAGAGAGGCTTGTATTTCAAGCATTCATAGATTACTGTTATCCAACATTGCCTTTAAAAGTTTCAAAACGCAGGGACTGTGTAAGGTCTTTTGATAATGCACGATGCCGCCACACAGTCTTAGAATCGGTAAGCTCTTTGTAGGTCTGATTCAAATCTTCGTGCCGCACAGGCCTCTATTTTCTCTCCTGTCTGTTTCTGTCAGCAGACTCTTTGTGCTCTCATTTAGACATGTGTCTCCACCCTCACCCATCAATGTATTTTGATTTACTGAAATAGGAAACCGAGCACTGTGTAAGCCCAGCTGGGTCACCGTAAGTACTACGACCAACACCGGGGGCTTTGCTCTTGGGAGGTGTTATGACGCTCCCTACTCAGCTTTCTTCCTTCCAGCGGAAGACGGCCCATGTTCTCCAGTACAGTCACGGAAAACACAGGTCCCCCATCTGCCACAGTTGTCTAAACAGACAGCGGGAGCTCTGGCCATAGAGGCTGAGCGTCTGGGCAGCTGTGCCACACACTGGCTTCCTCCCGGGAGACACTTTATCCAGCCACCCAGCTGATTTCAGTGTTCGCCACCTGTCATGCACCTGTGCCCCACCTGGGTGCTGATTTGCACACACCTGGGAGCTGACTTGCTCTAATGCCAAAGCCTCCCCTTCCCAGCCAGGCATCTCAAAAAAGTGATCTATTTTCACTTTCTCCATTTCCTCACCTCCCACTCTACCACTGCAATCCTATTCCAATTAATTAGCACTCCACCAAAGGCATTCCTATCAGAGTCACGAATGCTGTCAAGCCAAATGGCTTCTTAAAAAAAAAAAACAGCTTATTTTATGTGACCTCTAAAGCAGCAGCTGGCATTAACCATTCCCTTCCTTTTGAAAAGCTTGTTTCCCTTGGCTTTTTCACGGCACACGTTCCTGGTTTTCCTCCTACTTGTCAGGTGTTTCCCTCTCAGTCTCCTTTGTGGCCTCCTATCCATTCCTCAGCCTTCTCTTGAGTATTAATATCCTTGGAGTTTGGTCTTAAGCCTTCTCTTCTTTTGATGCCATGGGCACCCCCCCCACCCGGAAGACCCCATCCATTGCCCCATTTGTTGTTCCCATGTGTGGACTGATAATCCCAAGTCTAACCTCCTTTTCAGGCCTTGAGCTTTAGACCTATTTCCAGTTGCCTGCAAGACAACTGCAAGACTTGGCACCTCAAAGCCACCATGTCTTGAACTGAGCCCATCATTCAACCCTCACCCCCAACCCTGCTTCTCCTCTTCCTGGATTCCTTATCTCAGAGAATAGTGCCATCATACCTGTACTTCCTTAATCCTGCAATTAAGTCCAGTCAACGAGTTCTTTGCTTTTGGCACCAATGCTTCACTGACCTCTCCAGGTTCTTAACCCATACCGCTGATACTTTAGGCGTGGCCATTGTCATTGCTTGCCTGTGTAACGTGCATAAAGCTGAGCATCTTCACGTTCAGTGTCATCACAGTTGTAACCCAAAGAAACGTCATCTATGCATCCCAAAAACATTGGAAAGCAATTTAATTTGTACAGAAGTCTTTTGACAAGGTGCTAGTCATTTATATATATCTTTTGTCTCCATCACACCTATCTTACTTCAACAGCCTCTTAAGTGGTCTCCTTGCCTGTAACACTGTTTCCCTCCACTTAGTTCTCTATGCAATAGCTAGAGAGATCTTTAAAAACTTTTTTTCGTGTTTATTTTTGAGAGAGAGAAAGAGAGAGAGAGAGAGAGAGCAAGTCGGGGAGGGGCAGAGAGAGAGGGAGACACAGAATCTGAAGCAAGCTCCGAGCTGTCAGCACAGAGACCCACGAGGGGCTCGAACTCACGAACCACGAGATCATGACCTGAGCCAAAATCGGAAGCTTAAATGACTGAGCCAGCCAGGCGCCCCGCAGCCTTGCTAATTTCTAATACCCGCCTCCCACCCCACCTCACTCGACTCCCCATCTACTCCCCCAAATGACTGTTTTTCTAAAGCTGAAGCTGTATAAGGAAAAAGGAAGGGAGGGCATGAGGGAAACTGAGGCTTGGAATGAAATACCATGGGGGAAATGTGATTCTGCGTCCTGGTTACCAGGGCTCCTTCTCACTGGGCTGCGCTCTACATCCCCGCCTGAAAGGGACGAGGTAGCTTTTTATTGTGGCAATTATGGCTAGCAAATGGCATGTGAAAAAGAACCCTTCTCATGGTGATGAGGAGCATATGTTTGCTCTATTTAGACAAAGAATTCTCTTTTGAGCATAACTTTTCCACACAGAAACAGATAAGTTGTTTAGACTTGACTGATTGCAATACTAAGTGTCCTATTTTAAGTTAAAAATATCCCACAAGTGAATCATATACGTGCATCTTCTCTTTCGTCCCCCTCCTCCATGGAAACACATTCACACCCTTCCTTTCTGCCATAAATAATGCTCCTTTTCCTTGCCTTCCACAGGATTTTGCATCATGGAAAGTTAGGTTGCTCGACGACTCGACAGCCTGATCCACTCAAATCTCTCTTAAGAATGGTTCATTCATGGGGTCAGTTTTCCAGGCCTTTCCAGGGCCTTTTCAGGCCCATTTTATTTTTGTAGTGGACTATATCTGATTACTTTCTGCATTTCTGAGGTGAGGGAGGGGCACATAGAGAAGAAGAAATCCCCCAAATAGGCACATTTTTAGTGTTTTATAGAGATGTGTATGTTTGGAGGATGGACACGGGAAGGGATAACAGAGCTAACGACTAAAGCAAGGTTTCCAGATGATGCTTTACTTGCCTTGTGGTGCTAGGTTCCAGGGGTACAAAGCACAAAGCGACATGAATGCGCTAACCCTGGCAGATATCGCTGGCTGCCTCCCCAGCAGCGATCCTTCATTCCTTGCCAAGAGAAGCCTGATTTTCATTTAAGAATTAGGTAGCAATATGCTTAGGGAAGGGAACCCAATTTCAGAGGGTTTGAATCCATTTTGGAGATCCCATTTCCCCTTTGCCAGTGTCCGGTGAAGGCAAGGGCACATGATTCCATTCTTGCCAGTGTGACTCAAGAAGGAAATCTATTGGCATCTTTCTTACCTCTGATCATCTCACTCTGTGAATTCATGAGACCTTACAGTTTAAACTATTTTTTTTTAGATTTTTTTAAAAAATGTTTATTTTATTTTTGTTTTTGAGAGAGAGAGAGAGAGAGAGAGAGAGAGAATGAGAGAATGAGTGGGGAAGTCGGACGCTCAATCGACTGAGCCATCCAGGTGCCCCAAACTATTTTTATTTTTATTTTTTGAGAGAGAGAGAGAGAGAGAGAGAGAGAGAGAGAGAGAATAATAGCGTGCACGCCCATGGGGGAGGAGCAGAGAGACAGGGAGAGAGAGAATCCCAAGCAGGCTCAGCACCATCAGGGTAGAGCCCAATGCGGGGCTCGAACCCACCAACCATGAGATCATGACCTGAAGCGAGATCAAGAGTGGGATGCTTAACCGACAGAGCCACCCAGGTGCCCCTGAACTATTTTTAGATACGTGTTTCATTATTTGCAGTCAAAATCACCCTCTCCAATACACTCACTAACCAATCCTAAAACTCTCAACATCTACTCTAATTCATTTGAAAAGATTAATAATCTACTTCATCGGAGTCTCGGGTTCATGGACTGTTAGAGCTCAAAAGTCCCTTTGAGGACTGTCTAGTCTATTTCTCTCACACTGCAGACTGAGGAAGACACCCAGAGGATGCCGGAACTGTGCTGTATGCTCTATCATCTCTCTATATGTCCAATCCTGATTTTGTACAACTGTGGTAAAATCAGAATTTTTGACTCAGATGAAAGTTACACTGAATTTTCCCTTTTGTTCTGACAAAGAGCTTTCCTAAATAAATGTAAAATAGATCTCAGAGGGAATGTTGCCTCTACTTAAAACTTTCAAATGCCTTAAATACAGCTGTTTACATACACATGAATAACAAGTCATGCTTGTATATGCATTACAAAAGATTCCTTTTTAAACAATTTTTAATGTATTTATTTTTGAAAGAGTGAGACAGTGTGAGTGGGGGAGGGGCAGGGAGAGAGTGGGAGACACAGAATCCGAAGCAGACTCCAGGCTCACGAACCGCGAGACCATAATAGGGCACCTGGGTGGCTCAGTCGGTTGAGCCTCCGACTTCGGCTCAGGTCATGATCTCACAGTTCTGAGTTCGAGCCCGGCATCAGGCTCTGTGCTGACAGCTCGGAGCCTGGAGCCTGGAGCCTGCTTCGGATTCTGTGTCTCCCTCTCTCTCTCTGCCCCTCCCTCACTCACGCTTTGTCTCTCACTGTCTCTGAAAAATGAATAAACCTTAAAGAAAATTAAGAAAGATTTCTACAGACCTCAGTAGTCAGTGCTTTTCCAAGTGTGCGTTACTGCATTATTTAAAAATAATAAAATTATGTAACTTGGAAAATACTCAATAAAAGACTGACCTTTACCCTCCAATTGATTCAAATTTGAGAGCCTTTATTCTTATTCTTTTCTTTTCTTTATTCTTATTCTTACGCCAACATTCCACCGGGTAGTACTCCCAAGTGAGTTTATCTGAGGTGGAAAAAAGTAACTTGCGGAAAGAGAAACTTCTGCTATCTGATGTTATAACAGATACACCAGGCTTCCTTTCTACCTAATTTCTGTATGAGAAAATTGTTATCCATTTCCATGATGCCAAATGGCGATAACGCTTGGAAACCAGCGGTGCCTACCTGAGTGATGTCCATTCCTGAGTCACAGCTCAGTGGCTGTGTGGAAGTCAGACCGTTTGAGCCGATTACAGTTGTGACCACAGCATTGTCATCAATTCTCCGAATCATGGTCCCATCCACAAAGTAAATGAATCCATGCCTATCAACTGTGATGCCTGGTGGGAAGAAGCAAATGAGCATTAGTAGTCTAGTGGGCCACATTTGCACTAAGATCAGTATTTTGAAAGAAGCCATAGAAACGGAAGAGCATTTTAAAGACATATGGATTCAATTTTGCTCAGCACAGCCAGGACAATAATGGGAGAGGTTTGTTCAGACACACATTCACTTCTTTGTGTATTGAGAAGAAATGATAAAACGTAACGGGGAAATAAAGCCAGGTCTAACCGTTTTGTGTTGTGTAGTTTTACATTTCTGCCCCCTAATACTTGCTTACCCCCACAAACAGAAAAAAAAAATCCCCTTTAAGATAAATGGGAAGAGACCGGGGAGGCAGCATATATTACACTTCTTTTAGCGTGCAGATGCATAGGCCACCGCTTATTTTCATGGTTGCATTAGAAATAAGTGACTTGGAAGGTATTAAAGTTATTTTCATCAATTCACACTCAGCTCACAGAGAGTTTGTAATAATTCTGATAAGCTGGACTGTGTTTTTTTCTCTATATTATCTGTTAAGAGTTTGGAAAGCAAAATTATGGTGTCACAAAGGGAATGGTCAAACTTCTAGAAAAAATGAAAGCCAATAAAATTCTCACGGTAGTTTTTACACGTTGTGTTAATTACAGCCTGGTGTTTTGGAAAATATATAATAGTGGGTAGGAGGCTTGGGTTCTAATACTGATACATCACTTACAACTCCTACGTGACTTCGGTTGTCATTTGTCTCTCCAAATTTTAACCTCCTCTTTGGTAAAGTATGGAAAAGATAATCTGCTTGTGATATTGTGATTTATAATAGGAAATACGTATTTGGCCTTCTTCCCAGTTTGTAACACAGAGCTGCTAAAACTTTGCAAATTTCTAAAGTGGCGAGAGAGACAAAGGTGTCTTTTATTACGCTAACGAGGGGACGTTTGGACTGCATCTGAAGATGGGTTGGTTGCCAGGAGAACCATTCATGAATAGAGGGTTGGTACTTTGAGTCCCACCCCCAGACCTCTGGGGAGGGGAGAGGGGCTGGGGACTGAGGTCAGTCTCCAATAGTCAATGATTAATCAACCACACCTATGTAATAAAGCCTCTATTAAAAACCCCAAAGTTCAGGCTTTGCAGAGTTTCTAGGTTGGTGAACACATGGAGATTTGAGGAGAGTGGTGTGCCTGGAGAGGGCACGGAGGCTCCACACCCTTTCGCACACACCTTGCCCTATGCGTCTCTTCCATCTTGGCTGTTCCTGAGTTATATCCTTTTGTAATAAACCGGTGATCCCGTAAGTGAAATGTTTCTCTGAGTTCTGTGAGCCCCTCTGGCTCATTAATTGAACCCAAGGAGGGGATCATTGGAACCTCCAATCTACAGCTGGTGACAACCTGGACTTTCGATTGGCATCTGAAGAGGGTGTGTGCGTTGTAGGGGCAGTTTTGTGGGCCTGAGCCCCTCACCTGTGGGAGTGGACTTTCTCTGGGTGGATAGTGTCAGAATTGAGTGAAACTAGGATACTCAGCTGGTATCCGAGAACTGCTCTGCTGGTGGTGTGGGGGGACCCCCCCCAACACTGGAAATTGGTCTCAGAATGTTGATTACTGCCTTACCTAAGCAAAGGTGAGCAACTGTCTTAGTTTGGGATTGAGGCAGGGTTCAGTTTTAAAACTGGGACAGTCCTGGCCAAACTGGGATGAGTTGGTTACTCTTCGCCTAGGTTGTTATAAATATCATATGAAATAATACATTTAAAAAGTGTCAGACATATATAAAGAACATATGGTGTTCCTGCTTCCCTTGGTGCTTTTGACAGTGCTCTTGAAAATAACCACATGGCATTACTTTAACACTAGTCTACAATTTAGTCTTTTCTGATCTCTCCTTTATCCAGACCTTGTGAGACACAGAATGCATATTAAAGTTGGGAACATCTGTGACAACAAGCATGTCCTTTTAGTGTGTGTTCACGCACACACACACGCATTCACACACCCGATCATTTCCCGGGCCAACAGTGAACTCACCTAAAGACAGTTTATAAACCCAACTTAATGAACTGCTTTCAGATGAACTAATTTGTTGGCAGGAGGTTAATGTTAGACTTGGCTTCATGGTGTACTTTGATTAATCCTGATGTTCCTCATGAAGTATTAATCCTTAGCATCTATAAAAGTTACAGATTCATTTTCACTTTCCCCGAATGCCTCTAAAGTCATGTATGTTTTTGGAGAGTTCTCCAAGGAAACCAGCATGTCCAAACAAGGGGAATTTCGTGTCAGTAAGTCCCCTTTTCAATTTTAGATGCATAAGGACCTTTCAGCAGGTTTCTAAAAGAGACTTTTAAGATTGAGCAGGTCAAAGGATGACACCACATGAACAGTTCTTCCATCTCCAGAACATGTGGACTAATGATGAACCAAGGCATACCTCTGCTTTTTATTTTTGTTTTTGTTTTGGCAAACTCAAAGCCTCCAATGCTTACTGTCTGGTCTGCTCTGTGGCAGGCAGGCCTATGATTACCTTCTATGACCTCTGTATTAAATTATCAGTGAGTGTGAAATTTAAAATTTGGTTGTCATAAGAAGATGGGCTGAAAGATCATGACTCAAGTCTGGAGAGAGAAAGGCTGAGAGCAGTTCAGCTTGAAGTGTCTGAAATCATGAATTATTTACCAAACACATACTGAATGCCACTCTGCCAAGTTCTGTGAAGGCCAAGGGACAAAGAATCCAGGTGCACAGAAACTAAGAGGAATACCGTGGAAGTGTTGCTCCAACGAGAAGGCAGTAAATTTAGAGATTCTAACCCTTTGAAAGTTGGAACAGATTCACAAAAGGTATAGAGAAAGAAATGAATTCCTACAGGAACTAGTGTATTTGGGGAGCTCTTTATCTTGATGTGGACACCAGGGAGGACAGTTCTGTTCCTGTGACCACTACATTCCTCATCCTCATCAGAGGGTGAAGTTTGTGCTGATCCAGGGAGGATAATCCTGGACTTTACATGGTTTTCCACTTTTAGCTTTTGTTAACTTCTAAACACTGTGAACCGCTTTCTCTCTGTTCATGTCAGCTGAGTTCCACAGATGAGGCTTATTAAATACTCACTAGTGGCCTTCGGGGCTTATTTGGCTGACCGTTTGTCGGATATTTTTCCATACATTTGTGCAGCCGTTTCTTTCATCATGGTCCAAATTCCAAAAGACTCCATTATCCTGGAGACTCTTTAATTAAATTTGATTGGGTTATATTTATGTGTGGAGTTGAAAAAGAAGTAGTAGGAAGGTCTTCGAGGAGCTGTGTGATAGATGCTTTACGAGTGCATCAGGGTGCATTTTATATGTACATATTTTCATTTCTTCTCACTTTCCTTCCCCAACCAACCAACACACACACACACACACACACGCAGAGATTCCCCAAACAACTAGTTTTAGAAACTCTTCACTGGTGAGGTTTAAGGGGCATTTAATTTTCACTGTGGTTAAAAACCAAACTGGAAATCCCAGGCAGGAAAAGGAATTATTTTTGCCATTACTTCGAAGGGGGTGGTCTCCCCTCCATAATGAGTATTGTTACAGCCCTGGGGTGTCAATGATGCAGTCAGCATGATCTATTACCATTTGTTAGGCTGAGTGGGAGAAGGTGGCACATGCCCAGTATATTTTAAGCTTTATTTTTTCAGAGATGGAGATGTGAATGATTTCGGAGCACATAAAGCCATCTGGGGCTAGCAAGATCTGCAGATTCAATTGACTTTCATATTTTGATATTGTTGTACCCAGATTTCCAAAATGTGGTACCTAATGTTGTGGGCAGAGTTCGTTCCAACGGCCACATCCATTGATGTGCTTACTGCCAGCATTTTCCTTACCACTGAAAACACAATGGAAGGCACAGTCTTTGTTTGGCTAAGAAAGGAATTAAACTGCATTGAGAGAACCACTTCCAGGGTTTAAAATTTTAACCACTATTCATTTCTACAGCAAGCAAAAAAAGATAGATCTTGGAGATTACCACAAGGTGAGGCAGTGGCTGGGAGTGGAGGCGGGAAGAGTACCACAGATAGCTTGAGTTCCCACCCCACCCTACCTCCAGCAAGGAAAACATCGGGCTCAGACACCCAGACAGCGTGTTGAGCTTGGAGCACATTTTTACATTTGTGAGAAAATAAATAAATCCTTGTAAATTAGTGCATATAATGAAAGCACTGACAGACCATAACCTGGAAGTGTGAATGGTGCTGTCTCCATTCATCAGCATTAAGCCCTAACAAGCTCTTTCTATGGAGGGACCTGCTCATAAATAAAGTGCATCTGGTAAAAAAATTATTCACAATGTCTTATGCAAAGTAGGGGACATTATATAATATCTGAACTGCAGGCTCTTTTCTCTGTGAAGCATAGCTCTGTATGAAACAGCTGCAAATTACAGGCGAAATTATTTGACTTCTTCCCTTGTCTTATTATCCTCCAATGAATAAATGCTATAATTCTTAAGAAGACAATTGCCTAAAGCTGGGGCAGCCTGGATAGTTACTAATAAATGTATCACCTGTTGGGGAAGAGGCACTGCTGATCAATACTGAAACAGCAGGGATTTCCTGATGTGAGGTCACGGGGAGCCCACATGTGGAGGTTAATAGCCTGGAAATAGTAGCTAAAATCCCAAATTAGGTAACAGCAAAGATCAGAGTATTTGGCCGTGCAGAATGCCAATTTCAAACGTTGGCAGAAGGCATGTTTGTATTTAATTTATAAAAATTACAGCTGTTGAGGCCACCTACATTTTTATTATTTCTATCTTAAAAATGAATCTTCTTTCGAATATAAGCTATGGGAAGCAGTCATAAAATTCTCTCCATCTGCAGCCCTAGCAACCAGAAAACGGAAATACTAGTTTTTTCCCCCTTGACACAATGTGCTCTTTAATTTTATGATACAGAGATAAATGGTTAAAATAAACTTCCAGGAAATGTCCTAAATGTAGTATGGTGTCAGCTCAATCTCCATTACTGAGAGTGCTGAATTGTCTGACACTAGCTGTTGTTCACAAAGTGCCCTTTAAATCAAAGAGAGATTAAAATATTTTGCTTGTTTATGTGCAATTCAATTCTCTGAAAATTGGTATCATGTGTTGGTCTATATGAAAATCCTCCACCAGGCAGAAAAGTCCATTCTCCAACTGATCTGTCTATTGTCCACTTAATTACCCGCTAGAATCAGAAAGGGTCAAGTTACTTCTGCACAGTAAGCCTGTTAAGTTCTCTTGCTAGGTAGCCCTTAAATGGAGCTTCTAGAACTCTACAAATATCTGTGTGTCACTAGGGTTGAAGGAGGCTGAGCTTAATGACCAGCTGAGATGACTTCACTGTGTGGTTAACAACGAGAACAGGATTTCTTCAGTAAGAGACTCTAATAAACCCACTGTAATATTCCATGACTAGTGAATGGTGTGACTTAATCCGATATTGTTGAATAAAAAAGTTACAGTATATTCTATACAGTAAAGGTCAATTTCCAAAGAATTTAAGTACAAATTAAAAATGATAAGCATTCAAATGAATATTCTACTGACTGGAATGTCCTTTCTTTCATGACTCAGAAGGTACTTTAAAGGGCTTCAGAGATATCATAAGGAACAATAGATGTTGAGGCCAGTTAACCAAGGAATTCCGGCTGAAAGAAAGGCCAGTTTTGAGCATGTGTCTTCTCGTTGGCTCCTTCTGATTCTCTCAGAGCGTTGACCAAGGCAGAGTGAATGAAAAGCTCTCCTACCTCCATCAGCCAGTATTTTTCTATAAGTTTACTAGAGAAGCTCTTTCTCCTGATTTATTGATTCATTAGATTTATTTTGTGTCTATTACATGTCAGGTACAGTGCTAGGCTCTAGGAGCACAGCAGAGTAGTATAAAACAGAGCCCAGCACTGGTTGGGGAGATGAACAAATAACCAGGCAATCACAATGCCTTGGGATAAGCATTAGTTTCGAGCAAGTCCAGGATGCCACGGGAACAACCCTGGGGAACGGGCTGGGGAAATGAAGGTCACAAGTGATCTCTCAGAGTGACAGGTAAGCCAAACCTGAATGACCATGTTGAATTCCTGATGAGCCCAGCGTGACACCCAGGGAAGCACCATTGAAAACCCATGAAGGCTGACTAGTATCACTAACTATAATAACCATTTTCATTTGCTGCGACTATGAGGCTATTTCAGGCATGGAGCTGGATTCTCTACAGACATTTTCTCATTTAATGCTCATAGCAGCTTTGTGGAGTAGGTATTACTATCATTTTTCAGATGAGGAAATAGAAGTTCAGAGGTTGAATGACTAATTCCAGGTTACCTACCTAGAAAATGCTAGACTTAGCTCATCTGAGTTCAATGTCCACAATCTCTCTCTTTTTAGTGTTTATTTTTGAGACAGAGAGAGTGTGAGTGGGGTAGGGGCAAAGAAAGGGAGACGCAGAATCCGAAGCAGGCTCCAGGCTCCCAGCTGTCAGCACAGAGCCCGACACGGGGCTCAAATCCCCGAAACGCAAGATCGTGACCTGAGCCGAAGTTGGACGCTTAACCGACTGAGCCACTCAGTCGCCCCTCAGTGTCCAGTCTCTTAATCTCCATCCCATGTAGCCTAAATGCGGCTACCAATCACTTTACCACAGGAGTGGTGTACAAACTGGTTTCAGGAACTTCATGAAATAATCTGCAAAGTGCTTTGTGTATGGGGAGATTTTGTCACGGGGAGATGGTCCATTGCTTTAGTTACATTGTCAAAGTGACTAATGAGCCCTCTCAAAAGATTAAGAATTCTTGTATTCCTGTAGATCTCTTGGATTTCTTCAGGATTATCCTTCAAAGATGTTCTGTGGCTTCATCCCCACAAAGGTGATGAGTTTTGGGGCGCCTGGGTGGCTCAGTTGGTTAAGTGGCCAACTTCGGCTCAGGTCATGATCTCACAGTTTGTGAGTTCGAGCCCCGCGCCAGGCTCTGTGCTGACAGCTCGGAGCCTGGAGCCTGCTTTGGATTTTGTGTCTCCCTCTCTATCTCTGCCCCTCCCCTGCTTGCACTCTGTGTCTCTCTCTCTCAAAAATAAACATGAAAAAAAATTTAAACAAAAAAAGGTGGTGAGTTTTGAGAAAATACTCAGAGTTTCTATATGATGGGGATTTCGGTAACTGGACTATTGCCTTATGACCTATCACATAAAAAGGAGGCCCCGGGGCACCTGGGTGGCTCAGTCGGTTAAGCATCTGACTTCGGCTCAGGTCATGATCTCGTTGTTCCTGAGTTCGAGCCCTGTGTCGGGCTCTGTGCTGACTGCTTAGAGCCTGGAGCCTGCTTTGGATTCTGTGTCTCCCTCTCTCTCTGCCCCTCCCCGCCTCTCAAAAATAAACATTAAAATTTTTTTTTAAAAAAGAGGCCCCAGATACAGGGGTCACAAACTCCTATGTTGTTAAGGGCTGGGCAGGTGACATCAATCTGTAGGTTAGTGCCAGGTGAGGTTCTAGGGAAAGCTGAGGTTAACAAGAGAGAGCACATGCCACCTAAATGCATTCCATCTTTTTTTTTTTTTAATAAATTGAGTGTGGCCAAATGAATTATATTTTTGAACTGGATTCATCCTCAAGTTGCCAATTTATGATGCTTGCTACAGGACAATCAGGAGGAATATATTGTCAGTGAAGAGGCTGCTGTGAACAGAGAAGATCCGTGAACTTGGAGTAAATCTAATAACCAGTGTAGCACTGCTGTTTAAAGTTGTGTCTTGCTACAGAGATTTCTCATATATTCCCAGCCCCCAGAGAAGCACAGCCTCCCCCACTATCAATATCCCCCACCAGGGAGGTACATTTGTTACAACTGATGAACCTACACTGACACGACATTATCACCCAAAGTCAACAGTTTACATTGGACCTCACTCTTGGCGTTGGACATTGTATTAGTCTGGACAAATGTATACCGACATGTATCTACCATTAGAGTAACATACAGGGTAGTTTCAACATATGAAGATTCTGCACAATTTTTCTGTGAACAAAACTACTCAAAAAATAAAGCCTATTAAAAAATTATGCTTTGGAGAAGCACTGTAAAACCAAAGATAATCAAATGTAATTGTAGTTCTCATCACGGGAAAATGAAATAACCTGGATGGCGGATGATACAACACTGGCTACGAATGCAGCCTCTTTTGTTCTCACCAAGATCAAAGCTCAAAATCTGTGACAAATCTAGTTCATTTTGGTCTCTCTGTTTTCAACAAGTTTAGTCAAATCAAACCTGAAAAGTAGGTATCCAAGCTGAACTCAACTTTGCTTTTGCTCTGCCACCATTCTCTTCCTCATCCTTCCTTCAGAGAGCCCTCCCCCTTCAGTATGGCAGACACAATGCTATGTATTCAGGTCATCCTATCTATTTTTACTTCTGAGAATAGAGCTAGGTTACATTTCCCAGCTTTCTCTGTACTTAGGTGTGGGCAGAAGTGATGTATGCTACTTCTAGGCTTGGCCCCTAACAAAACCTGTGTTGAGCTCCTCCATGGATCACCCTCATCCCCTGTAGGTTAGTCAGATACAGAGGCGTTGAGTAGTTACTAGATAGAAGGAGCCTGGTTCCCTGAGTCACCACCTGAAGCAGAGATTTTTCCCACCTCCCCAGGGGAACCCATTTGGACTCTGATGTGAACAAGAAAAACTACTATTTTGTTGAGCCAGAGAGAGAGAGAGAGAGAGAGAGAGAGAGAGTTTTCATATAGTTGTTAGCTTGGCCTATTATATTTACCAACTCGAATCCTATTCATGTTTCCAGGCTTCTACAAGATGTTTGTCTTCCAGAAAGCCTTCCCTGCAAACTCTAGTTCATTCAGGTCTTTCTGTTTTCTAACCTACAGAAACCTGTTTTTTATTTTATTTTATTTTTTATTTGAGAGAGAGAGAGAGAGAGAGAGAGAGAGAGAGAGAGAATCTTTAACAGGCTCCACACTCAGACAGAGCCCAACCCGGGCTTGAGCCCACCACCCTGGGATCACAACCTGAGCTGAAATCAAGAGTTGGACGTTCAACAAACTGAGCCACCCAGGCACCCCTGTTTTGTTTTTTTTTTTTTTTTTTTAATGTGAATTCTCTAATCATGCTTTGTCCAGGCAATAACTCCTTGAGGGCAAAAGTGGATTTTATTATGCTTTACTTTTATATCTTGACAAATCCAGTAGACCTGGGCACAGATGTTCAATAAAACTTGCTGAATTATAGACCTAATTGTCACACCCTTACAGATTTTTCTCAACTTGTGATGGGGTTATGTCCTGATGTACTCATTGTAAGTTGAAAATATCATTAAGTCAAAAATCATTTAATACACCTTACCTACTGAACATCATAGCTTAACGTAGAGCCTATCTTAAATGTGCTCAGAATACTTATGTTAGCCTATAGTTGGGCAAAATCATCTAACACGAAGTGTTGAATATCTCATATAATTTATCAAATACTGTATGGAAAGAGAAAACTAGAGTGGTTGTGTCTGGTTTGTGATCATGGGGCTGGGAGGTGCAGTACAATACTCTCATGATACTGGGTGGTGGCATATTGATAGCCTGGAAAAATATCAAAATTCAAAATTCAAAGTCCGTTTTCTACTGAATGCGTATTGCTTCTGTGCCATCGTGAAGTCAAAAAAAGTAGTAACTTGGGAACCGTCTGTACATTGAAATGCAAATAAAATCAAATAAAGCATGCCATGAGGTCAAGAGCTGCACATGAATTTCTCTAACAGTGAATTTAGAAAGGAGGTAATGGTAATTTTTCTCTCCAAAGATCTTTAAGGCGAGTACAGTCCCCTATCCATTAGTGATGATTACAATATGGGGGGAAGTGGGTTACCAACTAAGAACAAATAGAATAAGAACCATGGATCAAGTGGATCAAATTAACTGCACATAAATTTGATCCATGTAGCTAGCTACAATGAATAGCTCAGACTCCCTCAGATCCACTTTGCTCTGTCAACAGCTTTGTGTTATGATCTTGTGATGTCTTCCAATCTTACCATCTCAGGAGTACTAAGGAAACAGAAATACCTCAAGATTTTGCCTTCACTATGGACCACGTAAGGAAAAGGAGAGGGAACAGTGGCTCCGGGGTCGTATCAGGGGATCTGGGTTTCAGGTTCGCCTCTGTTACAGTTTAGCTGTCGGCCGTTGAGTGAGGCACTTGACTACTCAGTGTCCTGATGGCCTAACCCATATCCTACCTACTATACAGGGTAAAACGGCACGAAGCTCACAAGAGCCAGTGAAACGAAAGCACTTCGAAAAGGATGAAGTGGTGCTAAGTGGTGTCCCAATTGCTCAGTCATTGCTATAATTCTCTCTGAAAGTGACTTTTTCTAAGCCTAGAATCATGGACAGACATTTCCACCTTGGCCCTGCTTCAACATTTTAGGCTTTTCCATGTTGGACAGACACAGTAGAAGACTTAAGTCCATAAAGCATTATGTAGCCCTTGTCAGTAGCTGAGCTGTCCTGTGCTAGGTTCATCACAGACAAGGCAGGGGTTGAAACACTGTTGTCAGCTTTGGGGAAATGCCATACCATTGAGCTACTGGTATAAAAACTTTTGAGCTTGTAGCAGGTGGCTACAGTTTTCATGCCGAGAATCAAAAAAATGAAGCTCCACACTATGCAATTGGCTCAGAGATCCTGGGTTAGGGGTGGTGGTGGTCTCTCAATATTTAACAGAAATACCAGACACTAATAATGGTAGGAATTATTTTTCCTTGTTTTCAAGATGTAGGTGTGTGTGTGTGAAGAGAGATTGGGATAAATAAGATGGTTCTAGTTCATGCTGAAATGCACAGCTCTTATTTTATTTTTGTGCTAGAGTTCTTGTTTAAAAGATGCCTGCAGGCTGAGATTTAAGGGGCCTCAGTACATATGGGCTCAGATAAATGAGGTTTACCAAGTGCAAGCTGAATATTTTATATTCCCTCCCCACCACCTTGAAAAATTCTTCAAACATCAAGCATCTATATCTGGGACACTACTCAGATACATTGTGAAGAGATGCCTCTGTCATCCTAAGGACACAAACCGCCTTACAAGAACATTATGTGAACAATTAGCCTGAGGAGGGGAAGTTCATTTATTGCCCATGGACCAGAAAAAACCTAACTGTAGTTGTTACACTCTAGGGAAAATGAGTCTCTCTCAAGGTATGTGAATGACCACGAGGTTCTCATAAAAAAGCAAACTAAGGAGAATACCTTGGCCTGAATACTCAACACAAGCAGGATATGAGGAATTAAGCCTGACAGTGCTTACTATTCACAGAAGTGGGCTAACTCAAGAAGAATTCAATTTTCTGTAGAACAATTATTTGCATGTGGTGCCCATTCAAAAACAACACGTTGTTGACGGCCCGTTTAAAATTCCTCCAACATCTGGACATCTTTAGTAATGAAGCTAACGCTAGAGAAGAAGTTCACAAAGTCAAAAGTGGTAAACAGTCATGTGCAGGAGGTAAGGCAGGGTAACAAATACTGCATGAATATGATTTTTAAACCCCTTAAGTGGAACTTTAAGAGACATTTAGGGGACCGATTTGGGCTCAATCAATATACGATTACACACACACACACACACACACACACGCACGCACGCGCGACAGCTGAGTAAAAGAAAAAATTAGTCAAAGCAGTTGCCTGATGAGACAAACAACTCTTTTGACTTTTTTCTCTTCCACAGCCTCACGTACAAGTTTGACAATCTGTAGGCACAAGGTTTTGTTTAAAGGCAAAAAACGGGTGCCTTGTTCAAAGGGGGCTGGTGACTTCTCTTGACTTGAGATAGGGGTTTCCAAGACTCTCCCCACACTTTTTTCTCTAAATTCAATCACCCAGACATCATCAAGACAGGTATGGGAGGAGGAGGACGAGTCTGGGGGTAGAGGCTGGGCCATCTGGTTAAGACGAACTGACTTTCGAGACCTTCCATAATCTCCCAGTGCTCAGGGTTTTTTGCCTTTGTCTACTAGTGAGAGTAAAAGCTGAGCTGCCCATGTCAGTGGATTATGGTAAAGATCAAATAAAATAACATCTATTCCGTCTGGGAAATCTTTCTGAAAGGTTAACACAAGTGATGCTCATATTTACGTTTTTGATTAACTGTTAGCTTTCCAGCATCATGCTGGGGTTCATCTGCTCCATGACTACCTGCTTCAGCACGGCTTGACTTAGAGGTCAGGAGCCTGATGTGTAATTCTGGCAGCATCTCTGGTACGCTGATGCTGATTAGTCTGTACGGGGTCCTGCGTTGCTTCTCCGGCCCAACTGGTCTTCGCACTGGGCTCTCAAACGTACCTTTCTTTTTGCCATCACGACCTATTTGCCCACACTAGGTTCCCTGGGCCTGGAGAGGGCCCTTTCTTTCTCCTAGTATCCCAATCCTGCTCATCTTTCAAGACACAGTGCAAGTCTAGCCTCAATAGTTATAATATACCAACTGACTCCAAAGTCTTGCGAATATCTTGATGGAGGTATTTCCTTGTCAATTAAATCAAATAACTTCATTGTTCTTTTGTGTTGGCAGAAGTCTTCTGAGCCTATTAGAAGACATGTATTTTACCAATTCAAGTGGGTAGGAATGAGGATCACAACAGATACAGTGCTGTTAGGTTGCAAATCTAACATCTGGCCTATAACCAAGAGCACACGGTGTTTTGACTGGACTCCAGAATGCACTTTAGATACCAGTTCAGACCATTTTTAACAAATCCGTTTCGGGACCATCCTATCCTTCATAGGAAGGGCTGAGTTATTCACTTCCCATTTGGCATTGCCTTTTTGTTCTCCACTGCCCTACTTTCTCTTCTTTGCCTTGTTCTTTGATCTTACTCTTTTTTGAGTTCACTTAACCTTACCTATCAGGAATAGAGGTCAGAATCTAGTTTCCAGTTTTTCTTTCCCCGTGGGTCCGGCTCTTTTGTAGATTCTTTTCCTCCACACCTTTCCCCTTCTGCTCATTTTTCTCTGCCTTTTCCTCCAAATGTCATTCAGCTTCCCATTCTCTAAACCCTTAGAGTGCTTACAGTTTATATCACACAACCCAATGCTAGGTTACAGTCTTGTCTAAGGATTCCTGTCTTTTCTCCTCAGCCACATCACACTCCACTCATGGGCAGGGACTATGTGTCTTTTTAGTCCACTTATAATTTCCAAATTTTCAAATGCAGACCAGATTATTTGCTGCTTGAAAAGCTTAACAAAACAGTGGAGCTCAGTGAACGTGGTTCTTTTTCTAACAAGATCTACTGGGAGCATGATGTGGGTCTGACAGAGAGGCTAAAACCAGAGGGAGTCTTATAAGTAGTATAGTGGGTCACTGACACTAATGTCTTATTGGTGACAACATTTAAGCCGTGTGCTCCTGCCACACACGAATATTTTATATGTTCACAGAATAAATGACTAAGATCTATAGTAGAAAGAGAACAATTTGAGCAACTAGAAAAAAAAAAACAAATTAGTTAATAGGTGAGTCTTAAAAAGGAGGTAAAACACAAGGAAATGGAGGCATTTAAAAATATAGCCAGGGGCGCCTGAGTGGCTCAGTTGGTTAAGTGTCTGACTCTTAATCTCAGCTCAGGTCACCATCTCACGGTTCGTGAGATCGAGCCCCATGTTGGGCTTTGTGCTGACAGCATGGACCCTGCTTGGGATTCTCTCTCTCCTCTCTCTCTGCCCCTCCCCCACTCATGTGCATGCTCTCTTTCTCTCTCTCTCTTTCAAAATAAATAAACTTAAAAATACATTATGTATTGTATATGTGTGTGTGTGTGTGTGTGTGTGTGTGTGTGTGTGTGTGTGTATATATCCAGATACCATTTTTGCAACATTGCAATGGTTCCTTAATTCAAAAATCTCAAGCATTTCCAGGAATTAGGAAGATATCAAATTTAGGGCCAATTCAGAAGGCAGTGGTTTTGTTTTTTGTTAATTGACAGTATTTTTTTAATGTTCAAGTAAAGTTGAATAAAGTCATGCTGTTAAAATTAGACCAGGCATACTTGGAAAATAAAATTGGGCCCAGCATTAGTTAAAACAAACAAAATAACAGAACAAGACAAAAATCACAATGAAGACTTTGAAGGTACTAAAGTGTTGATTTGTGGTTTCTCAAAAATTTCAAGCCTAACCGGCTAAAATCAGGAGATTTAAAAGTAGCCCTTCTTCAGTCCACTCTCCCTGGAAATGCCCCCAGTTTTACTCCTCTGGGAAAGGTGGGAGGTGCCTTTTGAGAGACAAGTCCTAGAGAAGGGTTTGGGTAGCAGTAGTCTGCCTACAGTTCTGATTTTACTTTGCTCGAGAGAACACAGAGAAAAGATTATAGAAACCTAAGTAGGTAGTCTTGGCAGAAGCCATTTTGTGATGGGTTTGGCTTGGGGAGGGGCAAAGCAGACCTATCAATCGACCACTATGGTTTCAATTTCCTTGGGTTAGAGATCCTTCCAAAATGAGGAATGATTCCTGAGCTCTAAGGGAAACTATTGCTGTAATCAGCTTTCTTTCCTGAGTAAATACTGGTAAAATTGGGCACCTCCCCACCTTCCTTTTCCCAAAAACCTATTACACAGTCTAACAAGCTTTTTGAAAAACCAAAATGGAATAGCTAGTAAATGAAACTGGAAGAAAAATAGAGCAAATAACATTGGGGTTTCCTGGCCAGGCTTTGATATTTGGGGCTTGAAGATAACCTTACATTTGAGTTATTAAGCCTTTGATTCCTCAGGGAGAAACTTTAAATGGGCCAGGACTCACTCCCAAGGAAACAGCGACTTTCTTTGGGCAACAATAAAGCTGACTCATTCTACTGAGGCTCTTTAATATTGAGGAAGTTCACGGTCAGCTATTCAGGGAACTGCACGTGTGGACACATACTAGAGGTGTTGGTGAGGCTCTACAGCCTTGAATCCAATCAGAGCAGGAAATAATGGCTGAAAGCTGGCCTCAGTAGGACGGGGCCTTAAAGACCCTACTTCAGGGCCAAAGCTGCTGTGTGTTCTGTTACATAGGTACTTGGGACTCACAGGTTGTGAAATATTTTGAATATCACCTCTGTATGAGTGAAAGCCTTATTTAAAACAAACATATCACTTTTAAAACTGGAATTGTCAGGTATAAATTTGCAAGTTACTTTCTACACCCTACTTCTGACTTAAACTTTTTTTAAGTTATGAAATATTTCAAATGGTAGACAGCTCAGAAAACAGTAGTACATGCTGCCTTGCATCGACCACCCAAATTTCACAGACGTTGACATTTGCTTCACAGATCTCTTAAAAAAAAAAAAAAAGGAAATGTTCCAGCTACAGCCAAAACCCCATGTCCTTATCCCTATTCCCCTTTCCCTTCTCTCCCCAGAGGTAACCACTACCCTGCAGTTAGTGTACATTAATTCCCATACGTGTTTCCACACTTTCCATATACGTATGTGTCTACAAATTCTACAGTACTGTTTCTGTGCTTCAAAAATTGATGTAGGAGATGGAGGGTGGTGACGGCTGCACCACCAGGTGAGTATACTGAATGCTTCAGAATTGTTCCCTTAAAAATGGTCTCACGTATTTTACCACTATAATATGGTAATGATATCACACCCTCTATTCTCTGGCAACCTTCTCTATTATTCATGAAACCTTATGCGTTGTGGCCATTAATGTTTTACATGTAGATCCAGTTAATTTATTTTTGCTGTTATACAATATTCTATCATGTGACTAAGCCTCTACTGATGGATTGTTAGGTTGTTTCCAATTTTTCTTACTGTAACGACATCCTAGCACGTGTCTCCTTAGGCACATAGGTACTTGTGACTTTCCATAGCTGTTCCTTCCTTCAAGCTTCCACCAGTAACTCTCTCCAGATATTTTAAATACATGATTGCAATTTTTAAATTTTTAAAACTTAAAAAAATTTTAAATACATGATTGCAATTAAATTAGGGCCATGATATTCAATCAATGTAGTTTGACAGAAAAGAATTTGAATATAGTCAAACAATTTTGCAAGCAAAATGATTATTACTAGCCTTGAAGCCAATCCAGTTAATAACAGTTGTTAGTTTTAAAACTTATTTACTCATCCTCATTCTCATCTTCATACTTTATTCAGTACTTAATCCGTGACAGGAACTGGCTTAACCCAGAGTGTGTCATTTCATCTTCTATAACCCTAGAAGGAAGGTAAGTGCATCATCTCCACTTTACTGATGAGAAAACAGTGACTCAAACATGTTAGTAATAGATTTGAACTCGGTTTTATCTGCCGGGCTCCAAAGTCTCTCGTTTTAAACTACTCTAAACACTTCTGAGTTTTCCAAGTTTCATGGGGCCCAAAGGAGGAAGACACATAGTATGATTCAAGGGTTATTGAAAGCCCTGCCCATCTGCCTTAAAAATATGTTTAGTATAGGAAGGCACAAACGTCAGAGACCCTAAAGAAATATATTGCCAAATATGACCATATAGAATTATAAAACTTCTATATGGTTAAAAAAGGAGAAATTACAAACTTGGAAAATATTTGCTACACATATGAGGGACAAAGGATGCTTCTCTAATTGACAAAACATAAAAAGCAACAGCTCGGTAGAAAAATTGGCAGAGTGAGTTTACTGAAAAAGAACTACAAATGGTCACAACAGATATGAAATGACACTCGACTTCATTTATAATCAAAGAAATACAAATTAAAGCTACATACAGGGTACAAGATACCGTTTCTTACTGATCAGATGGACATACATTAAAAGGTTTAATAAGAGGCGCCTGGGTGGCTCAGTCGGTTGAGTGTCCGACTCTTGATTTCAGCTCAGGTCATGATCTCATGGTTCATGAGTTTGAGCCCCATATTGGGTTGGGGGGCTGTCAGCCTGTCAGTGCAGAGCCCAGTTCGTATCATCTATCTCCTCTCTCTGTCCCTTCCCCGCTTAGGCTCTCTCTCAAAAAATAAATTAAATTCAAAAAAAAGGTTGAGTGATACTCAGAGCAGCTAAAGGTATGGCAAAATGGGCACATTTATACACTGTTGATGTCAATGTGTTCAGTCTTTTGGGAGGACAATTTGGTAATATCTACTATTGCTAGAAATTAACCCTATGTATATATTTACAAAAGTGCTCCCATATATATGAACTATGTTGTTCAGCACAGCACTTTTGTGGTAAAAGATTTTTTAAAAAATGGCAACAACATATCCATCAAGAAGCAAATGGCTTAATCAATTATGGTATACCCATATGTTGTAATATTATATATCTCTTAAAAACAAAGAGGTAGGTATGCACATGCTTTTCTGGAAAGGTCTTCAAGATATTTTATTAAATGAAAGAAGCAGGGTGAAGAGTCATCTACATGGTGCAATTCCTTTCGTGTAAGGGAAAAAAATATAAAGGTCTCAAAGGAATCACGAACTGTTAACACTAGTTACTTTTAAAAGGAGGAACTGAGTTGTGTGCGTTTGTGGTGAAGAAGCCTGGCATTTGCTTTCTGTACCTTTGTATACAGTTCAAACTTTAAAACCATAGACATATATTACTTTTATATTTTTATGTTTAATATCAACAGGACTTAGCTAGATGGTAAGATTACAGGCCATTTTAATTTGTATTCTTTGTACATCTTTTTTTAAATGTTTATTTTTGAGAGAGAGAGACACAGCACGAGCAGGGGAGGGGCAGAGAGAGGGAGAGAGAGAATCCCAAGCTGGCTGCTCACTGTCAGTGCAGAGCCCGATGCAGGGCTTGAACCCACGTACCGTGAGATCATGACCTGAGCCAAAATCAAGAGTTGGATGCTTAACCGATTGAGCCTCCAGGCACCCCTATACTTCTTTTTTTAAAAAATAGTAAATGTAATTAAAATATCTTTTACTACTGGCCTGCCAGGATGCCTTCAAAGATTTCATTTAGGTTTCTTCCTTGACTTACGTTATTAACCCATCCGCAGGTCTCCAGTATCGTGCTCAGATCAGAGTACCCCACTGTCAACCATCAGTACTATGACACCCCTGCTGGAGAGCTGTCATCTATGAAAGCAAAGACACTTGAGTCCTCAGAGATTGGCCATAGGATAGGACCAGTGTGTGTGTGTGTGTGTGTGTGTGTGCGCGCGCGCGTGCATGCACGTGCACATGCATACATGTGTATGTATTTTAAAATAACATGTTTTGTCTCTTGTTGAACTATAAAAATAATACATGATCAGAAAATTAAGAAGAAGAAAATAAAATCACTCAACATTCCTTATGCAGCAATTATTACTGTTAACATTTAGATAAACTTCCTTTTGCAGTTTTTCTCTGTATGTACACGGTACCCCTGTACCCTTACAGAAGTAGCAGCACACAGTTTATACAATTTGCATTCTGAGCTTTCCACCGAATACTACTTTGTGAGTATTTTCTTTACACCTGCCAGGGTGTGCCAAGGTTTGAGGGCTGTGGGAGTGGTCTGTCCCAGGTGCCGACAGTAAGGGGAGTGAATTTTCAGTAGAAACGGTAAAAACAATAATGAAACTGATGAATAGCAGGTCTGTGTTTACTGTCACCATCCATAGGAAATTCTAAACAATGTCACGGATGAAATAAATATCCCTCCTATTGTCCCATCCCCTTTTAGTATACCACTGTGGACTGCCTAGTTCTGATTAGAGGGTGGGAAGAGAACAGGGTGCATTTCTATGCAGGGGAGACAGGTTGAGGGTTGAAGCAAGGGCTCAGAGTTAGCCAGGGGAATCACTGAACCAGGGAATACAGAGGAGACATTTCAAACATGTCCCACTTTATCAGTGTGCTGCTTAGGTTCATCTGGCTTAGATAACTAGAGGATCTGCTTGACTTCAACAACAACAACAACAACAACAACAACAACAACAACAACAAAACAAACCTAGCAGCAGTCTTTCTTATGTGCATATAACTTAAGTCATTAGTGCCTTCAAAACACTGGTCTAAATGCCCTGTGTGGTGCCATCTATGATATTTGGGCTGAAGTGGCCAAAAAAAAAAATGCAATCAACTCATCAATTATAAAAGAAAAATGGGCTTCCTGGCTCCATTTCCAGCTGTGTTTTAGCTCTTGATGATGTTAAAATCGTGGGTTTCCAAAGACATCTGGGTTTGCTGCATGTTGTTGGGAGTTTCACACTCTATACGTGCATCCAGTATTGCTGGAGGACCAATGAAACTAAAAACGTCTTCTGATGACTCCTCTGTTGTGGAGTGAATGTTCTGGATTCCCTGGGAAGTCAACACATTGTAGATTTCAGATTCCTTCGAGAATCAGCAAAGCGTGCTAGGCTCAGCAGGAAAGGACTTCCTCTTTTCTTTGATTTGATAGCTCCGTGCATTAGGTAAACTTGAAATTATTGAGCCATCTTGTATTGATGGTAGAGCAATATGGGGCCATGATCAAAGGTTTAGCTCTAATACAGTTTCATGTTTTAGAATCTCAAAAACAAACATTTTGCACTGAGAGAAATTTCCTAATTAACTTCTGAAGAATTTGTACATTAAAACATCTTACCCTGCTGGAGAAGACTGATAAAGCAAACGTACTACCTTCTGCTGAAGAGAAACTGTATTTAGAAGGAACTTGCAATTCTCATAAAACTTTTAATAGGAAGAAGTGAATCAAATTCCTTAATTACCATTTTATGGTTGGTAAAAGGGCAAATTACATGCCATCCATTTCTAAACTTCTAAATGTCTCTGGTGCTTTTAATTAAAGCTGCCATCTAGAAACTACTAAAGCAATTTTATGCAATTAGTTATTTATAGGTTACCATAATACACCACTCAAAATATGATTTAAGTGATTTGCAGTCTGTTAGTGTGTGATCTCTGCCATTTTTGTTTGGTGGGAGGGGGTTCCTCTTTTTATCAGCTGAGGTGATTCTTAAGTGGACAGAAAAGAAAGATGTGGCACTGAGGGGCTGCGACAAGGAAGCAAAGTTATCTGGGCTAGTGATCTAAATAAAAAGAGGAAGAACCATAATTCCGTGCTATTTGGCTTGATATGTAGGGGTCTAGGCTTCATTTCAGACAATATCGAAGAGGAGAAGTCTATCATTGTTATTTCCCCATCCCCCCCCCCCTTTGCCACCATTCTGCTGGATACCTAGCATCACATTTCCCCACGCCGCCTAGACCAGCTCCCACCTTGGTTTGTCCCCCTTAGGTGATCTCACGTATTCAAACACATCCATCCTGTGCTCTATGCCCTTGAGGCCCCCATAAAGTGTTTTAATGAGGAATTAAGGTTTTGCTCTCCCAGGCAATACCCTGCACTAAGCATGGAAGTTCATATCTGAAGAAAACCCTTATGGAGTGAGTTTAATGGTGAAATGGTAGGCTCCTAAGGGAATTGCTTTGGTTAGGAGGGCCTCCGTGGGCTTCTCAAAATACAACACGTATAGGGAAGCAGCACTAGAATTACCGCATCTCAAGGTTGTGACGGATTAACTAGTCAAATCACATACAATACCTGAATCCCACCCTACCTTGATTCTTGCTTCTTAGACATGATCAAGTCTCAGGCTGTCCTAGAAGGACATGGAAGCTGCCTCCTTCCAAAGTAACTTATTCCATGTTTGGGTGACTACTATAAGACATATTATTATTAGCAACAAAATAGCAAGCCTGATCATAACGGCAGGTGACATTTAATATGTACACACTACATTCTGGGCAGTGCACTTTATGATGCACTTCACATGTATTATTGAACACTGTTGTGTAGGCACTAGTATTCTCACTTCACTGATGAGGAATCCACAGCTCAGGGAATTTAGGTGACTTATTCAAGGTCACACACTTAATGAGCGGTGAATCTGGGATATGCATCTAGTTGTGTTGGACTCCAGAACTTGGGACCTCATTTCTCACAGTATTTGGCCTCTAAAATATTCTTTCTGTGTTTGCTAGAATATTATGCATGCATGAAAATTAAAATAAACGCAGAAGAAAAAGTCATTTAATAATGCATTCGTAGCTTTATAAAACTTAAATGAACTTAATACAGGTTTCTCCGTATTAACCATTGATGTTTCCTGGACCCATTAGCCAAGGCTAAGCATTATGTGCCTTCCTTTTGTCTGACTTCTCCACACCAACAGCTGACGGCTTTAAGATTCTGACAGAATAGGCAGAAAGGTTCTCAAGTTCCAGCTGCTGACGTAACATAAGGTCGAATCTTTTGACCAACATAAGCGGATGCATTAGAACAACTACTAGGAACACATTAAGCTCTCATTCTGGTTGCATATAGGCACTAAGTCCTCTGGTATAGCTACCATAAACTCAGAGATCAAAAACACAGTTTAGGAAAGAAATCTCCAGAAGTGGACATAGCCTGAAATCACTGAGCAATAAAGAACAAATATTTTGCCTGAATTTTAAGGCTTTGTCAAACACATTTTTCTTAAGGCACCTCTGATTCTCAGACAAGGATGTGGGAAGAAAGTCCTCATGGAAAATGCCTTGAAGCCGAGCTGGGAATTTGGCCATGGGTGAGAGAATGCTGATCTTACCCAGAAAGGCTTCTTAACTAATTGGCCCTTCCAGATCTCTCCCATGTACCTTAAAGGCCTATCCTGACTTCTTCATTTTTAGTAGAATAGATCCAATTCTCAGAGGACACTGAGGCTATCAGAATGGAGTACCATCAACTTTCTAGCTCCTCCTACCTACAATTCCTTTCTCTCCTCTTGTTGGTTCATTAGATTACTGTGATTTGACTTCCATCCCTACTGCTACTCAAACCACTTATAGCAGGGTCACCAAGGAACCCCTCATTGCCTAATCCAATGGCTACAAATGTGTAACATTTCACACCTTCTTAAAACAAAGGATTCCTTTGGCTTCCTGGATACCAAGCTCTCTTTGTTCACTTCTTCTGAAGGTTTCTTCTGTCTCCTTCATTAGATTCCCCTCCATTCTGTGTCCTATAGATATCAGTACGCTCTAGGATTTCTCTGCCCCAGCCTTACTCTGGTGCATGTACAACCTTGCCCCCAAAACAATGTATCAAAAATGCATGCACTGGATGATTACGTCACTCTCTCACTTCAAATCCTTTGCCCACAGGATAAAATCAAAACTTCCTATTCATGCTCCTGCTCTTCCTATTACCCGTGGATATTTTTACTTCAACAATACTGATTTATTTGTAGTTTCTTACATATACCATTCATTTTGCTCATGTTGTGGCTTGCCTGCCTGGAATTTTGGTGAGGGCTGGCCTTAGTGTCAATCCAGATGTTTATGCCACCATGATGGATCATGTACTAAAGGAATTTAGGAAAAATATTACTGCTCTCCATTGCATAGGAGAACCAAAGGAACATTCTTGTACCTGTTCGTTCACTATATCCTGTCCCTCATAGACCCTGGTGACATCAGCAAGATGTTACCACTTAGAGTTTTAGCATTTTCCCATTAGCCCCGAATTTAGAATATCCTGTAGCTGCTGGGGGAATCAGTAGAGCTTCAGGATGTACCTGCGACATGTCTGTGTAGGGACAAAACCAGATAATTTTATCTAGACTTTCTCATACCCAGATTTCTTAATTGTTAATAAAGTTAAAGTGACTCCTGTATGATTAGTGTCATGAATACCCTGAAAGCACTTCTGGAAGCTGCTAAGATTTAAGGATCATTTCCCTCCTAGGGAATGTTCAGGAGCTGTTTGCACTCATCTGGATATTGCCGAAACCCCGCTGAGTTCTGAGGTCAGTTTGCTTAAAGATGCACATGGAAACAGAGATAGAATCCATGGTGAGGTCCAAGAGAACCAAATTAAGTCATCGATTAATGTCATCATGTCCAGCCACTCCTTCACCCTCTGTATCTACTTAAGAAAATAATTGTATTCAGCTTGTCACAAATTTTATTTTATATTTCCACCTAGTACCATTTCACATTCTGCTTAAGTACTTGGTCATCTATTACATGACTCATTAGTTTGAGTTCTCTGTAGAATTAAAGAAAGTTGCAGTAAAAATAATAAATGGAACCGAAGTTTCAACTACATCATCCATGCATGTTTTAAAAGCATCTTTCAAAGTCAATTCAAACTTATATACAATGCCAGGGATTAGCATGCCATCAGCCTCTTTGCTAAACTTTTTCCCTTGCCCCATTACACTGAAGTATTGATGAGCAAAATGGCAAATGTTTCTCTTTATTGGGATTCAACTCAAAGTGCATAAAACTGGATCAGATAAAGACTTATTCCCAGGAGAAGTACCCAGGGGCTATCTTATATGAAATTCTATTCAGGGAGACTTTCATTTTTCCTTTAAATAAAATTTGTAGTTACCAGGTGTAATCAAGAAATTTAATAAAGTTAAGGTTTCCTGCCTCCATCCCTAAAGAACAAGTTGGTGAAGTTCTTAACTGCAGAATCTTCCAAAGAGATGTAACAAGGTTTCCTGAAGATTTCCTTGAATAATTACTTTTATAGGGTATGTAAATGCTGTGTGGTGCACTATGAGTGCAACACTAGGCCAGAAAAAAACCCAGAGAAATAGTTTTAATAGGAAAAGGAAACTAGACTAAAAGTCATTTATCTTGCAAATAAAAACATTTTATTCCTTTTGACTATGTATGTGTCATTAGGTTAAGAAGCATCTTCCAATATTTCCTACCCTCCCAGGGAAGCCAAAAGAGATCATGAATTTTAGCTGGAAGACAGGCAGTGAGATATAGTGGAGGCATCACAGGCTTCTTTTTTTCCGTCATGGTTTTGAATTCCAGTGTTATCTGTAAACTGTGAACTTGGGCAAATTTCTTAACCTATCCGAGTCTCTGTTTCCTTATCTATAACACTGGGGGTAATGTGATTTAGCCTGTACATCATTGTGAAGACTAGAGATTGTAAAATATATGGCACAATCTAAGTTATAGTTATGGCTATTTCAATGCATTAGAGATGGGAGGGAGATCATCCCACGCCCTCAAGCTTACAGTTGAGGCATCTCAGCACCCAGTGTTTAAATGACTAGTCCAGTGTAACAGAACTAGTCAACGGCATCATCAGGTCTATTTTAGTGTTCAGGGAAATGAAACCACAGCGAGGCCCAGTGACTTACACAGGGTCATCCAGAGAAACACTGGCATTACATAGATTGAACAAGAAAGTGTAGCTTCCCTAACCTGGCATTCGTCACAGTTTGCTGCCATTTCTCGGAAAAAAAAAAAAAAAATTCCCATGGCTTGTGACCTTTTACCTTTTGCTGACTGGTTTTTAATCCCATTTCATAATTTATTCCGACGTTAGGACGAATGATCTCAAAAGCAAATTTCATTTCATCTTATTTTTAGAATAGATTCAGAAAATAAATGAGCTGTCTTGCAGATTAACATTTATTTGACTTACCTTGCATAATTAAGGACATGTTGGAGAGCCTGCCTATAATTGCAATATGTTGCTTGTTAAAGTCTTAGAGCAAGCTCTCTTTCCTAACCTAGAAATTGTACTCCCTAGATGTACATTTCCATTTTCTACTGATCTACAGCTTTTCTTTATTAGCTTCTAGGTAGAGAGAAAAATCAAACTTCTCCTTAAAGAAATCCATGAAACATCTGCTGTCTTCTATGGGGGAAGGAAGAAGGAGCTGAGGTGCATGGTAGTTATAAAGAAAAAAACAAACAAATTGGTCTTTCTTGAGAGATAAAGAACCTGCAGGAGAACCTCAAAGACATCATTAGCAATTAGCAATACTCTCCCCTCAATTTGCACACTGTGCTTTAATGACTTCTTGCATGATTTTTCCTTCTTCTACAGAAGTCTATGAAATTGCCCTGCAGCATTCCATATAATGAGAATCTCACTTCTGATTCACTGCCAATGGTGAGTGCTGTCTATATTCGACAAAGAGATAGGTGCCCCAGCTAGGCATCTAAGTGTCCCGACCAGCAATTTCAAGAGCAACTGATGTCTGGACACAGGTTCTGCCATCTGAGTGATTTTGAAGATCTCTAACAGGGTCTTCAGATACTGTTAACACGGCTGAAGAAGACATGGTGGATACTTAGTGTGAGCCACACAGTCCCCTCCTTTCAATATCCTCATTCACTCACTGGATCAGAGCAGATGTTGTCAACATCAGCTTCAGTATGTTAGGTGAAAGCTGTCTCCGATGGATTAGACATTTAGCTCTCTGAAGCCTGAGCCAGATGTTCTTAGGGCCACTGCCCGCTTTGGGATGAATAAAGTGTACTGGATTATTATAAAGGCCACTCTTGGATAGAAAGACAAGTAAATCAAGCCAAAGAAAAATGTACTACTAGCTACAAGAAGAAGAAAAACTTAGTTTAATATTATCTTTAATAGATATATAAATTTTGGCACTCTCATTACTGATGCTTTAAGAGTTCATGTAAATCTTGTTCATCAGGACTCTATTATTGCTGCTTTCCAAGCAAAGAAAAAAAAAAAAACCCTGCAGTGAACCAATTATTTGTTCTATTTGAAAAAGCTGAGATATTCATCCTTTATGTGGCAGGTTGAATGTGGTAGGTGAGATGAGTGGTTTTTATTCAAGCAGCAACTCAGGAGGATGTCAATTTCAGGCACAATACAAGCTTGATTCCTCCCTGTTTCTTATGCAGAAATCCTTATAATATCTGCATGAGTCTTAAACCTGTGTAAAAGGTGGGACCCAGCCTGATATATTTCCTTGAAAGATGAGCTGATTATATGTTGCACCTGAGTTATGCATTCACTCATCAAGTATTTATTGTGGACCTACTATGTGTAAGGAATGAGAGCTGGCACAAGAGAAGAAAGAAATATTTTAAAAACACTTTACCATGATATTTGGGTGGGGGGCTTATATTCCCTTTGAGAAAAAAAGGCCATATTCTTAAAGCACAACTGAAATTCCTTTTAGGAATATTTGGTATAGATAAGAGCTACCTAACTGATCAATTACACGACGAGCACATATGTGGATCCCACACTGTATAAGACATTGCTGAGGAAGTGGGGAAGATGCAAAAAAAAAAATTAGATGTAGTTTCTCAGCTCTAGTAGTTTACCTCGGTAGTAAAAACTTCCTCTTCGAGAAAGAACTAGAAAGTAAAAGAAGGCAAAATATAATCAAGTGGTAATTGGGTAGTGTAGACACTGTTAGAAAAATTCAGATTTAATGGGCTAGGGTTAGCCAGAGAGGCTTTATGAAAGACATCGGACTTGAATATGGCCTTGAAAAAAAGGGAAGGCTTTAAACTCTGATTATAGTTGGAATTTAATCCCCATATGGCAAATGTCAAATGGCTAAAGAGTAACCTCTTAAAATTTGAAATAATAAGCGACCATCTAACAAATGAAACACATTGACCTCACTATATTTTTTGGCATGGAAAGATGTTCATAATATATTAAGTGTGTGAAAAGAAGATTATAGAACAGCATTCTATACAATGAATCTATTACTAGAAAATAAAATATGCATTTTCTATGATATGCCTAGAAAAAAGTCTAGAAGGATATATGCGTGCACGCGCGCACACACACACACACACACACACACACACACCATTGTGGAGAAGGAACAGAGAATAATGATTAAATAATTAAGGAGATCGGATGGATGATATAGGGTAACAGATTTAAAGGTGACTATCCTTCAGCTTAGTGGCCTAAGATGGAAATATGATCCAAGTCTATAAAATCATGATGCTGATTGAGAGAACGCAGATTTATTCACAAGTCTCAGGCAACAGAATTGAGGATTGGCTTTGGAAGACTGAGAAGTAAATTTAGGACAAACAAAAGTAAGGCCGAACTCCCACAGAAGGCAAAAAAAAAAAAAAAAAAAAAAAAAAAAAAAAAAAAAAAAGAAAAGAGAAATGAAAAAAACTGGAATTTGCTACCCTAGGGAGGACATAAAGTGAAGGTACAAATAGCTTCAAGAATGATTTAGATAAAGTAATGGAAGAAAGGTTCATTAATTCTTAGTTAAGCAAGAGCCAGGAATGTCCAGACTGTGAGATATTCAAGGTATTTCACAGGGGTAGAAAGAAGGTGAGCACAGACCTGATCCCAACCAGGACAGGCCAGGAGTTAACCCTTCAGTTTCTGGACTGCTGGGAATTTCCAGGAAGTAGTCTCTGGGGAGAGGGTGGGTGTACAGGAGGCACTCAGAGGGCTCTGGGAAATAATTATTTATCAACCAGAAAAGAAGCATTTCAACATTTTAGTAACACTAATGACAATACGAATGCTTATTAGCTAAAAATTAGTCCTGACCATGCCTGTCTTCTGGGATGGACTTCAGAGACCATATGTGTCAGAGGCAATGTTGAGATAGATGGACTATAGTATGGCAACAGTCTTAGGATTTTGTGAGATCAAATGAAATTGTTAGATGAACAAAGGATTTTTTTTTTTTTTTACCTCGAGGGCTGTTCAGTGACGCTTCCGATGCTCTCCCGCCATCTCCACAGTGACTCTGGTCAAAGGGAAGGCACTGATCACCTGTCCCCGCCACCACTTCAAAATTCTTGGAAAGATCTTTTGTTTCCACAAGAGATTTTAACTTGTAGACTTTTCGAGTGTTGGTGTCTGATAGATAAAGTGATTCAGACACAGGGTCCATAGCCAGGTAGTATTTATGGGCAGGACTTGTGCTAAGGAAGAGAAAAGTAAAGTTATTCAAAGTAGTTTGTTCACTATACATCCCCTGGGGTCTGCCTTTTGTCACAGATGGAAAATTCTCTTAGGAGATGGCAAAAAAAAAAAAAAAAGACCCGAAACGGATCTTTCTCATGTACTGAGGGGATGGATGCTACTTTGTTTTTCTAGTAATGGGTCTGAGTATTTAACACCTCAGTGTGTACTGCCAACCTGTAATGAAGCTGGTATTTCAATACCATCTACATGGGGGGCAGAGAAAGAAGCAGAAGAGAGAAAATCCCAGGAAATGATTTTTGCCATCAATGTCTTTCATACCGGTTCTCCAATTACCTACTAGATGACTGCCCGGATGGCTCACAGTCACCTCAAACTCAACAAATCCCAAACAGAAGTTCTTGTCTTCCTGCCTTCCCCATCCTTCAGAATCTTACTTCTTCTCCAGGGTTCCTGCCTCACTGGGGGCCCCGCCAGCCTCCAGGCTCCTGTTGTAAACTGAAAGGCAGGTACAAAGATGGAGGAGTCTGGTGTGGGGGGGGCTGTGCTAGAGATAACATTCCCAAACTTTTCCATTCCGAGCTTCCATTTTTTAGCTGACCACCACACTTTTCTAATCCATTTTGTCTTATTTCAGGGCATAACAGAACTGATTATATATGACCTTTTTTTTTTTTTTCAGTTATAATCACAATCAGCCATACCTTTTAAAGGTGACACTAAAGTTACCTTGATCAGATTTTGGTATTCCTGAAACTCTTCAATTACATATTCGCATGGAATCTCTTGTGACATTTTTATCTGCATACATGGCTGAGCTCATTAATTAATTTTGATTCTTCCTAATCCCATTTTTTTATGGCTGTAGCAACATTGGTTTGAGGGATATTTTCCTTGATCCTAACGTTTGTTGGACCCCATCTTTAAGAACGTTAAAAGCTTTTTAACATTCCTTGGGGTGGTATGCAAGCCTTTCTGCACTTAGTAAATCCTCACACGCCTTTTAAGGCTTTACTCAGGCATCATTTCCTGAAGAAAGCCTTCCCTAAATCTCCAGTCTGGGTTATCTGCATTGCACTTACCTCTATTCTGGAGATTACATATCGTATTAATTTTTGTATCTGTATCCCCCAATAAACCATGTGAGCTTGGAGGAAAGCAACCTGTCTTATCTCTGATGTGCTCACAGCCCAGAACTCTGCCCCACACCCAGCTGTCTAAGCCAGGTGCCATTCTTTACTCCTCCTGTCATTCTCCACATCCAGTAAAACATCCTGCGTTTAAAAATTCTACCTCCTAAACTCTTCTCCAATCTGCCCACTTCTCTTCATCTCCACGGTCATTACTCTAAGCCTCTCGTATCTTCTCTGAACTCTTTGCTTAGTACCATTTCTGTATGATGTGGTTGTTCATTAATTAAGAAGTATTTACTAAGTACACTAATGTGCCTTGGAACTGTGCTATCGTCTGGAGACCTACTTGTGTGCATGATACAGTCCCTTTCATTGTGAAATTCATGGTCCAAGGGGGGAGTCAGATCGGTAAACCGGGAATGACTGTCAAGTGCGGCAACAGAAGTAAAGGGGGAAAGACGTGAGCAGAGAAAAGGTACGTGTGACCTAGCAGCACCTATCACATTCTATTAGCATTATTTTTATAGATAAACTGAAGTCCATACTTGATTCAGATTTCCTTAGTTTTTATCTAATGCCTTTTTGTGTGTTCCAGCATTCCATCTAGGATACCAAATCATATATAGTCATCATGTCTCCTTAGGCTCCTCTGGGCTGTGACAGTTTCTCAGACTTTCCTTGTTTCTGATAACCTTAACAGTTTTAAGGAGTATTGGCCAGGTATGTTGTAGGATGTCCTCTACTGGAATGTGTCTAATGTTTTTCTCCTGGTTAGACAGGGGTTATGGGTTTGGGGGACGAAGACCATAGGGGTAAAGTGCCATTCGCATGACTTGTGACTGTTGATGTTGACCTTGATCACCTGGCTGAGGTAGTGTAAAATTATTCTTTCTCTTCCACTTTCCATACTGTGCTCTTTGGAAGGAAGTCACTCTGTGAAGGCAACACTTGAGGGGTAGGGAGTTATACTCCACCTCCTTGAAGGTGAAGTGTCTACATAAATGATTTGAAATTCTTCTGCACGAGAGCTTGATCTCTTCTCCTCTATTATGGATTCAACCGTTAATTTATATCAGTAGGGACACATGGATATTTGTTTCATACCGTGCATGAAAACTCCATGCTACTTTATTTTGTTGCTCAAATTGTTATGGCATTGGCCATTGTGAACTCTTCCTGTTGTCTCATGAGACCCTTTGACATATGTCCGTCAGTGTGGAGGAGTGTTTGTTTCTTGTGCTGTTTTAGCCTTTCTTTACCTTTTGGCACTACAAGATGCTCCAGGCTCATCTTTTATAGTCCCTTCCCCAGCACTGGAATCAATCATTTTGCTAAAGACCCTGGGTTCCTTCTATCGGAGAATGGTACTGGAAACCAAGATGTGAGTGCTGGGTGTAAGCACTATTTTTTTCACATCTCTTTTTCCAACTACACTGTAAGCTCTTTACAGGCAGGAACCATATTCATCCCTCTGTCTTCTGTGCCAACAGAGTGTCTGACGGGACTGATGTTCAGTTACTGCTGAACTAAAGTGTAGGACATGAAACTAACTAAAACATGCAAGTGTTCAGGTCTTGGCCACTTAGCCCAGCAAAATGGCAGGGAAAGGGCCATCAGAGTAATTAAGTTGCCCTTAAGGACTGGTACATTCCTGATTGTATTCGTAATTATATTTGCCCTCTAAGCATATTTATGTATGTTAATGATGGTAAAGGCTAGCAAATACTGATTTGAGACCCAGTTTATAGTTTTAATTGGAAAAAAATCAGATCCATTAGGAATACTTGATTTTTTTCTACTTACCTTCACTTCATCAAATAAGAGAATTCAGTAGATTCCAGGGACATCTTCCACCCTGGAACCACCATGACAGCTGCTGTAAATAAACTGTAAAGGGCCCCAACAGACTCCAGAATTGGTTTGGCAGTCATATCAGACAAGGCATCTCTGTAGCAAAGACTGCTTAAATAGGGGTTTGAGTAAAAGTTTTTACATATTTAGTTGAATGTTTGCCTTCAGAATAAAATTTCCTCAGTGCCCTTAGATCTTCCTAGGATAAAAAGGGGGTCGTAACCCTTCCTGAAACAGCCTTCAATATTTTGGTAGCCAGTTTGTGGAAGTTTCAACTGAGCCAGATTAATCATGTTTTGTTTAGGAAAAGTCCATAGGCTGTTTTTCCAAGAGAAATGTTATTCGCATAAAAGCACTTTGGAATGCATTACATTCATTTATTATTGAATATCCCCAATGTGCCTGTGAGGGAAGTTAAAATTATCATTCTCCTCCAATCTCAGCTGGGGAAACCCAGACCCAGAGAGGGCTTGCTCAGGGTCACTAACAAGCCTATGCTCTGACCAAGACTAGATTAGATCACACGTGACTGTGTGTACAAAGTGCCTTCAGAATACTTTAGTTCTGAAGGTGGTAAAAAAAAAAAAATCTGTGCTCCTGTCTTCCTCTAACTGAGCAACATATCCTGTTTTGCTCAGCTAGGCTGTTCTAAAATTTTGTGCACTGGCCTTTAGAAAATGGAATAGCCCAACACACAAAATTCAAATCTGATTAATGTTATTTTCTTGACAGGCAACAGTCAGGGAGGTCTCCTATATAGATATGTAATTTCTTGCCATTTCATGCCATTTCCCAAGTGCACTTCAGCTCTTTTTAGATTGGTTTCTTTCCACTTTCTAAAAACATGCCATACCTGAGAAAGAAAACCACTGGACTACATTCCAATTTGTTCTAATCCCTTGTGTCTACGTGCATATTGCAATTTGAGATACGTGGAGATTTCTTTTATGACTTCAGCGTTAGACTTATTGTCACCTTCTGGTTAGTGTTACATTCGAGCAATGCCCTTCAACTTGGCAAAGATCATTTCATTCATGCTAGTTAAAATCGCAGATTGTTAAATGGGCAATTAATGCTTATAATTAATACTGTGCAACGCTTTACTAGTAAGCAATTTGACAACCAACTTAATTTGCTTAAAGAATCAGTTATGCCAAAGTAGCAAGGCTATCTTGTGCACTGGCATTTAGGAAGTGGCATCTCCCAAACGAAACCCAAATTAAAAACCCTATCAGTGCCATTTTGATGACAATTGGCATTCGGAAGTGAACAAATTCAATTTTCTCCTTTGCAATTTCAGGTAATTTAGAACAGTTCTGACAAGTGTAATGCATAAACAAATTGAAGAGAAATATTCATTATGATTAATTTCAGAGCTACGTGCCATTGTCGGTAAATGGTTGGTTTAAAGTTTTTCTATTATTTCTTTTTGGTGGGAAGAAATAGAAATCATGAGGTCACATAAAAGGAGAAAAGAAAAATCTTATTCAAGAAGGTCATCATGGTCACTGTCTCTTAATACACTTGTCAACTATATTTCTGGATCTGGGAAGATTGCTGTATTACCTCTCTTTCTACCTGCAACTTGAAAACATTGAATCTGTTTGAACTTACAGACTCATTTGTGATATCACCTAAGGAAAACATAATGAGACTTAAGGCTTGCTTCCCCATGAAGTACTGAATTGACAGTTCTCACTTATCTTGCTTTCTTTTCGATAGGGTCTGATCCTCCAGCAAATTCCCACTTAACGGAGCTCTCTTCTTTTGTAAGACTCTTACCTGAATCATAACTTCTAAATTCACTTTCACATCATTCCTTTAACCTCACTTGAAAAGTAAAATCTCCCTGTTAGCACATTATTACGAGGTGGCCTCTTAGGCAAGAAGGGGCATTAGGTAGCTGCCCACGTGATTTACTCACCTATGTCTGGTATCTCTGTTTCTAGGGTGCACAAGGTTATCCATGAGTGGCAAGTAAAAACAAATAGAGAGTCGTCAGTATCATTCAACAAGCCAAATCTAAGCAGACACACCTATTCCTAACCCAGTTTGTGGCTATTAGAGACTCCATAGGGATCATTTCATCAGATGTGCAAGGCAAAGCCTTCCTGGCTTCTCCTCTTAAGATGGTGTCAAGGCGAAGGAAGAGCCTGCTTGGTGGGTGGGCAAAGCTCTAAGGCAGTTTTTTCTCCCTGGACCATCTTCACCAGAATCACTTGGGTTCTTCCTGCATGTGCAGTTTCCTGGGCTTCTCCCCACTTGTACTGAATTAGAACCTCGTGGTGGACATGGGGCCTGGGCATTTCATTTTTAACAGACTCAGCTGGCGATTCTGATGCAGGGAAAGGTTTAAGAACCACTGGGCTAGCCTTTGAAGAAGCAGCCACTGCAAAGGGTCAGACCACTGCAGCCTCTGTTCTGAAAGCTACTTTGCCAAAATGGCAAATCAAGCCTTGTGTGCAATGGGCTTCCCAGATCTAGCCCAAAGCCACTTATATGATCTCAGAGATAAGACAGGGACATCTCTTGTGTACGTTAGCACATTACTTAGCAATATTAAAAGACCTGACAAATTAAAAGCGGAGAAGTTTTCTCTTAGACCGTGGCAGAACTGCTGCATCAAAATAGCATCACTAAAACATCATGTACATCAGCTACTAGGGCCTCGTGTCTTCCAATTATCT